>NW_006203636.1:414230-454865 GCF_000334495.1 Tupaia belangeri chinensis
TCAACACCAGGGGAGCCCGGCGACATAGCCATTATGCTAACTGCGGGTCCCACCCCTGCCTATCTTTAAAGGGAGTGGGATCCTTGTCTTAGGAACCTGGAAGTGGGCTGGGGGCAGTGGTGTCCCAGCCTCAGTTTCCCTTGCTGGCAAGTGGGCTAGAGATGGAATGGGAGGGCTCCTTCAGGGCAAGGACCTGTCTGGTCTGTCAAGATTTTATTTTTTTCTATGGCTGAATATTATCGTTTGGTATATTTACCATGTTTTCTTTATTCATTCATTGGCAGAATTTAGGTTAATTTATATCTTGGCTATTGTGAATAGTGCTATAGTAAATGGGAATGTAACTCTCACTTCAACATCCTTATCCCCTTTCCTTTGGATATATACCCAATAGTGGAATTACTAGATCATAAAGTAGTTCTTTTTTGTTTCTTGAGGAACTGTCACACTTTCTTCTATAATGACTGTACTTATTTACATTCCCATCTATATAGCACAGTAGTTCCCCTTACTCTACAGGTTAATCAGCACTTATTCTATTTTTTGACAATAGCCATTCTGGTTGAGATGAGGTGATAACCTCATACGGTTTTGATTTGCATTTCCAATTATTTTGTTGGAGACCAGCAGGTGGCATGGTGGTTAAGGCACTGGACCCTCCCACATGGCCAACCACAGTTCCAGTCCCAGACCTGGTAGCTTACTTTCTCACTTTCTGTCTCTCTCGCTGGTCAAATTAAAATATGTGAAAAAATAATTCTTTTTTTGAAGAATTATTTTGTTTAATTTTATTTATTATTATTATTATTTTATTTGACCAGAGATTGGGAGTGGGGGGCAAGAAAACAAACTACCAGATCTGGGACTTGAACCATTTTTGGCCACATGGGAGTCCAGCACCCTTAACCACCATGCCATCTGCTGGCCCCATCCTCAAGACTTAAGAACAAATATCCCAGGCCCAGCAGGTGGGTAAGGCACTAAACTCCAATATGACTGACCAACATTCAAGTACTGGATTCAGGGACTTGAAATTCATGCCAGGTATGTGTGCGTGCATGCCCAAAATCTCAAGAGGAGGGGGGATTGTGGTGTGGTCATCCCCTCTGGGGGGTTTTTCTCACTTTCCCTCGCATTGTTTGTCTCTGGTGAGTACATGCACCCTATGGCAAAAACCTTAAACAAAAGAGCAAATATCCTAAGTGCAGTGGTTAATAATAATAATTTTACTGGCTACAGTAGAGTTAGAGGATAATATAACACAGTGATAAAGCTACCCACATCTTGAAGCTAGGCTGTTAGAAATTAAAATGCCAAATCTAATACGTTCCAGTTGTTTAGCATTGGCCGGTTGACATAGTTACTTTTAAATTCCACTTATGAAAATAAACCTGATAATGGTATTTATCTCATAAGCTACTTTTGAGTATTCAGTGACATTATGTATAAAACACTTAGCATAGGACCTGACACATAAAAAGCACTATGTAAACATTTGTTCTTTATTGTTGCTACCTTTGACAACTAGTTACCACATACAAAGCATTTTGGTGCATTGAGAATTTTACATGTCCAATTAGTCAGGAGCTCCACAAGTAGTTTTACCTCACATGCACTGTCACCATAAGCTCTGCTATTTTTTCACGGAGGGCAATAGCAACTTATGTCCCTGAGGCACCTAGCTTTGGTCAGAAAATGTCCATCGACTTGTTAGTAATAAGAGTGAGCAAGCTTTTTCTAAAGCTTCCAAAAGAGATCTTGGTAAACAAAATGGTTCTTTACTCTCAAATTGCCGGGTGGTCACTGACTACATCAACAAACAGGGACTCAGTCACTCACTTCCTCTCCAAATTGAGGTCACTGAGTAGTGAACAAGTTTCTGGGTAACAGCCATGTGCTTAGTAAGGTTTACCCCACTCATTGGCAGATTTTCAAAGCCACCTTACAGTTCTGCACAACTTGTTCCTGAACCAGAAGACAACAGACAGTGTGGCCCGTAAATGATACTTATGTGGAGACACGCCTCCCCTTTTCAGGACAAATGCATGTAATTATGTCGTACTTGGGGGAAATGATCGCTCTGCTCATGTCCTGTTCAATTCAAGCGCCCCTTTTTTAAAAACACGCCTTCTTCTATTTGTCTCATACATAAGAACCATAAGAATGTCTTAGCTGATGAAGAGTCACATTCCTTAACTAAAATGGGGATGTTTTCTTCTGATAGGCTAACTTATGAGGTCACAGAATGAGATAGAGTTTTCCATGTTGTCCTTCACAGCCACTGTCAAAAAAGAATTCAGCAAGGATAGATACTGTGAAATTAAATTGTGTTCTTCTAGCATTCACTCCTTTGGCTGGCTACCTTAACACAACTGCCATTCTGAACTGGATAAGTATTTGTTATGAGAGCTGGTTCTGTGCATTAAAGGATACTTAGCATAATTCCTGTCTTCTGCCCACCAGATGCTAGAAGAAGTGCCCTATACCCATTAAAAATGTCTCCAGACATTGTCAGGTGTCACCCAGGGTGGATGGAGAAAAGTCACACTTGGTTGAGAACCATAGCTATGATATAATTTAAAAACTTCTTTCCATAGAAGACAGAATCCTCACTTGTTTCTTATAGAGAAACAGGAGAGTCTGTCATATCCCTTTAAAATTTTCCCACCTGAAAGAATTATCTTTTGTGGGACCAGGAGTTGGCATAATGGCTATGTCGCTGGACTTCCATGTAGTCAACCACAATTTGAGTCCTGGACCCACTGGCTTGAACTCACTCCGAGTGCATGTGCTTGTATGCCCAAGATCCTGAGAGGAGAATGGAGGAGAGGGATTATGGCGTGACCATCCCCCCAGGGGGTGGTTTCTTACTTTCTGTCTCTGTCTCTGTCTCTCTTTGTCTCTCTGTCTTTCTGGTGAGCACATGCACCCTATAGCAAAAAAAAAAAAAATCTTCAAAATGCCCCCTATAAAAAAAAAAAATCTTCAAAATAGAAAGAAAGAAATAATTATCTCCTGTAATACCTTTTTTTTTTTCCCTATAAATTATTGACGCCAGTCTTCATCCAAAAGAAAATAGCAGGTAGTAGAAAAGACATGGTGCTGCCATCAGAAAACAGAGTTTTATCCCAGCATTGCTCTTTAGTATTAGCCTCAATATTAAACCAATCCCTTAACTCCTCTGAGCCATACTTTGCCCTCTCTGCAAAAGTTTGTAGAGAAGAGAAATGTGTGTGTATGAAAAAAAACAAAGAAGAGACCTAATACCCAGATCTTGGTTTCTAATTCCATTTTCCAATATTAGGAATGAGGGCCCCATGGAAAATGTCTGACTTTAGGTTCAGGGTGGGAAATATGCAAGGTGACTGGGAGCATCTTGTAGTGCCAGAAAGTAAGCACGTGCTGAAATAAATAAATAAATAAATAAATAAATAAATAAATAAAATGATTAGACTATGTTAAAGGGACCCAGGCATGAAATAATAGTTCCCAATGGCCAGAACTGGAGCACTATGAACACAAAATAAATTGAGTAATATCAGTTTATAAGCCCAAAGTGTAAAATAAATGAGTCTGATAAGTAAACGATTGAACAAACAAATACATGGGGAGACATAGCTAATCACTCATGCAAAAGAATTCCAAATAATTTATGTAGACATTTTGCCCTTAAGGAAGTGGAATAACTACTCCTTGAATGCGGGCTGCACATTGTGACTCTCTTACAAAGTGTGCAGTACGAAAGGGAAAGGGAAGTAACTTCACAGTGGAGAAATCTGACAAATGTCGCCTCAGACAAATGATAAAAATAAACATTCTAGTAATGAGCGTATTGAGAGTACGTGCCCTTGATGCAAGTTATGAGAGGGGCATTTTACCTTCATAGTCTTCTTCCACAAAACTCAACCTCAATCTAAGCAGGGAAAAAAAAGTTGCAGACAAATCCCAACCACAAAATACCTAGCCAGTACACCTCACAGCTCTCAAGCAATCAAAAGCAGAGGTCTGCGATTTATGTCATAGCCAAGAGTAGGCTAAGGAGACAGGACCACTAAATGTAATGTAGAATCCTGGATCATAAAAGGTAAGTGGGTAAAAGCTAAGGAAGTCTAAGCGAAGTATAAATTTTGATTAATAATAATGTGTCATTATTGTTTCCTTAACTGTGACAAACGTACCGTAATATTACAAGATGTTGATAAGGAGACCGAATGTGAGGTACATGGGAGCTCTTTATTATCTTTGTAATTTTTCAGTAAATCTAACACTATTCTAAAATTTAAAGTTCACTAAAAAACACAGCTAAATAAAGTTAAGGCACTATTATAAATAATGATTATTTTACCTTGAAGGGTATCATCAAACTCTGGCATACAAGAGAACCTTCAAAAAGGTACTGGAGGGACCAGCCGATGGTGTAATGGCTAAGTCACTGGCTACGTCACTTGTCTTCCATGCAGTCGACAGTGGTTTGAGTCCTGGTGGCTTAAAACTCCTGCCAGGCGCATGTGTGTAACATGCCCCAAATCCCAAGAGGAGAATAGAGGAGAAGGGATTGCATCATTGCATAACCCTGGGGAGTAATTTCTCGCTTTCTGTCTCTCTGTCTCTCTCTGTATCTCTGGCAAGCGCACACACCCTATAGCAAAAATCTCTAAAAACAAAACAAAAAGGTAGTGGAAAAATGGAATTAAAAGACAAGTCTGCTTTGGTCCAAAAAAAAAAATTTTGAAATCTATGCATAGCTTTTTTTTTTTTTCAGACTATGCATTTTCCATGACCATTTTGAAGACCCCCTTATATAATTTCCTTAATTTTAAAACTCTATACATGGCATCACTTCCCATCTTCATTCCCACAGTAATGTTTAATATCCTTATTGATCACACTTCATCTCTCCCCCTACTTGTTCTTGGGTTTCCAGCTACAGAAGTCTATCACATGAGAGTTTTCTACCTTCACGTGTGTCCATGACAGACCACATTATTTTGTCTTGTAAAGAAATCCACACATATTTCCCTCTTCTTCCCCAACCCACACAGAAATACAGCTACCTTTAGAAAACCCGCAGGTACTATGTTCCAAGGCCAGAAAGCTTCCCTCTTCGGCTTCTGTTATATGCCCTGAAGGGGGAATGGAAAAAGTGAGGCGTCCTGTGGCAGCACTCCTTTACAGCTGTGGCTGAAGCACAACCGTGGCCAGCAGATAATGCAAGTGGATGTGTGCAGAACAGGAAGTCAAGATGAGGGGGCCCTTCAGTAGGGGCTACTGCACCTAAAATCATAGTAATATATTACAGGATAGAAAAGTCGATGTATTGGGTCATAGGAAAAGTCATGACGCATTTTTGCCAAAAAAAAAAAAATGAAAAAAAATCATGACTTTTTTCAACAGCCCAATAGATAACTAGAATTAGATTCTTTGATGTATTCTTGCCTTTTGGGCTTTAGCCATGGTACCTAACTGCATAATTAGGAGTCATTCCTACCATCTTTATTTCAGTGAACAATGTTACACATTCTGAGCATATGGCACTGTAGAAAGGTTTGTATTTGAACATGGTTCATTATAGAAATTAAACTCAGTATTACTCCATGATGTATGTAAACAGCAGCGTTCTATAATTTCTTGGTGAAAAAAGAATCAACTAATCAGGTTTGTCTGAAGTAATCACTGCCTTTGGTAATTTTTTTTCAGTTTTGAGCACCTCAGGGAGCTGAGCATTGGCCAGAGTCAGGTTTACTGATGATCTAAAAAATGTCATTTGTCATGAAAATAATAATGTAAACAACATGTGCTTATTTACTCTCTTGAGTGTCTCATCATTTAGGTTTGTTTGATTCCAACCCTACCTGTAAAGTGGGAAAGGGAACATACAGCCCCTTCTGACGGTTGAGGGCCATGACACACTGCTGAAACAGGTGGTGGAAGGCTGAGCCAATTCATTCTGAGCCAAGTGTTTCCCCTCTAGCCCACACTGAAGTCTTAGCTTAGCATGGTTTCATGATTATAATGATTGCTTCTACTTTTTTTTTTTTTTTGGAGATATTTTTGCTATAGGGTGCATACGCCCACTGGACAGACAGAGAGATAGAGACAGAAAGCGAGAAATTGACCCCTAGGGGAGATGACCACACTACAATCCCGTCTCCATTTTCCTCTCAGGATTTTGGGCATGCACACACATGTGCCCGGCATGAGTTTCAAGCCTCCAGGTTTGGGATTTGACCCATGGTTGTCCATGTGGAAGTCCAGCAACATCACCATTATGCCATCTGCTGGTCCCACTTCTTTTTTCTAATACTCTATTTCTGAACTAAATCATGTTTACCTATTATTTTGACCCAAATGCCACATTATAGATGTAGGTGGTCATGGATGAACATTTTAGGAACTGTGGCTTGAAGATGACTTATTAGAGGAGTGCTGGCCTACAGAACCTTTCTGCGGTGATGAAATAAGTCTATGTGTGTGTTGTCCATCATGGTAGCCACTAACCACATGTGGCTTGGGAGCACTGGAATTGTGATTAGGGTGTAGCAGGAACTGACTTCTAAATTTTTAAAAGTTTTACTTAATATAACTTTAAATAGCCACATGTGCTTTATGACCTGTTAGAGCCAAGTCTAGACAGTTTGGAATCCTCTCTTGTGATATAGGCCTCTCTTCACTAGCTCATGGCATTATTTGTACACCCTGGACTCTTTTTTTTTTTTTTTATGTTAAGAAAAAAATTTTTGAGAACATTTTTCTTATGTTTAGGATATTTGGAATACATAGATCACTGTCAGAACAAAGTTCTTTCTAAGTTTTGACCCATTTAAATCTAAAGCTGTAAGATCAGAAACTCATCACCAAAAATTAATTGAGTTTAGTTTACCATACTTTTTTTTGGTGTGGGGGGGGGGATGAAACAATGATCCCATATGTCCTTGATTCTACCTTCAAATGTCTGAGCCTTCAGAAAATTATTATTGGCCAGGGATTTGTTTCTTTCATTCTAAAAACAAAAGGCTATTTTCTTTTATAGATACAAATCTGTTATTTGATGCCTGCAAGGTTCAGCATCACTTTAACTCCGGATCGAGTGATATTTACAGAGCCAGACAAAAAAGCCAATCCCATGATGTTTCTATTAGGCTAAGAATGGAATTCTGAGATTATAGTCTGGGAAAAGGGGAACTGTGGTTTCTAAATTCATAAATGCATTGCAGATAAACACTCCAGTATTAAAACAATGGCAGCTGTTTTCTTTGCTGTTGCTAAATTGAAGAAGTAAATTCAGGAGCTTTATGGAAGAAATCAGAAAAAGTGACAGTTCTTAATTACCTAACATTTGTTTGACTAGAAAATCTAAAGGAGTGAGGAAAGTACAATAGTAACAAGTATTATTAGATGTGATATCGAAATGCAAAGGGGGTGCTATCTCACAAGATATTTTCTTCTTCTTGTAATATGATTTTTTACTTTCTAATACAAATGTTTTTTATTAAGTATCTAGACAACTTTCTCCAGAAATTATGCTATTAGAAAAATACTTCTTATGCTGAGAGACAGGAAATAATGAAATTATTCTAAAATGTTATTTAATGCAGATTTGAACAAATTAAATTACCAAATACTTGCTTTTTTATATGAAACAGTTTCCAGTGTTGTGTTGCATGAATTCTCTAAATGTGAGTCTTTCACTTCTGATTTAGCACTTGACTCTACTCCATTGCTTGAATCCCACTTGACAGTTATAAAACTATTATGTCAGTTCTTTATTAATACTGTTGTTAAATATGAATGTATTTTTAGCTCCTAGGTATTTTGAGTTCCCAGGAGCCCTTCTCATGCTCTCTTCCAACTAATAATCCTTCCCTGGAGAGACATCTAACATCACAGAAAACTATTGCTAGTTTATTTTGGGTTTTGTTTTTGAGAAAGAGATTTTTGCTGTAGGACATGTGTACTCACTCCAGAAAGAAAGAGAGAGACCGAAAATTAGAAATCACCCCCTATGGGAAATGGCCATGTCACTATCCCTCTCTTCCATTCTCCTCTTGGGATTTTGGGCATGCATGCACATGTGCCCTGCATGAGTTTTAAGCAACCAAGTTCCGTACTTGAAACACGGTCAAATACATGGGAGTCATCTACTGGTCGCAATATTGCTAGATTTTTAACTTTAGATATGTAGAATCATGCAGTATATGTTTTCTTGTGTCTGGCTTCTTCTCATCATTATGCTCCTATAATTTATGTGTTTTCTTGTGTCTTTCTTCTTCTTCTCATCATTATGCTCCTATAATTTATTCTTGTTAAATGCAACACTAATTCATTCACTTTTTATTGCTGTATTGTATACCATTATATAATTGTACATAGTTAGTAAACATTTGGATTAATTTAACTAAGGATTATTATTATAAACAGTGTTTCATGAACATCAGTTACAGGTGTTTTGCACACCTATTTACATGTTACTCATATCTTTACTTAAAAATAAACTGCTACATTATAGAGTCATATATGTTTTCAGGTTTTGTAACTACTATGTAATAGCTTTCTAAAGTACTTATACAATGTAGGAGAGTTACAGATACTTTATATTCTCAATCGATAGCCTCACCAATACTTGATATTGTCAGAATTATTTTGGGGGGGGCAGTTCATATCTGTGATAGTAATCATTGTTTAACTTTTGGAAAAAGCCAGCAGTGACCAGCTACTTCATAGTTTAAACCCTCAGACACCTTTTTATATATGAAGTGTCATCAAACATACTCTCTGCCAACTTCAATAGATCTAAACAAAACAAAACTTGAAAACAGTAGCCTTTGACCCTGTTCACATTTGATGGTTTAATTTGGAATTTGGTCCTGCAGTGAAATAGTTAGGTAAGAGAGGGAGAGGTCCATGCACTTCTGTGAGCCTAAAGGCTTTTGGTGGAGTGAGGAACATTTGAGAAGTTAAAAATACTGGAATTTGCCAAGTGCTCTCACCGTGTATTTGGCCAGTTTTTAAAATAAAGTAATTTGACATAAATAGTCTCTGTTTACCCAGTTGAACTGAATAGTGTGTGTGTGTGTGTGTGTGTGTGTGTGTGCGCGCGCGAGTGTGTGTGTGTGTGTGTGCGTGTGCGTGAGAGAGAGAGAGATAGAGAGAGCTCCCTTCTCAACTTTGTATAAGTATAAAAGGAATGAAAGAGGGCCAGCTTGTGGCCAGGTGGTTAAGGGCAGCTGGATCTCACATAGCTGACTGCATGGTTTGAGTCCTGAATCCAGCAGCTTGAAAAACACACCAGGCACATTGCATGTACACCCAAAATCTCAAAAAGGAGAAATGGAGGAGAAGGGATCACTGTATGGCCATTCTTTCTCCCCTGCTTCTCTGTGTCTCTCTTCAGTGAGCACAGGCACACTCTAGTTAATTAAAAATAAATAAGTAGGTAACAGAATGAAAGATAGTGAAGAAAGATTCAAAAAGATAAACTTTCGTTATCATAATTAGGAAAATGCAAGGTAAAATAACAGTGAGATGCCCATTTTCACCCAGTGGGTTGGCAAGCATTAAGTCTAATAATATGACCTAATTAAGAAAATATGGTCTAATGAGAGTGTAGAAAGAAGGTACACATACATATGCTGCTAAATATTACAGTTCAAAAAAAAAAAAAAAAACTTATAGGGGCCACCAGGTTGCATGGTGGCTAAGGCACTGGTCTCCCTCATGGCTGATGCAATTTGAGTCTCAGAACCAATAACTTGAAAATCACACCAGGCACACTTGTATGTGTGCCCAAAATCCCAACAAGAGAGTGGAGGAGAAGGGATTGCAGCATGGCCATTCCCCTGGAGGGTATTTTCTTACCTTTCCTCTCACTGTCTCTTTATTTCTCTCTGGCAAGTGCACACACCTTACGGCCAAAAACCTTTTTTTAAAAATTTAAAGATATTTATTTGTGAGAAATGTATTCCTGTTGGAACATTCACTTTACAAGCTAAGTGACATATGTGACTGAATATACAAAAGAAATTAAAATTTAAATAACTACAAACAAAACACAAAAAAGGGGATTTATTTGTCATTTTGAAATTAACCATCACTTCATTCCCTAAAGTAGAGTGAGTATTCCCAGGAGGAGAGCAGGAGGGGTTGCTTTTACAGACGGAGAAAAGCTGAGAAAGTGCATGTGTAAACAAGCTGCGTGTGTACTTCCCATCTTTATTCTAACTTTATATTAGGAAGTTCCATAAACTTTTATTTTCACTAATCTCACTCACACGCCTTTACAAAAATGCTCTAAAGTACTTTAATAAGAGGGATAAACGAATTAGGTTAGTAGACATAGACGGAAAAGAATATGGAATGAGAGAATCAGAATTCTCCTTCTGTCCTGCCTTTTTCCTCATTGTGTGATGATAGACAAGTTGGCTTCTAGGTTGCATCTTCACACGTGCACAGGGAAGAGGTTGGGTTTTATGGACACCAAGGTCCTAGCAGCCGCACAGTGTGCTTTTGCTCAGAGCTCTGTGAGATATGATGTAATGGGGTAGTGGGCCATTCAGCCCAGTGTTTTGCCCTGGAAGTAACAAAAAGAGGACTCACCCTACCTCTCCTTCAGTAGGACTTAGAGGGTTTATTCACAGCAGATATTTGTTCACAACCTGTTTGAAGATAGGTAGCCGTTTTTTTTTTTTATTTTTATGAATTATTGGATTAAATTTACTAATATTTTATTGAGGATTTTTGCATTGTATTTATTAGAGGTATTGGTCTGTGGTTTTCTTTTTTAAACTTTTTTATTATAATAATGATTTTTTTACATTCCATTGCTATACATCATTTATAACGATCGAATGTATAGCTTGTTTAGAGAATGTACCCAATGTGAAATGCACCTCAGACCAGTCCAGTTGAAAATACTATACATGTCATCATGAACAGGTAACAAAACATCTCTGTGTCCCACAAATGTCCTACGTCTCCATTTTTTCCTCCCTAATCACCTTTCCTACACTCTTCCCCTCTCCCACTCTCCTTCTACGCTGTCTCCACTGTCCATGACTATTTTCAACGCTTTTCTCCAATCTTTCAGTTTCTATCACAGTGTGCAGACAGTTGGTATATGTTAAGAGGAGACATACAGTGCCCCTCTTTCATAGCCTGACTTACTTTACTCAGCAATAAATCTTCCATATTCATCTACTATCTATCAAATGCCAGGGTCTTGTTTTTTATGGCCGAATAGTGTAGGTAGCCTTTTTATAAGGAAAATCTTGCATTTGGAACCCATGCAAGGCAATCCCATGATTCAGTGTGGCCAATAACATTTCATGACTGCTTGTACATAAGCCAGGGAAAAGTAGAGAAGTGAAAATATCTCCAACACAAAATGTTTACTGTGTGCCATGCAGGGTGTCAAGTGTCTCACACGCATTATTGTGTTTAATCCACATAGTTACCTGATGGGGTAGGTGCTATTCTTAATATCATTTTACAGATGAATCAACAAAGTCTCTTAGTGACTAAATCCCTTACCCAAGTAGATTGCCCAACTGGTACTTGAATCAGGACTGTATGATGTGGATCCATGCCACCCAAGAACATTGGCGGCCACATCCTGTGTCTCTGGTGCAGAACTTTTCCGCCCTTTGAAACTTTTTTAGTTGGAATGAAATAGTCACTCTCCTAAATCAAAAGCAACAGCCGTTTCTTAAATGAAGTCATCTACACTTCATGAATTATTTTCTCCCACTCTCTAACCCTGCTCTATGATGATTTAATCTGTTGTCCTGGGACTTTTAGATTGAACTCTTTTTTTTTCTTGAGAGATTTTTGTTTGTTTGTTTGTTTGTTTGTTTGTTTTTTGCTATAGGACACGTGCGCTCGCCAAAAAGACAGAGAGACAGAAAGCAAGAAATCACCCCCCGGGGGGATGGCCACACTGCAGTCCCTTCTTCTCCATTCTCCTCTTGGGATTTTGGGCACACACACACACACACACACACGCCCTGCGTGAGTTTAAGCCACTGGGTCCGGGACTCGAAGCGCGGTCAACTATATGGAAGTCCAGCAACATAGCCATTATGCTGACTGCTGGTCCCAAGATTGAACTCCTTTTGAGGTTTTAAGTGGATTTGTTATCTGGGAGGAAAAGCATTCTCTTTGTCATAGTTTTCAGATAAATTGAATTGTTATTGATCATCTGTGGTCTAGTGCAGTTTCTTTTTCATTCCCATTATTCTTCATTAAGTGCACGTAGTTCATTTAGTGTTTATTGCTAACATTTGCCAAACACTGTGAATAAAATATTTGTTTCATTTGAATTGAATTATGAATGTTTCCTTCTGGGTTATTGAGTAATTTCAGAGTGTAGGGTTCTTGTGGATCCTTGTCAACAATTCCTGTGCTTTCAAAAAGAAATACTCTAATCACTTATGTCATATGCTTTCTTACTAAACTCCCTAGATCAAAAGAACATCAAAATATGCTTTTTCATCAGTAAATAGTTTAATTATTACAATGTGGTTTTATTCAGGTCCTCTGGAAACTGTAAAGTCCCTGCCTTAAGTCTCTGAGTACAACAGATCTGTTGTGCTTTTATTCTGAAGAATTAAAGATGTGCATTAAATATACGTCTGTATTGAGATTCACATTACTGTCCCTAGTATCTTTAGCTTTGAGATTCTACTTTATTAAAATGTTTGATAAGAACATAGATTGACTAGAAATGAAATTTACTTTTGAAAGAAGAAATGGTTTATTTTTATTAAGCCACATAATATTGCTAAAATTTCAAGATTATGCTAAATTCCCTTAAGAGAGCCAGATTTGACTATGTTACTTTTAAAATGTGCCCTCAATGTCCAGAATCTAATCACTGTAGTGCTGATCATGATAAGGGTCAAAAAAATCACTTTTGTGGAATTTAAGTGGGAGATAAAAACCTATTATGTAATTAACAAACCATAAAGAAATATGTGAACAATAGTTGCAGTGTGTGAAATAGAATATAAGTATTTGACATATTCAAGGGAGAGGGAAAACTAGAAAATTTGGGAATTAAGCTGACCCTTTAAAGCAGAGTTGCATTTAGAAAAGCAGAGAAGAAACTGGTTTGGGGATAACAGTCCCAAGTCGACTGTGGGATGAGTTGAACAGCAAACAGTTTGAGCAGAGGTGTTGCAGTAGGAACCAATATGCCCATTTGTCCAGGCAATAAGAACACCACGCTTCCATTTGCTCTTACCTAGACTCACAGATCGCCCTTGAAGTTCACTCTCTACCTTCTGGCATTCTCTTGGCTGGGTTTCTTCACAGCCTGCTAACGGGTTTCTCCATGACCAAGGCCCAATCAAAATCTTACCTCTTCTTGAATTCTTACCTTAACTGTCAGAAGAAGAAAAAGTCATTTTATTTTATTTTATTTTTGGAGAGGTTTTTTTTTTGTTTGTTTTTTGGGTTTTTTTTTGCTATAGGGCATGTGTGCTCACCAGAAAGACAGAGAGACGGAAGCAAGAAATCATCCCCCAGGGGGGATGGCCACACAGCAATCCCTACAGCAGTCACGGCACATTGGTCATCTGCCCAACCTGGCATAATTCAAACTGTATTTCAGTTGCTTGTTTTGGACCCTTAAGGATGAGAACTTCTTGCAGGTAGGAACCACATGTCATCTTGGTGTCCTCAGTGCTGGCATAGTACCTGGCCCCTAGTGGGCACTCAATAAATGGATGGTGTGTTTCAAATACTAGTGAAAAAAAAAAACTACCTACAGTTCCTATTAGCATCATCGGAGGAAACAGTAACAGAAGTTAAAGATTTGTTTTTTATTCTAGACTTAACATGTCCTGAGGGCAGTAAATAGAAAATATCTTTCTTTTAAAATCTTTAATAATAATATAGATTGACATATATGGTGCATGTGAAAATTGAGTTTATAACCTTATTTTTTAGAATTTTCATGGTAACAAAGCATTTTTATTTGATTTTTGATATAAAAAGTCTTCCATATTTAAGTATCTAAAAATACATATGAATGTTATGTTAATGTTTGTGGTTCAGAAAAATACCACAATATATAAATTTTTTTGAGAGATTTTCACTATAGAGCACATGCGCTCGCCAGACAGACAGAGAGACATAGAGACAGAAAGCGAGAAATCACCACCAAGGGGGGATGATCACACCGCAATCCCTTCTCCTCCATTCTCCTCTCTGGATCTTGGGCATGCACGCACACGCGCCCGGCATGAGTTTTAAGCCACCGGGTCAGGGATGTGAACCGCGGTTGACTATGTGGAAGTCCAGCGATATAGCCATTACGCTAACTGCTGGTTCCCCACAATATATAAATTCGATGTACTAGTTAGATTGGAAGGAGTCAACATGAGGGAGGTGAAAGGAGTTAAGCCAGAGGAGAGAGATGGTTAAAGTGCCCTGCCTAGCAACCAGCCATCTCCAGTCATTATTCACTTTTGGGTCCCTCCTGCGAGGTTCCAGCTGTGTGTTCTACATGCAACTCTGCCCACCCCTTACAGAGGCCCCACAGCTATCTTCAGCATTAAGACTTGGGACAGTGAACAATAGATGGCATAATGGTTGCATCACTGGACTCCCACGTGGTCAACCTCAGTTTGAATCCCAGACCTGGTGGCTTAAATCTCAGACCGAGTGTGTGTGCTTGCATACTCAAAACCCCAGGAGCAGAATGGAGAAGGAATTGTGGTATAGTCGTCCCTGAGGGGTGATTTCTTGCTTTCTGTCTCTCCAGTGAGTGCACAAGCTCTACAGCAAAAATCTCTCTTAAAGAAAAAAAAAAGAAAGGCTTAAGACAGGAGCTAGAAAGTGGTCGAGTGATAAAACACGACACTGTAAGGTGAACCCACTTAGGAAGGTTTCAAGTTTGCATCTGAAGACTTCCCTGAGTGTGCCAGGCACATGTGCACCATTGATCTGGGGTTGACTGAGGCTGGAGGTGGATCACAGCATCAAAGCCTTATTGGGGTGCTGTCTGTTTGTCTCACTCTTTGTTTTACATGAAAGAAATGAATAAATAACTTCTAAAAGAAAAGAAGGCTGAGGTCAGCTGTGCCTCTAGGCTTTGTCTGTGCCTCATAACTGATCATGGTAGAATGAGGATTCGATCGATGTTAGTTATTTATGTTCCGTTGAATTTAGCATGATGTTTACACACTAAAATGCTGTCGAGGCCTCTGTTAGGCCAGATTCTACGAGAGGAAAATTGGTTAGAAGAAACACAGTGAAAGTTCTGTTACAGGTCTTGTGCTTGTTAAATAATTGTGTACTTGAGTCCTCAGTAGGAGGTAAGTGTCCTTAAGATATTTACAGTAAATGAACTCTAATGTCTAACTTAGGAATCCTTTGTTCCTGTTTTTTTCCTGATCTTTTTGTGCCTCAAAGCTAAAGAAGTCAACTATAACATTTTTGAAAAAGGAATAAGTATTGGCACATCTCTGAGCCTGCTTTGCTTTGAGGTATCCCATTGTAGCTCTCCTAATTTTTTCCAGCCTCTCTCTTCTAGAGGAAGTGGAAGATTTCACATCAGGATCATCAGTGGTACTGACTTCTGGTGAATAAAACCTTTCAAGATGGCATGGTGCCTGGCAAATACATGTGAAAACTATTTGAGGGACTAGGTGGTGGTGCAGTGGTAACACAGCTGAACCCACATGGGAAGGTCCTAGGTTCTTGACCTGGAACCTCCCTGAGTACATGGAGCACAAGCATGCCCATGATCCTTAATGGCTGAGACTGGGAATAAACCACAGCATGAAGACTCTGTTGCGAGTGCGCGGCACCTCTAGCACTCTTTCTCTCTCTCTCATGGAAGAAATAAATAAAACAAAATAAATCCTCAGATGAAACCTACAATGTATGTCTTTGAAGCTAGTCCCTAAACCTGTCCCACCCAAGTTGTACGTGGAGCCACCTTTAATTCGCAGTATATTCAAAGGAAAAGATTCCTGTTTTTTGTGCAGCAAATGTGTAAGAATCTTTAGGAATAGGACATTGATTCATCAAAACTACAAGCTTTATTTCTTCCTGGTGATGTCATCATGTGCATTTTTTGGAACTTTCTGTTTCCTCTGACATTAACAAGAGAAAATATTGCCAGCTGTTAGCTTTCAGCCCTGGGCTCATGGTGTCTAGCTGTGGCCCCTGCTATTGCTCTAAGAAGCAAACCAAGTGAACCTGAAACATTCTGTTTAGAGAATAAAAATGAAGAATACCGGAATCATAAATGCAATAGCAAAAGTGGATTTAGATTTGTTTTTAAGAAGATAATGGCAGGAAGAGACTCTGGCTCATAGAATATACTCTTAAAGAATGCAGGCCAAAAAATAATTGAAGGGCAATTACATCATGCCTGAGGACCCACTGTGGTGAAAAGATACCAAAGGTATTTTGTATCATTTTTAGAAATTTGATTTTAGGAACCAGCAGTTGGTGTAATGGCTACGTCGCTGGACTCTCATGTAGTCAACCACAGTTTGCGTCCCAGACCCGGTGACCTAAACTCATGCTGGGCACATGTGGGTGCATACCCAAGATACAGAGAGGAGAATGGAGGAGAAGGGATTGCAGTGTGGTCACCCCACTGGTGGGTGGGGGTAGATTTCTTGCTTTCTGTCTCTCTCTCTCTCTGTCTTTCTGGCAAGCACAGGTGCCCTAGAGCAAAAAAAACCTCTCCAAAAAAGAAAAGGAAAAGAAGGAAAGAGAAAAGAAATTTGGTTTTATGCAAAATGACTTTTTTTCCATGAGCCATTTATTTATGTAAAGAAACAACATGAAAGGTTGTCCCTGGAACTAACTTCTTTTTCTTTTTTTAATTAATTGATTTTTTTGTTGGGTACAATATGGTTTTTCATAGTATGCATATGGGTTTGATGATCAAATTGCAGCTACAGAAATATTCATCCTATTGAACATTATATTGTACACATTAGATAATAGTTCTACATTTTTTTGGAAGTATGGGTTAAATTGTCAATGATACTTTTCACTTTGCTATGGTGCACACCATTCCATTACTTATTTAATTTTGTTTTCATACATTCTTGTGTCTGTAATCATTTTCCCCCAAACTCCCTCACCCCCTATTCCCCATATAGGTTCTGGTGACAACCATTATTCTCACTGATTTGGTGCTATCAAGTCCTTCAATTTCTGCCATAGAATGCAGACATTTGGTATATGTTAAGTGGGGACATGTAGTATTTGCCTTTCATATCCTGTCTTACTTCATTTAATGTCCTATCTTCTAGATTCATCAGCTTTGTGTCAAATGACAAGATATTGTTGTTCCATAAGGTTGAGTAGTATTCCACTGTGCATATGTGCCATATACTCTGTTTTTAAAAGAATTATTTTTTAACTTTATTTATTTATTTATTTTAATTTGACCAGAAAGGGGCAGAGAAAGAGAGAACGAGAGGGAAAGCAAGAAAGGAAGCTGCCAGGTCTGGGACTTGAACCACAGATGACCATGTGGGAGTCCAGCACCCACATCAGTCTCTGACTGCATGCCATATACTCTTAGTCTATTCATCAGTTGTTGGGCACTTTGGTTGATTTCATGTCTTAGTTATTGTGAATAATGCCACAATAAAGATGGATGTGTAAGTGTCTCTCTGGCAGAGTGATTTCCTGTCCTTTGGGTAAATACACTAAAGTATGGTTAATGGGTCATATAGAAGTTTATTTTTAGATAATTGAGGGACCTCCATGCTGTTTTTCATAGTGACTGTACTAATTTACATTTTCACCAACAGTGCACAAGAGTTGTCTTTACTCCAAATCTTGCCAAAAGGAGTTATTCTTTGTTTTCTTGATTAGTCATTCAGATTCTGGTTAGGTTATACCTCATTGTGGTTTTGATTTGTATTTCTTTTATGAAAGGAGGTATTGGATATTTGTTATATGCTACTTTTCCTTTCCTTTGGGAGTTGTCTGTTCAGATCCACATTTACTTTTTTAAAAAAATAATTATTTATTTAATTTTATTCATTGTCATTATTGTATTGTACTGTATTGTATTGTATTGAAGTTGACCAGAGAGAGACAGAGAGAGAGAAGGAAAGTGAGAAAGCAAGCTGCCAGGTCTGGGACTCGAACCATGGTCAACCACATGGGAATTCAGCCAACTTAACCACCATGCCACCTGCCAGCCCCATATATATTCTGATATCAGTCTTTATCTGAAATAGGTTTGCAAATGTTTTCTCACATTCTATAGTTTGTCTCTTTAGTTTTTCTTTTGCTGTGCAGTTTCTTTTTAGCTTGGTGTAATCCCGCTTCTCTATTTTTGGTATTGTTGCCTATTTCTTAGGGTCCTTATTAAATGCTGCTATAAACATGGATGTCCAAGTATCTCTTTGACAGAGTGGTTTCCTGTCCTTTGGGTCAATACTCAAAAGTATGATTAATGGATCATATAGAAGCTCTATTTTTAAGAGCTCTATTTTATTCTTTCAATATCTTGAAATATATCTCTTGTACTTTCCTCAAATGGTCTTATAGCTTTCCAAATGATTTTTTGTTGTTTTTGGTTTGTTTGTTTGTTTGTTTTTCGTTTGTTTGTTTTAGCTTATTTCATTTATTTAATGAAAGAGAGGGGGAAGGGGATAAGCATCTTTGACAAGGTCTTGTCTTGCAGTGTTTCTCTTCCCCCAGCCATCCAGCCAGTCAGGACTTAGGCACAAATGTGCCCACATGTTTCAAGAAAACAAAGGATCCAAATCTGCACCCATAATCAACCATGTGGCTTCCAGCACTGCAGAATAACACACTACCACCTGCAGAAGTTTACTGAGCAGCAGAGGGAGGGTACTGTATTCCAGGAAGGAAGATAATATTTATTCCCAAATTTAAGACATTTATGTGTGTGTGTGTGTGTGTGTGTGTGTGTGCTTTCCTATCTCATATAAGGTTTCCGTTTCCAGATCATAGCATAAATGACATCAGATCAGTGATTATAAAGAACTTTGGAAATCCTAAAGAAAAGTAGAACTGAATTATATAATTATTATTCAGTAATTACAGAGATAAACAGCTGTGCCATGTAAAGCATTTGACTGCTGGTTCTTATAGACAGAAGTTTGTTTTTCTCTAACAGAAAATGATAACCAGATAAGTTACATCTAAAACATATTGACAGGCATGTGAATGATGAGGTTTAATGGACTGGGATTCTTGAGCATGCTGTTCCATTCCTAGATTTGTAACTAACTGTAGTTTTGAGTAAAGTTTGTGGTTACTACTTAATCATATATATGAATTTGCTAGAGGATGTGTGTGCTCATTGGTGAGAGACAGAGAAAGCACTCTCCTACACAGACTGGGTCTCATTGCATTCCCGTCTCATCCATTTCTTCTGGAAATTTGGGAATTCATGCACATGTGCTCGGTGTGCTTCTCAGTCACTATGTCCTAGGACTTGACTGCACAGTCAGCCATGTGGAATCAGCCACTCTAACCACCATGCCACTTGTTGGCCCAATCACTTAATCATCTTTAACATGACAAGGTTGAAGGAGACAAATTGTAAGCTCCTTTCAATTCTAGAAGCTGTGACTTTACTTAGTTGCATACTGATAAGGATTGTTTTTTTTTACTCTTCAGAAATCTAATTATATTTATCTAAATTAACTCAAATTCCAAACTCTCATGTATTCAAATTCTAATCAACTCCAAAACCCTTGAACTATAATACTATGTAATAATGCACCTTACTTAAAAATGAAAGGATTTATTGGGGCCAGCAGGTAAGCATGGTGGTTAAGGCACTAGATTCCCTCATGACCAACCAAATTTGAATACCAGACCCAGTGGCTTGAAAATCATGCCGGGAACATGTGCACATGGCCAAAATCCCGAGTGGAGAATGGAGGAGAAAGTATTACAGTGTGAACATCTCCCTGGGGCGTGGTGATTTCTCATTTTCCCTCTTTGGTGGGTATATGGGCCTTATGGCAAAAAACTAAAAGTAAAAAAAAAATGAAGAAATTTATAGTGATTTTGCAGTGACTATATAGTCCCCAAATGGCCTTGTCCCTAGGGGGATAGCATTACATAAGTGTTTGGAGCAGCCTGACTCATTCAAATCCTGTTTCTGCCATAGTTTTGCTGTGTGACTTTGGACAAGTTCCTTAGCCTCATTATCTCAGTTCCCTCAGTTGCAATAAGGTATTCCTTCATGCCGTTGTTATACGGACTAAGTACATTCATAATTAGAAAAGTCTTAAAATTGTGTCAAGCAAAAATAAACACCTGAAGTGTACCAGTCGTTATTATAAGGATTATTATAAATAATTCATTTATAAAATTTTATATTAAATTAAAGCTATCAAAATGTTTGAAATAAATGTTAATATCATAAATTCCTCAAATATGATGCTAAACAAAAAACACAAGTTAATATAAGTCTGTATGGTATGCTTAAAATTCTCATAGAGTTAGATATGAATAGAAAACATACTGGCGAGGCCAGCAGATGGCGCGGTGGTTAAGGTACTAGACTGGTCAGAGATACTTTGAGTCCCAGACCCATAGGCTTGAAAATCACGCCAGGAGTGTGTGTGTGTGTGTGTGTGTGTGTGTGTGTGTGTTTGTGGGAGGGGGGGGCCTGAGCGCGCGCGTGCATGCCCCAAATCCTGAGAAGAGAATGGAGAAGGAATTGTGGTATGGCCATCCCCCCCAGTGAGAGTTTCTTACTCTCCCTTTCTCTGTCTCCCTATTTCTCCCTCTCTGGCAAGCATGTATGTCCTATGACAAAAGTCTTTTTAAAAAGAAAGAAAGAAAACTACTATCAGCAATCACCTGGAAAATCTAGTATATTTGGTAGCTAACCTGCAAAGATACCCTCCTAATAAATTATGCCTCTCAGGTTTCAGGATGTTTGTTTGTTTGTTTGTTTGTTTCTCTTTGAAAATGAGGTGGCTTTGAATCTCCAGGCAATTTTAGCAAAAGTGACATAGAAGACTTTCAAAGCTAGTTTATTAGAAATTTTGCAATGTTTGCTTGTCTGGGAACACTCACTGTGAGGGAAACATGCTGTCCTTTAAGAAGTCTGACTAGTCTGAGACCCACATGCTATGGGGAAGCCCAAGCTAGCTAGGTGGAGAGAAGTTTCACGAGCACCCACTGTTCCAGCCATCACAGCACACATGCCCAATAGTGAGTAGATAAATCCTTAGATGATTCAGACCTAGTGACAGCTGATGAGAACCACTTCAAGTGAGAATGTCCCAACTGAGCTCAGTTCACCTTCCAAACCATGAGAGATGCTAATACACTGTTTCTTAGGTTTTTGTTATAGGATGCTTGTGCTCACTGGAGAGAAACAGAGAGGGAACGTGAGAAATTATCCCCTGGGAGGATGGCCATGCCACAGTTCCTTCTCCTCCATTCTCTTGCTGAGATTTTGGGCATGAAAACACACACTCCCAGTGTAATTTTTAAGCCACTAGGTCTAGGACTTAAATTTTGGACAGTCATGTGAAAATCCAGTGACTTCGCCACCACACCACCTGCTTCCCCACATACACTGTTATTTTACGCCATCATGTTTGAGTGGGTTCTTATGTAGCAGTAGAAAACTTAAAACAATGAATTTTCCCCAGCAAGAGTATATCATATTTTGTAAGAAAATCAATATTTTTTTTAGAGATTTTTTGCTATAGGGCACATGCACTTGCTAGAGAGACAGAGACAGAAAGCAAGAAATCACCTCCTAGGGAAGATGGCCACACTACAATCCCTTCTCCTCCATTCTCCTCTTGGGACCTTGGGACGCACGCACATGCGTCCAAAGTGAGTTTACGCCACCAGGTCTGGGATTGAAACCATAGTTGACTGCGTGGGAGTCCAGCAATGTAACCATTATGCCATCTGGTGGTCCCAAAAATCAATCATTTGATTTCTTTTAAAATATTATTATTTTCAGTTATCATTTCAATGTTAAGAGTATTTCTTTGATATTTATGGATGTTTTTTAGTTGTGTATTTGGTAATTCGCAATTAACCTACAAATTAAATTAACTAGAGCAGTCATCATTTAACCATCCTAAATAAGTGTAAATTTATTGGATTTAGAAGGTATACATGTGGGACCAGCAGATAGCGTAATGGCTATGTTGCTGGACTCCCATGTGGTTGACTGCGATTCAAGTCCCGGACCCAGTGGCTTAAACTCACGCTAGGCACGTGTGCATGCATGCCTAAGATCCCCAGAGCAGAATGGAGAAGGGATTGCGGCGTGGCCATCACTCCTGGGGGTTACCGGGGTCTGGCCTTGGCAGTGGAGGGTGGCTCGTGATTTCTTGCTTTCTGTCTCTCTGTCTCTCTCTGTCTTTCTGGCAAGTGCACACGCCATATAGCAAAAACCTCTCCCAAAAAAAAGAAGAAAAAAAAGAATGTATATATGCAAAAAGAAAAAAAAAAAGCGTCCAGGAATTACATTTATTTGTAAAAATTGTTGTATACCAGGCCAGCCAGTGGTATAGTGGTTAAAGCAGCTGAATCCCACATGGCCAACTATGCAGTTTGAGGTCTGGACCTGGCAGTTTGAGAAGCATGCCAGGCACATGTATCTGTGTGCCCAAAATCCCAAGAGGAGAATGGAAAAAAAGATTGAAGCATGACCATCCCCCTAGGGGGTGCTTTTCACTTTGCCTCTCTGTCTCTCCTGCAAGCGCACTGCCCTATTACAAAACAAAACAAAATCCTGTACCACTTATCATAATCTTTTTCTGAGACATTTCAGTAAATATTTTTTGACAATGACAAAAGGTAGAATATTAGAATGCTTTTTTTTAACTGCACTGTCTTAATCTAAGAGAATCTAAATTTATGGTTCTTAACCTCATGGGTCTAATTGTCCCTAGTCCCAGGAATCTGATGAGAGCCAAAGGGTCTGTTCTTGCTCCACTTCTCCCCCTTTTCCCCTCCCAATACACACGAACCCACAGATGAACACAATGTTGTGCAGAAGTGAGCTTTCATTCACGCAGTGGGCCCATGTACAGACTTCAGGTTAAGGGCATTAAAGATGATAATGATTTCTCAAGCAAGGGATGCTGCAGTGCATTATGCACAAACCCTATGTATCTGTGTTTATTATATCAAGAAGAAACTATTTGATTCTACTATTTTTTTTTATTTTAAATTTATTTATTTTACATTCATTCACTGTACATTATTACAGCATTCAAAAATGAGTTTTCCCATCCAGAATACATTGTATATTGCCTCAATCAAGGAATTACCATACATGTTTTGACAACAAATAATGTTCCATTTCTTGTTTCTTATGTATTTTGCCCCCCCCCCCGATTCCCTCCCTCTTACCCTCGGCCACTTCCCACCCTCCTCCCACATTGCCTCTGGTATCTACAGTTGCTTTCCATGGTTATTATTATTTTTGCATTTTATTGATTAACAAAAGGTTTTAATTAATCTAAATACTTTAAACAGCAAGTGCAGCAGATATATACGTATCTGTGAACACATGTCTGATTTTAGGCATAAAACTCAGTGAGTAGAATGAACATACTATAAAGTAGCACCTAGCCAAGGCTATATAATGTACTACGGTCATTAAATAGCTATTATTGCTAATGTATTTTTTCAATTTCAATAAAACCCACTTTAGCATTAATAAATAAACATTTTAAAATATTAAGAAAAACTTGCTTAAGACTTAAAGCCAGAAAAAAGGTTAGGATTCTGTTCAAACAGTAGGTAGATACTAAGAACACAAAAACAGACATGGACAAAGTTAAAATCTAGTAATAAGTGCACTGTAATTTTCTTCTGAAACGTTTAAATATGTCTAGTATTTTTTCTTTTTTATCAATTTTATTTCAAATTTTATATCAAATTAATTACAAATTTAATAACTGTCTAAACAAAGATCTGAATTAAAATTTCACTGATTTGAAACTTTACTATGTTCTCTTCTCCCTCCTTTTTCTTTCTTTGGTTAATGTGGAGTGACTGGCTGGGTGGTATTTTGCAACATGTAAAGGATACACCTGATGTGTACAGATTTAGGAGGCAAAGTGTGGCGAAAACAGAGCAAGGCCTCATTAAAATTGCCGCTTACCCATTCCGTGTGTGCTGGGTATAGATGTGGAACAGACCTGCGAGCCGTGTCCTGTTTCTGTAATACACGGTGCAGCCAGACATCGAATAAATGCAGTCATGTGCATTCCAAAATGGAGTTCTTCTAAGTGAGATATAGCTCTGCATACTCTTGTCTTGGCTTTATGAAATTATAAGAGATCATTCTTAAAGACACTGAGGATGTTTGAATTAAAGTAATTAAGGAAACAGTGCACCCTTATGATAAAATCTGATCTTTAAAATACCTGTTTCTTTGAAGACTATTCTAATTTTGAAGATGCATCCAAAGTTTTTGAGTTGAGATTTAATGGGGGCTGAGGAAAACAAGCAAACATCTCAGGAGATTAATTTTTTATTGCCATCGCACTGCATAGTTGAGCAATTGGTTATTATTTCCTAAGTATCTCATATTTCCAATAGGTGAGAAATCAGAACTATTATGTAGAATTTGCCTTAAATATTTGTTAGTTTGGGTTTTCTTTAAACTGTTCAAAAGGTTTATGCTGACCTACGCTGTACATGTATTTACATTTAATAAAGTTAGATACGATAGAAACCTGTGTTTTGGGTGAGAGGGTAAAGAAAAGGAATTTAGAGCCCACTAACTTTTATTTCCACTTTTTCTAGAAGCATTTGTGAAATATTGTCTTAACATATCTTGAATTGCATAGGGATCATTGAAATTGTGACATTGTTCCAAAGCATCCTGTTTCGGTTATCTATTGCTCCATAGGAAACCACTATAAAATTTACTAGCTTAAAACTAGAATTTATTACTGTCACTTATGATTCAATTGGCTGCTTCTCCTTTAGTTCTCTTCTGTGGTTGCAGTCAAGTGTCAGCTAAGGCTGCGGTCCCCTGAAGCTTGACTGGCTGTCAGTCCAAGGGAGCTCCCTCACATGTCTCGCAGTTGAAGTTATTAGCCTGGTGCACAGCGGGGCGTGGCAGTTGGAGCACCCACACAAGTTGTCCTTCTACTCACTCCTCACTACTTGATGGTCCCAGACTGATTATACTTCTTTTGTTAATTTTCTTCCTTCCTTCCTTCCTTCCTTTCTTTCTTTCTTTCTTTCTTTCTTTCTTTCTTTCTTTCTTTTTCTTTTTTTTTTTTTTTTGAGAAGTTCTTGCTATAGGGCACATATGCTCACCAGAAAGACAGAGAGAGACAGAAAGCGATGGGACCAGCAGTTAGCGTAATGGCTATGTCGCTGGATTCCCATGTAATCAACCGCGGTTCGAGTCCCGGACCCAGTGGCTTAAACTCACGCCAGTGTGCATGCATGCCCAAGATCCTGAGAGGAGAATGGAGGAGAAGGGATTGCCCACCCACCCACCCCCCCGGGGAGGGATGGCAACACCACAATCAATTCTCCTCTTAGGATCTTGGGCACACATGCACACGCGCCCGGCATGAGTTTAAGCCACCAGGTCTGGGACTTGAACTGCGGTCGACTACATAGAAGTCCAGTGACATAGCCATCACACCAACTTTTTTTTTTTTTAATTCTAAGAGAGCAGATGTGCTTACCAGAGTGAGAGAGAAAAATAATAATAAAAGACAACCCACAACAGGGCATGGTCACACTGTAATCCTTGTTCCTCCATTTCCCCATCCTCTCAGGATTTAAAGCATGCATGCCCATACATCTGTATGTTGGTATGTTTTTCAAGCCTCTAGGGTTGGGATTCAAACCATTGGCCCTGTAGTATTGGCTTTCTGTGTATAGAACTTAGCCACTATGCTATAGATATGAGCCAATATTAACTTTGGTTTTAAAGTAACAGGCACAGGATCCTGGCTATTTCATCTGTAGTGGCAGGCTCCCTGCAAAACGATCAGAGAGTGTGTGTAGTATTGAGATAAGTGGAAGGGATAGAAAGGAGCCATTATTTGGGGTTTTGTTCTGGCCACTATGAGATGAGCTTTATCCACATTACTCAACTTCTTATCTGTCATTTAAAAAAATTTTATAAATTTTATGAAAATTTTAAGAATCAAAAAGTTAAATGACTTTCTCAAAAATCACACAATTGACATATAAGTGACAAACCTGAGATTTATGATATCTTTAGCCCAGTCTCACTCCAAAGCCTGGGCTGTTTCTAATTTACCTAGAAAATTACTGCTCTGGTGGCTGAGAAGTGAAAACTAATAGAAAAAAGTACAGTGAAAAATAGTCCATCAGATCTTCACCCTCACATATGTCCTGCTATAAAATAAATTTAAAATGTTTTGACTTCAACCTTATTGGTTTAGATCCATTTAACATAAAACACAGTTTTAAGAAGTTTTATCAGATAATATTAAATATACACAATAATCTGATTTCTCACTTCTAGCCAAAATAGTAAGGATCAAGTTCTTCTGGGAGAAATAAAAGATTCTTGAAAAAGCTATCTGGTTTCATAAGGCTATTCTATTGCAAGTAATTCTCAAAGTGTGATCTTTAGACTGTTAGACAATCTGGGAAATGATTAGAAATGCACATTTTCAGGATCCACCCCAGATATATTGAATCAGAAACTCTGGGAATGTTACAAGCTTTCTAGGTGATTCTGATTTACCCTTAAGTTTGAGAGCCACTACTCTACAGAATCCTGGTTTCAGAAGGTCATATTCATGAAACAAAGACACTTGTTAGAGGAGGAGAAACATTGGAGAAATGAGTGTTGGTTGCGACTGAAGAGTTATCTGGCTAGACATCGCCATGAAGGCATAGACCCAGGCAATCCGAAGAGTAAAATGGTCCATCAAAGCCACCTATTTCTTAGGTTTGTGACTGCTTGACTAGCTGAGTATGAACCTCTGGGGCACCCCAGAAGTCTCTAGGGTGGGTCATAGGAACATAGCTGTTGGCTACAAGGTTTGAGAAGCACACATTCTGGCATCACATACTTATACTGTCTCTCCTTGCTGTCTCTCTGGCATCACATACTGTCCGCAGTACTGTCCCATATACTTCCTGTCTAGGAGGGACAGAAACCAACCCTGTCTCCCTTAGCATTACCTGTGTTCTTGCATTTGAATTTTCCATTCATAGTCTTTCCCTTCTCTTCATCCCCATTGCCAGCACAAGCTTTCTCCTATCAGAAGAGGTCTTTAGTACGGTGTCCATGCCCGTGTGTTGACATGGTCATTCTCTGGACACACTCCCTCTTGAAAAGTGACATCCCTAGTTGAATTCTTCTGTTAGTGCTGAGCTCTGTGATCTAATCACCTAGTTGGCTAGCAAGGAGCACCTAGATAAATCTAGTGTTCTGAAAGGGACATGCACTTCTTATCCAACTTTCTATATGACAAATACTTTTCCCAAAACAGAGCAATGTCAACAGTACATAGATGTAAACCATTGTAAATTGTAAACCATGGCCCCCAAGTGTTTTAATTGCACTTTGCCTATACTGTACAGCCTGAACTGACTGTGGGCTCTGGGTTTTTAAGCTTCCAAAAAGCAGCAGCTCATCCACTGTGATACTTGTGTGACAGAGTTTCAACTAGATAAAATTACATCTGTCCCTATGAGATGTTACCTCTTTGAGACACCTTGCTGACCTTAGTGCCTGCTCAGCTGCTATTGTGTGCGATTCTGTTACTGATTGTGTGTGTATTTCCTGTACCTCCCAGCTGTCAGTGTCCTCATCAATGGACTTTGTTTTGAATAACACTGGCAGGCCTTTTAAAACTCTCTCCAGAAGCCTGACAGTGGCACAGTGGTAAAATGTGATGCTCTGCAAGACTGGTCCATGTGGGCTCTGGTTCATATGTAGAGATCTCCCTGAGCACACAGGGTACACACATGCCCATGATCCAGGACTTGGTGAGACTGGTGTTAGAGTGCTGAGTGAAGACCCTATGGGAGGTGCTGGCACTCTTTCTCTCTCTCTCTCTCTCTCTCTCTCTCTCTCTCTCTCTCTCTGTCTCACTCATGCAAAAGATAAATAAACAAACTTTACTGTAAAAGGAGAGCTTAAGAGAACTGGATCCCACATGGCTGACCACACAGTTTGAATCCCAGCCCTGGTGGCCTACAGCTTGAAAACCATGCTGGGTGCATGTGTGTGCTCAAAATCCCAACAGGATGGAGAAATGGGGAAGAGATTGCAGTTTGGCCATGATTTCCTCTCTCTCTCTCTCTCTCTCTCTCTCTCTTTCTCTCTTTCTGGCAAACACACACACCCTCTGACAATTAAAAAACAAACAAAAACCTGTCTCCATATTTACAGTATTTTTCTATAGGAATATAGCATCTGTCCACTAAGTATATCAGAAAGCAGATAGTAGGTTCTTTTTTATTTATTTATTTTATTTTTACTTTTCTTTAAAAAGGAATTATTTAGTTTTATTTATTCATTCATTGTTTTAAATTTGGCTAGAGGGAGACACAGAAAGAGAGAGAAAGAGAGAGATGGAAAGTGAAAAAGCAAGCCACCAAGTCTGGGACTCAAGCACTGGTCAACCATGTGGGAATGAGTGTCCAGTGCCTTAACCACTATGCCACCTGCTGGTCCTCTATTTTCATTTTTCAATATATTTTTATTTTTGCTATAGGGTGTGTGTTCCCACAGAAAAAGGAGAGAAAGAAAGACGGAAAGTGAGAAATCACCCCTGAGAGGGGATGTCCATGCAACAATCCCTTCTCCATTCTCCTCTCTGGATTCTGGGCATGCACACACAGCACCTGGCATAATTTTCAAGTTGCTGGGCCCAGGACTTGAACCACTCAGTCAGCCATGTGAGATCCAGCTACCTTAACCTCCACACCACCTGGCCCCTAAGTTTAATTTTCATAAACCCAAAATTACAGTTGTTTTGTTTTGGGGGGTTTGTTTGTTTTGTCAACAGAGAATTTACATTCTTTTGCCTGTTAAATATTTCTTCCCTTTGGTTTCTTTGGAATGACTCTTTCTAGCATCATAAGAGAAAACATAGGTTGTAAACTCGGATGCTAAAGGAGTTAACTAGGTTAAGTATAACACAATATGGGATAGTAGAGAACATCTGTAATTCTGTCCAAAGAAACTAAACTTCAAAATTTTTAAACATTCATGACAAAAAAATATATTTATAGACTGCAATTCTTCCAAGGTTTACCAGATTGACAGTTTTGGAGAGATAAAGGAGTCTAACTGGTCTATGCACATTTGAACTCCTTGAATAATTTTTCTCTTGTTTTCAAAGAATTTTTTTTTTTGTTTATCTTTATATTTTAATTTGACCAGAGAGGAACAGAGTGAGAGAGAAAGAAAGGAAAAGTGAGAATGCAAGATTCCAGGTCCGGGACTTGAACTTTCAGTCAACTATGTGGGAGTCCAACACCCTCAACCACCATGCCACTGGCTGGACCCCTGTTTGAATCATTTTTGTCTGAAAGGATTCCATGTTATCCTTTTTTTTCCAGGAATTCTCCAGTTATAGATATGAAATTTGTCATTCTAGAGTTAGAATATTTAACAAAACCTAGAGCACCATGCTGCATTGGTATAAAGTAAGAGCATTTTCAAGATCATTAACCAAAATGACATTTGTCAGCCCCAGTTAATATTCATTGATTGCCTGTTGTGTACAAAGCTATTTATTAAGTTAATTAAAATACCATAAATTTAGTTGAGAAGCACCTGTCTTCTGAGAGCCTGTCATTTCCAGTAAAGCAGGAGCAATACATGCAAATCATAATAGTAAGGTCCTAGTTCTTATATTTTAGAGTAATATAGCAATTCCTAATCCTAGCAGCACATGAGAATGATTTGGAGAACATTCAAAAAATACTAATGTTGTAACTCCAGCCCAGACCAATTAAATCAGAATTTTTGGGATAGGGCAGAGGTATGTAAATTAAATTACAGAGAGAAAAGCCAGATATTTTTAAATGTAAATTTTATGTTATGTTTTTCAATAATTATATGTTTATTTTGAGAAAAGTCAGATATTTTTAAATGTAAATTTTATGTTTTTCAATAATTATATGTTTATTTTGAGTCCTTTACTAAGCATCATATTTGGCATATAGAGTTTTTTCACTTTATTCAATCTAAATTTTCAAGTTTTCTTGGTTTATAAATCAAATATTAGGTAAGAACTCTATAGGAGCTATACCCAGGATATATTAAATTTCAATTTTGTCCTTTGTCCTCTATAAATAACCAAAAGAAATCTATCTCTTTCATCCTCCAAAAAATATTGCTGTATTTTTTAGCCAAGAACAAGAATTTTTTTCAGAAACTTAATTTTATCATCTCTATGGAAAGTACATTAAAATAAGTCATAGGTAAACATTTTAGCTGTTCAAGAGCATGCTCTTATATAAGTTGAAAAGGTTGTAAATATATAAATCTCTTCTAAATTACATTCTGCAATGGAAAATGTCACAGACCTTAGATGGAGGCTGATGGTGGAGGTGTTAACGTCCCAGCATCTCTAATCCCCTTAGGCAGCAGCTTTGCAAACTGGAACCACAAATCACAAATAGTGGTGATACAGTTAACTAGAAAAATGCTTACTTATTCAGTGATGATAGAAAGAGTGATGTGGCACAATTGTCTGTTAAACTAAAAGAAAGTATTTTTAATGTTCAAGTTGTACCGATTTTTTTTGCCACAAGAGGTCCTCAGTCCTGCATATTGATGATATGCAGACCATTTTATGTGCATTTCAAACTATTGTAACACTTTGCTATTATATTCATGACTCTATATTAACCAAACTTTTAACACAGGAGAGCTAAATTTTATTCTTTAGAAAGAGCTTTTTAAAAAGTTTACTTTTAATCCCATCTGGATTCAAAAATACCAGACTCTAAGGATAGAAGGGGGGTGGAAAGGCCAGGAAAATAAGTTACATAAAATGGCACTGAAATAGAATTCCTTTAGAGGTTAAGTGAAAACACAGGCTACTTTTTGAATTAAGAACAAACAAGACCATTCCTTTCCACCTTAGGTCTAGATACCCTGTCCAGTCCAGTCAGTGTTAACCTATCAGAATCATAGTATAAAATTAAATGGAACCAGCAGTTAGCGTAACGGCTATGTCACTGGACTCCCATGTAGTCGACTGCGGTTCACATCCCGGACCCAGTGGCTTAAAACTCACACCAGGCGTGTGTGCGTGCGTGCCCAAGATCCCGAGAGGAGAATGGAGAAGAAGGGATTACAGTGTGACCATCCCCCCTGGGGGGTGATTTCTCGCTTTCTGTCTCTCTGTCTCTCTCTGTCTGTCTGGTGAGTGCACGTGCCCTATAGCAAAAACCTCTCTCAAAAAAAAAAAATTAAATATGATTGTATTTTCAGTAAGGGCAAAAAAATGGGAAGGTACTTTAGAAGGGATGACTTTGACAGTACATGACTAATATAATATTTTGTTACTCACAGTGTGGCTATGTGTTACAAATCATTATTACTTTGAATATTAATAACATAAATGTTTTCATATCTTCCCCCTTACTAATTTTGGCATTTATACATTGACTACCTGCCCTACAAAAAGGTGAAAGATATATTCTATGCTTCCAAGAGATTACAGTCCCTTTGGGGAAATAATTTAATAGAAAATTATAATGTGGTGTGGTATGTTTAACATACATTTTTCCTTTGGTTTAGTAGCTCAGTTTATTTCAGTAAGAAGGTAAGTGTGTATTTGCGTAGTTCTATCTCTTGTTCTATTGATGAGTTGTAGTTAAAAGTACACAAAAGTATTTTCTCCCATCACAATCAGTGATCTTTTGTGGTAAGAGCAACTCATAATCTATCCTTAGCTATTACTTGTGTGGAGCTTGTCTTTTACAGTTCGCCTCTTGATTGCACTCTGGTTTATGAACAAAACGGTTAGGACATGTTCCCTTCAATACTTCAGAGAGTAATATTCTCTGATTAAACTGTTAGGTTTGTGTTCATTTGAATTAGTTTTAAATTATGCTAATGTAATGAATCTAGATAAGGGGCTAGCCAGTGACACAGTGGTGCTACAACTGGACCCACAGAGGAACTGTCCTGGGTTTGTATCCCGGGACCTCCCTGAGCACGCCCAGTACGGAGATTGCAGTTTGGGAATCCTGTTGGAAGTCTCTGCTTCTCTGTCTCTCTCAAAAGAAACAAATACAATTTTTAGAAACTACTAAAAACTAAACTAAAATAAAACTAAGAAATCTAAACTATGTCATTTAAATGTATACACTTTATATTTTGTTTGGAGATGTTACCAGTACATTTTAATAGTAATTTATATTTTGACCACTAGATGGCACTAAACACATATAACTAAGAAAAAAAAACTAACCTTTTGTCTCAAGTTTTCTGAATATAGAAGATGAAGTATATGAGTGTTTTCAGCACTACACACTGGGAATTTTTTGTTATCCTGCCCATAGATTCCTATTGCTATAAAATCTTTGTTATTCAATAATCTACCGTGTGACTCTTAGGTATAATAAATTCTGTGAGATATAGATAGCATCTGAAATTACTTTGATACTCACCTACGCATTAAACTACACTATTCTTAGCCATTTAGTCTTATTATTATCTCTATCCTTTTTTTTGAGGGGGGGGGAAGGCAGGGGCTGGTAGAGAACACGTGCTTACCAGAGAGAGAGAGAGAGAGAGAGAGAGAGAGAGAGAGAGAGAGAGAGGAGAAAGCATCCTTCCCCCTTAGGAGATGATCATGCCACAATCCCTTCTCCTCCATTGCTTCCGCTTTTTAAGATTTTGGGCATGCTCACACACATGCCTGACCTGTTTCTCAAGCAACTGCATCCAGAATTCAAACTGTAGTTGGCATGTGGTTCTGTCTGCTTTGACCACTGAGACACTTAGCCGGCCCAATATTACTTAGTTCCTACATTGGTCTTTTCTTATACTACCTTCACTACCCTGAAAAAATAGAACATATGTTTTAACTATTTTAAGGACCATTACATAGCTTCTGTGATACTAAGAGTTCCTACAAAATTACAAACAAACACCTCTGTGCAACAAAGAGTCCTCAACATCTTCCAAGAGTGTCTTCCCAATGTGCTAGGTCGTTTTGGACAAATGTTCTCATCCATTGTCCCACCTAGTATAAGGGGAATATTTAATTGTAGTAAGGCTAAGAAGAAAAATGTTCCAATGAAGGCAATTATTCTCCACCAGTTCGTACTCCTCCACCTTCAGCATGCATATGGTATAAATGAGATTGGCATTATTGTTTAAAGGATCACATAATACTGCCCTTACCAGGCCTGTTTTCTTCTCCTTTTCTCTGATATAAATAGAAAGTTGTTTACTTACACTGACAGTGAGACACGGGTTCTTGTTCGTAGACACAGTAAGTATAGCAAAGTGGGGAATTTATTAAAAGAGAGGGGAGGGGGGCCAGCAGGTGGTGTGTTGATTAAGGTGCTGGACACTCCCACATGACCGACCATGGTTCAAGTCCTAGACCTCGTGTCTTGCTTTCTCACTTTCTCTCTCTCGCTCACTCTCTCTTGTTAAATTAAAATAAATGAATGAATAAATTTTTTAATTAAATATTTAAAAAGAGAGAGGAGAGGAAGAAGAAAGCTCCCAGGAAATTAGTTGCCCACAATGTATTATTTTAAGATGCTCTAGGCTGTGAATAATAGATTTCCTCCCAACTTAAGTTACTTTTGAACTGAGTAATTTCACACAACCACAGGAAGTCCAGAGGTTGGTGATATTTCCAATGGTGGTTAGTTCAGTGACTTAATCAGACACAGTGATGTCATCAGGGCTCCACATTCCTTTGCCATCCCTGGCACAGCGGAAATATGTTCTTCGTGTTGAAGATAGTAGTTATAGTTTTACACAGAATTGGTCATCACGGCAAGCTCTTGCAATAGAAGCGGGGGCGCTTCTCCTTCTGTGGGTATCTTTTTATTGATTGTATATATTACTCCAGCGTCTCCCAGCAGAGTTCTCCCCAGGTCTCACTGATTTTTGCATGGACCCCTGCACCTTCCTAACAATCTACTGGCAGGGGAAAGAAATGAGTGTGATAGATGTCTATAGAGATCCAGGTCCTCTCTGAGCACACAGCTCCTGAGAGGAGGATGTAACCCCAAACAAAATGAGAGTACTCTCCAACAAAGAAAAAAAAAGAGAGAGAGAGAAACAGGCTGGCAGACAGCAATACCGACCACCATTGCTATGTGTGTTTTAGTTATAGACTCCTGTCTTGATATCTTGATATTCTTGGTAACTATCATCCTGTTGATTCAAGTGCATCACACTAGACAGTTACAGATGTGACCCAATCAGGTTACTGCAGACTCTGTCATTCAGTACAGCTCTTTAACCCTCTGTTTTGTCTATGGATATGTCCTTTTCCACACAGTTAAAGGAAGTAAGAACTCAGATTTCCTTTGATCTATGGAGTCGTCTAAAAAGTCATGACATGTTTTTCTATGCAACAATGTGTCATGACTTTTCTGACAACCCAGTGTTTATTAGTGATATTGTCCCCAGAGAACTGTATTTCTAGAATTATAAATCTGCTGGCATTTTAACCAAATCTGCAGCTATCTGCTAATACCCACACTTTCAAGTGCTTCCCTGAGGCAAGCACTTTGAGGAGTCTGGCCAGACTCTGTGAAGACATTGTCACTGTCTGCCCTGGTACTCGGCCTAAACCTATAGACTCTACAGACCCAGAGGGGCAGAGCCAGCAGCCCCAGATTAGTGATTCAAGCCCTTTAACAGTTGCTTCAATGGCAGTGCCTTCTGGCCTTTTCTGGCTTGTTTTGTTGTTTTTTTTTTAATTTGACATCTCGGCACTTCTCAGAAACTACACACTGGCTCACCTGGTATGAGCTCCTTTCTGAAACAACACTCCTGTCACTCTGAGAAGCCCAGGTCCGTTTTTGGGCTGCTTCATGGCAAAAATGTGTTCCTGTTGCATTATCTGAATATTTGCTTCTTGTCTGTATTCATCAGATATTTGTTGAATGGTTGAAAGAATATTAATCAATTGCTATTTCAGGGTTTGTCTAATAGCTTACTGGTTAAGGAAGTCAGATCCCCAGTGGCTAACTACACAGTTTAAAAGCTGGCTCCAACAACTTGGAAAAAATTCTGGGTGTGTGTGTACATGTCCAAAATCCCAACAGGATGGGGGAAATGAAGGAGAAGGTATATGGCATGACCATGCCCTAGGGGGTAGGGAGGAGCTTTCTCCCTGTGTCTCTTTCTTTTTGGTGAGAACGTGTACCCTATGGCAATATAAAAATAGAATAAGAATATGATTAATATTTCAAATACAGTAAAGTTTTTACTGGTTTAAAAGTGTTTTTAATATTGTATTTATTGTGCTCTATTTAAATACTAATCGGTTCTTGTTGAGTAGCTAAACAATATCAACTAACATTTTCAATCCTTTTTTTAAAAATTATTTTTATTTAACTTTATATATTTATTCATCCATTTTAATTTGACCAGAGAGGGAGGGACAGAGAGAGAGAAAGAGAGACAGGGAAAGTGAGAAAGCAAGCTGCCAGGGCCGGGACTCAAACCACAGTTCAGCCATGTGGAAGTCCAGTGCCCTTAACCACCATGCCACCTGCCAGACCCTCAGCCATCATTTTAAAAATAAGAGATGTGAAGTATTCTTAAAAAGAATTAGTGTTGGTGGGGCCAGCACATAGCATAGAAGTTGTGTCACTGGACTCCCACATGGCCAACTGCAGTTTGAGTTTTAGACCCCCTGGCTTGAAACTCACACTGGGTATATGCACACACATGCCCATGATCCAGGAGGAGAATGCAGGAGAAAAGATGGTGACATAACCATTCCCCATGGAAGGTTATTCTCACTTTCTGTCTCCCTGGCTCTGTCTCTGCCTCTTTATGGCAAGCGCATGCACCCTAAGGCAAAACCTTTAAAAAGTGAGAGAGAGTTAGTATTGGCAACATTGCTATTAATAGATTGTTTGAACCTAGTGTTTTAGTTTTGAAAGACATAAGCTTGTTTATGAATATGCTGAGTCTCTTTTTAAAAGAGAAATCTTGATATTTTTATTTTCCAGAAAATTGTGGAATATATTTTCCAGAAATAAAAAGAAATCCAGGAAGATATTTACACAGTTGTCCAGAATCTGTAAAAAAGTGGCTTCATCGGCTCAAGAATGCTGGGAAAGTTCTTGTGTTAATTACCAATTCTCACAGTGATTACTGTAGACTTCTCAGTGAATACATCCTTGGGTAAGTAATGAGTCATTCTGTTTTAATTGTCCTACAAAATACTGAAAATAAATTATACCTGTGTTTTCTTAAAAGTGCTCAACAGTTGTCTAGATGCATTGTGTTGCTTAGATATGCTGGAGCCATATAAAAGGCCTGGTTCGGACCCCAGACTGACCAGAACACACCAGGGGAAGCATATCTGTGATTCTGGCTGAATGGGGTAAAAGGATCACAGTGTGGTGAAACTCCGTCAAGGGTGCCTGTGTGTGTGTGTGCGTGTGTGTGTGTGTGTGTGTGTGTGTGAAAAACAAACTTTAAAAAGTGCTCAGCCATGACCATATTATAGTAAATAATGCCGAGTGACACCTTTTATTTCTCCATGAAGAGAGAGAGGCATAGCCACAACAGTGTTCTCACACCGCAATCTACCCACAGCCTTAGCCAGCCCAAATCACAGGTGCTCCCACCACGTGTGTACAGGGAGACCTCAGAATACAAACCTAGGATCTTTCATATGGGTCCAGCATTGCAGAGTGTTGTGTTCCTGCTGCACCATCACCCCGTTCCACAAGTCTGTATGTGTGTTTATCATAACATACTTCAATATCTGCTGATAGCAAACACCCAAGTAGGTTTGAGTGAAGCAGTGTTACTGGGAGCCAGTTTGCCAAAGGCTCACTGACGGTGTGGGGTTCAAGTTTTCTACAAAGTGGACAGACCACAGGTCCTCAGCCTCCCATGAATTTGGCGCCTCAGCTTTGGATGATCAATGAAAGACACTAAGTTGTAAATTACACTCTCTAGCAGATGCGAGGAGGGCAGCCACTCTGCAGCCATCTCAGTGTGAAGATTTGTACTTTACTATTTATTTAGCACAACCAACGATGGGACTGACGTTCGTGAAAAATGAAGGCAGTATAAAGGCGTAAAGTTTATTTATTATTTATTGATTTATTTATTTATTGGAGAGTTTTTTTGCTATAGGGCGCATGCGCTCACCCAAAAGACAGAGAGACAGAAAGCGAGAAATCACCCCCCGGGAGGGATGGCCACACCGCAATCCCTTCTCCTCCATTCTCCCCTCATGATCTTGGTCACGCACATGCCTGGCATGAGTTTAAACCATCAGATCCTGTTGACTATGTGGGAGTCCAGCGACATAGCTATTATGCCTACTGCTGCTCCCAAAGGTGTAGACTTTAAAATAAAACTGATGTAGGTCAGTATATTGCTCTGCAACTTACTACATGACCCAGGGCAGGTTTTATGACATTCTCTAGCCTCAATTTCATCACCTTAAAAAATGAGGCAATTATCCCTTATAGGTATAAAGAAATGTTTAAACAGCATAAACCAAGTAATTTAGGCAGAGTAGTTTAAGTAAGTGTTAATACTTATTTATGTCATTCTTGTGGGCAGTAGTAGAAAATATCCATGGTTAAAAAACAAGGTTCTGCAGTCAAATGTTAGATTTCTCCTAACTTTTCCTCAAATTTCAGCAAATACCAGATTGCCATGAGTATAGAGCAAGTTTAGCTTTGAAATCAACCACATACTTTTCAAGCCTCATGATTTCCATGACTTTTAGCATAGATACATTTAGTTTTGTCCTGTGGTGTACTTACAATGTATGAGTGAATTCTCTGCTTTCTGAATAATGCGTAGTCTTGAGATCCTTGAAGTGGATTAAGGCTGAAGTCTCTGATGCCTTGAAAGGTGCCTCTTACAGAGACATTTGCTGCCCTTCTACTGGGACCATGACTCAGAATAAACACCCAAAGTTTTTATTCTTTTTTCATTAGAGTAGCTAACCACAGTCTTTCTTTCCATCTTAATTCCTATTAATGCAGTTTTGATTTGTAAAGATATTCTGGAATGTTGGGTAAATGTTGTCTCCCCAAAGTGCTAGTGAGTCCTCAGGAAGAATGACTACCTTTCTTGTCCCAATCCAAAATAAACCTTAATACAATACTAAATATAGATTTAAAAAGTTATTGTCATCTAGAAATTGCCACAATATAAGATGATTTTCAAAATAAAGTATTTTCAAGGGCCAGATAGTGGCACAGTAGTAAGCTATGAGGCTCTATAAGGCAGGCCTGTGTGAGAAGGTTTCCCCTTCAAGCGTGGAGCCCTCCCTCAGTACACCAGGCACACATTTGCCCATGATCCAGGGCTGTCTGAAGGCTGGCGGTAGATTGCAGCCTCAACACCCTGTCAAGGATGCTGGGTGTCTGTCTGTCTGTCTCTCTCTCTCTCTCTCTTCCTCTTTCATTTGAGGAAGAAAGAACCAACCTTTTTAAAAAGTTTTTAAGTAAGGTATCCTTGTGCTTTGAACACTTTCCAAAAGATGTCACCTGATTTGCTGTAGTGCTACTTTCTGTAGGACCCATGTAACACTGAGTTGCTATTGATAATCACTCTTTTTTTTAATTTTTAAAAATTTTCTATATATTTTTATATACATTCAATCACATTGTTTAGCTTATGAAGTGAATATTTCAATATGTGAGCATTTCTCCCAGTCCAATTGATCAAAATATCTTCAACAGATAGCACCACATTTCCCCATTCCGTTGATGCTCTGCCTCTGTATCCTACCTCCCAATGTCCTTCCCTAGGCCCCACTCCTCCACACACACCACATCTGGCATTCACAACCATCTCTTGTGTTTGTATATCTTTTAGTCAATCAGTTTCAGTCATAGAGTGCAGACACTTGGTATATTTTAAGTGGGGACATACAGTATCTCTCCTTCATAGTCTGGCTTGCTTCACTCAGCAGTAAATCTTCCATATTCTTCCACTTTCTGTCAAAAGCCCGGGTTTTGTTGGTTTTTATGGTTGAATAGTATTCCACAGAGTATATGTACCACAGTTTTTCAATCCATTCATGCATACAGAGGCATTTGGGTTGGTTTCATGTCTTAGCAATCGTGAACAGTGCTACAATAAACATCAATGTACAAGCACTTTTCCAATTAAGAATTCTTCTGTCCTTTGGGTAGATACCGAGGAGTGGGATTGCTGGATCATATGGTAGTTCTATTCGTAGATTTTTGAGGAATCTCCAAATTGTTCTCCACAGTGGCTGCACCAATTTACATTCTCACCAGCAGTGTAACAGAGTTCCCCTTTCACCACACCCCCACCAACACTTATCACTTTTTGTTTTTTTAATCTTAGACATTCTGACTGGGGTTAGGTGGTACCTCATTGTTTTGATCTGCATTTCCCTTACAATGAGGGATGTTGAGCGTTTTTTCATATGCCTTTTGGCTATTCGTATGTCATCTTTAGAGAGTGTTTTTTTTTAATCCTTCTCCCATATTTTAATAGGGTTGATTATCTTTTTTCCAAACAGTTTCTTTAGTTCCTTGTGTATTCTGGTTATCAGTCCCTTATCTGATGCATAATTTACAAAAATATTTTCCCATTCCAAGGGTTGTCGATTCACACTAATCACTCTTCAAGGCAATAAATCCAGATGGATTATGTTCTCCAGATTTGAAGATACAGCTCCCAAATATTTGTAGCTGATAGGAACTACTGAATTTACCACCATTACTATTCCCATCATGAGAAAGCCAGTTCTATACCTGAAGTCACTGTGCTGCTGTTTTGAGGGGTTACGTTCATACTTCAGGGTCTTGTTAGGAAGACTGGTATTCAATTGCCCTCAATTCCCACTGTAATAATCACCTTAAAATATATAAGTAAAACATAAAGTATGTAAAAGTTGATCAAAAGATAGCAAATGATAGGGTTGGCTCTACAGTACAGTGGTTAGGGCAGCTGGCTAATCACAGTTCAAATCTTGGCCTGGTAGCTTGACAAATATGTGCTCAAAATTCTGATGGAAACTGGAACGGAGGAAAAAAGGTCAGGGGCTACCAGACCATGCCCAACTGGGGAATAGTTTTCTTCTTCTTTTTCTCTCCTTCTCTGGAGAGCACATGTACCCACTGGCAAAAAAACTAACCATTTTTAAAAAGGTGGAAAATGCTGTGATACAATAAAAAACAGATAGGCAAAAAGTAAGCTTTTAGACTTTTGTAATTCTTCAAGATACATTTAAGAAAGATTTTGTTGCATTTCAGGGACGATTTTGCAGACCTTTTTGACATTGTTATAACAAATGCATTGAAGCCTGGTTTCTTCTCCCATTTACCAAATCAGAGACCTTTCTGGACACTTGGTAAGTTATGTTTTGTTTGTTTCTTCTCTACAAGATTTGTTCATTTAGTTACTCAGCAAATGCTTGTTAGCAACCATGTGCAAAGTATTTTGCTAAGTGCAACACCAGACCTTCTTCCCCCTGATAGTAG
>NW_006203636.1:454896-479571 GCF_000334495.1 Tupaia belangeri chinensis
TGTCTGTATTAAATTGTATTCTATCACTTTATATCATAATTATCTATTTGCATGTCAGTCTCTCCCTAACTTTAAAAATGAAGTGCATGGGACTAGCGCATAGTATGGCGGTTAAGGCAGCTGGATATCACATGACAAACTGCATAGTTTGAGTCTTGGACCAAGCAGCTTGAGAAACATGCTGGGCACGTGTGCATGCATGCCCAAAGTCCTAAAAGGAAGCAGGAGAAGAATTTGCGGTATGACCATTTCCCATGAGGGGTGCTTTCTCCCTCTCCCTCTCTCCGTCTCCCTCTTAGTCTCTCTCCCCTGTGAGCACTTGCACCCTCTGGCATACTTTAAAAAAAACTGAAGGGTATGAACTGTACCTTACTATTTAGGGCTTAAATAAATGCCTCAGTAAATACTTGAGCAGTAAGTTAATTGTAAAAAGTCAGGATTGGTTATTTCTAGAACAGAAGAACCTGTAGAAACAGATCTCTCTGGGAAACAGGCAAGGTTAGAATTGTCACACATATAGAATAGACTGATGCAAAGGTAAATCAAAAGGGCAAATAGATTTTACAGATGAAAAAGAAAGAGAATAGTAGGGTAAAATACTTGTGATAAGGGACTCTCTGAATGCTTAAGTGTATGTGTTTTATATAATATATATAATTAACATATATAAATATTATATTATAATATATTATAATGTTTATATATATTAGATATTATGTTGTAAATAAAAAGCAGAACCTTATCAGGAATAGAGGAATTACAGATTTAGGGGAGTACAAAGCAGTGAATTTAATTGTTGATATCTGTTGTGTCTTTTATTTCTATTTAAGTAGATATCAAATAAGTTAAGTGACATATTAACATTCAGAAACTCTCTTAAGAGATAAACATCGAGGGCCGGCAGGTGATGTGGTGGTTAAGGGTGCTGGACTCCCACATGACCGACCACAGTTCGAGTTCCAGACCTGGTGGTTTGCTTTCTCGCTTTCTCACTCTCTCACTCTGTTTTTCTCTGGTTAAATTAAAATAAATAAAGTTAAATTAAAAATAATTCTTTGAAAGAAAAAAAGAGATAAATTTCTAAAATAAGCCTAGGAATGGTTGAAAGGTTCATTACCATGAACGTTTATAAAGATACAGATAAAATTGTTAACAAATAAAATAGACAGATGTATGTATAGATCTAGCTCTGTTTAAAAGAATATTATACTGGACCAGCTAGGCACGATGATTAAGGTGGCAGGATCCCACAGAATGGATTGCACAGCTCAAGCCCCAGACCTGGCAACTTAAGGAACACGCTGTGTATGTGTGCATGCATGCCCAAAAGTCCCAAGAGGAGAATGAAGGAGAGAGCATGTGACATACCACCCCCCGCTAGAGGAGAAGAGGGGATTTTTCATCTTCTCTCTCTTGCTCTCTGGTGCGTTCACATGCCATATAGCAAAAAAAAAAAAAAAAAAAAAGTTTTTAAAGAAAAAAAAATTTTAAATGGACATATTATATATGTATATCATATACATTGTACATATAAAAAATCAACTGTAGTCAATTTATTTTGCTTTTAATTCAGTTGCTTGGCATTACATAAATGGCCTGAGGTGAAATGGTTTGTATTTAATATAGTTTTCTCCTTACTTTCCTAGGGTCATATATTACCTTGTTTTGGAATAAAATTTTTAACACCCTTCATGTGAACCACACCCATTCAATACTTTCACTTAATATAATACTACCGTATTATTTGCTTTGAACTGGGGAAGCCGGTATGGAGATGAAGAGAAGTAGATACATTTAAAGCACGTGATGGAGAGAGAAAACACAGAACATGTTGATGCTTTAGAAATATCAGACGCAAGAAAGGAGTGATAAAAAATGCCTTAGAATTGTTGATTTTTATTTTTTCTGAAATGAGGAAGTGGATGGATAGGAGTGCCATTTATAGCCATGGAGAAAATACAAAGGAAAACATCGGAGTGGAGCGGGTGTTATTGTTAAGAACTCATTTTTCAGCATACTGATTTTGCGATGCCTATGAGCTACCTAACTGGTGTGATCAAATAGTGTAAATGTGCATGGAGTCCAGAGAAACAATTCTACACTCCACATATAAATGTGGGAGTCATCAGCTCACAGATAAACATTTAAAGGGCTTATATGGGATCAAGTACAGAGAGAATGTAGATAGCTGAAAGACCCAGACCAATCCTTGACACATTCCAACATTACGGATGAAGAAGAAAGACAGAAGGAGAGAGATCGTAGGGGGGGAAACAGGACAGTTCCATTTTCAGAAGCCAGAAAGGCATGTGTGCATGCCCCAAATGCCAAAAACAGAATAGAGAAGGAATTACAGTATGGCCCATCCCCTCGGGGTGGGGGGGAGAGAAGGATGTGCTTCTTTCTCTTTTTCTCTCTCTCTCTCTCTGTCCTCTCTCTCTTTCTTTCTCTGGTGAGGGCATATGCTCTGTAGCAAAGTTTGATAAAAAGAAATGAAGGAAGGGGACAATCCATTGCAGTGGGCAAGGTGAAGAACCTTGTCTCCACAGTAATTCTGTCTGTGCTTTGGAGTCATATCCAGGAACTCTTATAAGACCTTAGTTTTATTTTTTATTTTATCTATAATCAAAACATAAATGTTTAATTCAGCTTTTTTAAAGTCTGCTGCTTTATATTCTTTTCTGTGACTTCAATGATGAAACTTCATCTGGATTGATGAAGTACGATTCAAAGCCCCACTACCATTCTCTTTAACTACTACTATGAGGTATCTGGTATATGGAAATTTTTAGGTTTTTGTACAGATGGTTAGAAAAGCTTACCTGAGTTTTTTCACCTCCTTAATGAACTGGGCTAGAAGATTAGTCAGGTTCTTTCCAGCCTCTGATTTAAAATACTTAAGTAAAACTCCTACATTATTTGGAATTAATAAAAAAAAAAATTGATTCCCAGTTAGAGTACAAAAAAGAAACCCAGAACTATGTTTTTAAAATCTCTAGCTCCTTCTGTTGTGTTACAGTGTTTATTCTGCTGTTGATTCTCATTCTTCAGCTAGCTCTGCTTTATCTCAGTTTTCAGTCTGTTTTCCTTTCATCTTTCTCTTTAAATGTTGATATTCCCTAGCCTTCCAATTATCCTGTTGTCCATTCACTTTCCACCATTCGGATAGTTTTAACTGCGTATGTACGCTAATAGCTCTCATTTTTTGTAAATCTCTCAACCTCACTTTTTCATGATATACCAAGGCCTATTTTTGTCTTCTAAATTTCCCAAACCCCACAGCCCCAGAGTCTCAGCAAACTGCTTATAGCAGCTCATTTTAGTGTATTTCTCTTCCCATAGTCCATAATCCCACTGGTAACTACACCAACCACAGATTTTTCTTTTTATTTCAATTGTTTATGCATTCCATCACATTATTTAGCTTGCAAAGTGAATATTTGAACATGTGTATATTTCTCACCAGTCTAGTTGACAATACTATAAAGTTATCTTCAACAGATAATAACCCATTTCTTTGTCCCATATATGCTTTGCCTCTCTATTTTTCTCCTTAATGTCCTTCGTCAGACTTTACTCCTTCACCCACCCTCTTCCTGCACTGTATCTGGTATTCGCAACCATTTACTATGTTTTTATAACCTTTAGTCATTCAGTTTCAGTCATAGACTGTGGACACTCAGTATATATTAAGTGGAAACATACAATGTCTCTCCTTGATAGCCTGGCTTGCTTCACTCGGCAGTAAATCTTACATATTCATTCACTTTCTGTCAAAAGCCAGGGTCTTGTTGTTTTTTATGGCTGAATAGTATTCCATAGAGTATGTGTGCCACAGGTTTTCAATCTATTCATCTGTTCATGGGCATTTGTGTTGTTTCCATGACTTAGCAATTGTCAATGGTGTTGCAATAAACATTGCTGTGCAAGCACTTTTCCAGTTAAGAATTCTTCTGTCCTTTGGTTAGATACCAAAGAGTGGGATTGCTGGATCATATGTTAGTTCTATTTGTAGATCTTTGAAGAATCTCCTAATTGTTTTCCACAGTGGCTGGACCAATTTACATTCCCACCAGCAGTGTAAGTTCTCCTTTTACAACACCCCTGACAGCACTTCTAATTTTTTGTTTTTTTAATCTTAGTCATTCTGACTGGGGTTAGGTGATACCTCATTGTAGTTTTACATCTCCCTTACAATGAGGGATGTTGAGCATTTTTCCATATACCTTTTGGCTATTTTTATGTCGTCCTTAGAGAGTGTTTTTTTTTTTTTTTTTCAACTCATTCTTCCATCTTTTAATAGAGTTGGTGGTCTTTTTTCAGGATAGCTACTTGAGTTCTTTGTGTATTCTGGCTATCAGTCCACAGTTCTTAACCAAGCTCAGAAAGTCAGTCATCACTAATTTCTCTCTCCCTTTCTTAACTTCTATCTTGTCCTTCTGTTTTGTCAGTTTTGTCACTAATGCATTCCTACCATTACCCCTATTATCCCTTGTATTATTGGTGATTATTACATCATGCCTGGGTTATTGTTATTACAGTATGGAGTAACTGATCTCCCTGATGCTTAACCCTCGATCCAGTCTCCATGGCAGTTAATGATACTGTATGTTGCTGGTCATATCAGTCTACTGTTATAACCACCCATGGCATATAAATTAAATCATTGCTACAAATGGTTAAAATTGGAGGAGTAAAATTATGACAAGTGAACTTGCTGGTCTGCATGGTGCAGTGAGCCAATTACGGAGTCAAGCATGTCTCTGCTAGTCACACAGGATCGACCTCATGGTAGCAAACAGAGGAATGGCGGGCAGGTGGCTCAGTGAGGACTGAACTCCTCCTCCAGCCTGATCTCCGCCAATGCTTAAGGATGGTATGGGGTGAGGAGCTGCTTTTGAGCAAAGTCTGCATTCTCCCTGTTCCCTACCGTGGTGGAGTCGTTACCTATGTCTTCGCTAGGGCAAAGTGCTTGTGGGATCCTCTGCCTTTCAAGATTATGGTATATATTCCCTGGTGAGAAGGACCATGTCCATCTTCACTGTTGTGTCCCCAATGGTGCCAACTCATCCCTATTCCCAACCTCCTTGTGAGAATCATGATCCAATTTGTAGTCTCTGGTCCTTTGGCTTGAGCCATCACCAATACGCTGAGTCATAAATATTTTCCTAGCTGAGACCTTTTTTTCCTGAGTTTCGTACCTCTTTTCCTGTTCTATGTATGGTAGACAACTGCATTCTGTATTCTAAAGTCCAACTTGATCTCCTTCCACCTGGAAACCAAACACAGCCTAGCATGGTGCCTTATCCAGCTTATTTGAGCATGTATTAAATTGCCCCAGCTATAGAAACATCCATTATCTCAGCCTTTCATATTCAGTATGCAATGTATCAAATCCTAGTTAATCTGCCTTGGAAGTTCTCATTTCTATGGCCTTCTCCCTTTCTTCTAGGGTTGCCTCTCCTACTTCTCCTCAAATACTTTTCATCAGCACTGACTTCCCTTTGTCACTTGCTTTAACAGTTTCAGTATATTGTTACTGTAAAGGAAAACATATGAAAACATTATTATAATAATACATTTTCATATTATTTATTCAATTAGTGCACACACACCCCCTCCAGCTCTTGAGCATGTTTTAAATTAAAGCTGTGACAAAATTGAATTTTAGGGAATACAGAGTTTTCAAATGAGATAGAATGTTTTATTAGTGAACTTGAGGGAGATGGTAAATAAAACAAACTAAAATTAAGTTCAAAATGCATTCTAGGGAACAGCAGTTAGCGTAATGGCTATGTCGCTGAACTCCCATGTAGTCGACTGCGGTTTGAGTCCCAGACCTGGTGGCTTAAACTCATGCTGGGCACGTGTGCACATATGCCCAAGATCCCAAGAGGAGAATGGAGGAGAAGGGATTACTGCGTGGCCATCCCCCCTGGAGAGTGATTTCTCTCTTTCTATCTCTCTGTCTCTCTCTGTCTTTCTGGCAAGCACAAACACCCTATAGCAAAAACCTCTTCTCAAAAAAGGAAAAGAAATCACTCCCTGTGTGTGTGTGTGTGTGTGGGGGGGGGGGGTGGGGGGTGCGAGGGGTTGCAATAGCCATGCCACAATCCTTTCTTCTCCCTACTCTCAGGATCTTTGGCACATATGCATATGCATCTGGCATGATTTTCAAGCTTCCAGGTCTGGAACTTGAACAGTGGAGTCGGCCATGTGAGAATGTGCCTTAACCTCCACACTACCAGCTGGCCCCAAAAGATGTATTTTTAATCATCAGTCTAGCTCTACCTCCTTCTCGTTAGACATTTGTTTCCTCTCTACCTCATTCCAAAATTGATTTTCAGAAAAATTAATGAAGGTAAGCTTTAGAATTGTCCTTTCCAAGTTCTGGCAGGGACCATGGCAACTATGTGTTTATTTTGTATTCATCAGTTGTCTTCCTGCCTCTCACTCCTGCCCCCAAAGCTGGGACAATTTGAGGGATTAAATAATTGAGACACCCAGGGTGCAGAACTTAAGCCTAGATTTTAAAAACTTCTGATTAAAAATCTATCTCCCCCACCCCCAGTTCCAAAATGACTTCCGTGACAGTGTTTGATTAGTAAGCCATTTTGCAAAGGCAAGGGCATAACCTCAAGTAGACATCTATCTAGTCGCTGATATTGGGCGAAATAACATTCCTGAGCCTTATTTTCTCCAGATAAGAGTGTCATAGGTGAGGCCAGCAGGTGGCATAGTAGTTATATCACTGGACTCTCACATGACCAACTTCGGTTCAAGTCCCAGACCCAATGGCTTAAAAATGATGGCAGAGGACCAGCGGATGGCATAATGCTTGTGTCACTGGACTCCCCACATAGCTGATTGCTGTTCCAGTCCTGGACCTGGTAGCTTGAAACTTATGCTGGGTGCATGTGCATGTGTGTCCAAAATCCCAAGAGGAGAGTAGAGATACTCACAGCATACTAGCTGTCTTCCCCATGTGGTTCTTCAATGTCCGTATTCTGCAGCCAGCCTGCAGTCTAGTCTGCTCACCTGGATGCTCTCACTTAATTAAAAAGTGTATATTTGTCAAACGACTTTCAGAAAATGATGAGGAGCAGGAGGCACTACCATCTTTGGATAAACCTGGCTGGTACTCCCAGGGGAATGCTGTCCAGCTTTATGACCTTCTGAAGAAAATGACTGGCAAACCTGAACCCAAGGTATTTTCTGATGGATGCAGAGTCCTTGATGACCACTTGCAGACTTGCATAGTTATAAACCAAAAACATAATTCTAAATTCCACTTGGTTATCTCTGGGGGAGTCATCTGCCTCGGCCCACCTACCAAATATCTCCTCTTCCCTCTTCTGATTATGTGAGCCTTTCCTTTGTAGATAGAGTCTGGGTTTTTATCTGTGAAAGAAAAACCACAGGAATTCCAAACAGGGAAGCACAGATCTGGGGAGTACACTGATGAGTGTGTCAGATGCCTGAGGAATGCTATCCTGATGATAATCTGTTTAAAGAGTTTTTATATGCACTAACTGAAATTACTCCACAGACCACCCTAAAACCGCTTGCTTTTGACATCTGATCTCCTTGCTGATGGCGGACATGGCTGCATGTTTAACAGCAGAATCCTTTCTCTAAAACAAATCGACAGGAGAGATCATCGGTTACCATCTCCTGATCCACTGGCTCCCATATTGCCACAATCCCTGGGAGTATTTAAGGGGTTTAGTGGAAGAAGCATCCTGACTTGGAGGTTGCAGTTCTTGTCCCTAAACTTCATTTTCTCCTCCTAAGTTGAGATCACTGGGGCTTTGCCTTAGAATACTTAGGGAGCTCCCTAGAGTCCACATGTCCAGCTCTGCTCTGAGAAGTCTGTTTGGGCAGATCTTGGGTGGGCCCAGAAATAAATTCTTTAAAAAGTGATTATGATGTGCATTCTTGATAATCTGTGACCCATTGGAACAAGTTTGTCTCTAACATCCAGCTCTTAAATTCTAGAGGCAGGTTTAATGGTCAGTACATACACACATACATACATAGCATATACACATATTCAGGTGTGTATAAATATATATAATAAACACATACGATATATATGTATGTATACACATACACACACACACACACACGAGCCCACTACTTCTAGAAAAAAATTAAATAAAATCATTTATTTAATCTCCTGCCTTTCTTCTACCTGCAATTACATTATGTGATTGTTAACACAGACCTGGCACTGTGAGAATAAAATAGAACAAGCTGATACTCACCTGTGGAGTCAGTCAAGGAACTTCACAGTGTTTATATACTTATTGGTTATATTCTGATGCGTGTTGAGGAATTTTCTTCTGCCTTCCATGAAATGAATGCCGCTCTCTTTCACAGTTTCATGTCTCAAACAGAATTTGCCATCTGACTTACAGGTTGTTTACTTTGGAGACAGCATGCATTCCGACATTTTCCCAGTTCATCAGTACCGTAACTGGGAGACAGTCCTCATCCTAGAGGAGCTGAGAGGAGACGAAACCGGGCAGTCTGAGGAGTCAGAGCCTCTAGAGAAGAAAGGAAAATATGAGGTAAGGAATCTTGTCAGCACCTCCCTTAGAAGAAAAACCTTTATGTTTGAAAGCTAATATATTCTTATACTTCCTGAATTCAAAATGATCCTGGTCAGACTGAATGTCCTCATGTTTCTAGTTTTTGAGGGAATATTTTCTGTATTAATGGGGTATCCTTAGCATCCTTACTCTGGCCACCTTAGTTGCTTTATCTGCTTTATAGAAAATTGTCTATCTTGCTTGTATTTAAAGGTAGAAGAAATAGTTATTTTTTTTTGTCTTTTTGTTTTGTTTTGTTTTGTTTTTAACAAATTACCTTTTGGCACAAACCTAGAACCACAACTTAGAAAATTCAGCCTGCTTTGTGTAAGTTCAGGTCTGTTCTACATAGCACACTTACATTGTGAAGCTCAGTACAACATATCAAAAACAGATGGTCAGGAGGCCAGCAGGTGGCGTAGTGGTTAAGGCACTGAACTCCCACATGGCTGATTGAGGTTTGAGTGCCCAGCTCAGTGGCTTGAAAATCACACCTGGCATGTGTACATGTGTGCTCAAAATCTGGAGAGGAGAATGGAGGAGAAGAGATTGTGGCATAGCCATTCCCCTGGAGGGGGTGGTGGTTTGTCACTTTCTCTTGCTCTCTCTGGTGAACATGCATGCCTTCCTATAGCAAAAATCTCTAAAAACAAACAAAACAAAACAAAAACAGATGGTGGCTGCTGCACCTCATGAGAATTCAGATTCTTTCCTGCTTCCCTGTGGAGGGTACAAGAATACAAACATCTTCAACTGCTACAGAAGGAAGGAAACAGTCCATAAAGAGACCTGAAAAGAAAGTACAATAGGAAGGTTCTTTTATTTTGTGATTGTTCAGAAAAATGTACTCTCGTTTTTTCCAACCAAGTATCAAGCACAAAACATACAGGAGGTCCAGTCTTTCAGTAAGTACAAAGTCTGAATGTAAAAGGATTCAATTCTTTATTTTTAGTTGCCTTATTCACCCTAAGTAAACTTTCAAAATTACAATTAAAAAGTAAATTCATTAGATCATTTGAAAGGCTGATGTTGTGAACCAAAACATTTACATTTACGTTCTGTAGAGAATGAATGTCTTGATTTACTTAGGTTCAAATTCAATTTCTCAGCTATTTACAATAATTTCTGTTCTAGATAAAACCATCTAAAATTGGGGGATCGTCTTTACCTTCTTTCATTGTGACAGGAAGCTTCAGATAAGGACAAAGTACCTCTCAAGTGGAATTTTGAAGGCTTATACACTTTTTCTAAATCTTAATATATATATTATATATCAGTTGATTATCCATTCCATTATACAATAGCATGATGATATATAACCAAAATGATACATTGTAATGATGAAAGTAAGACTAGTTAAGGGAAACTAAGGAATAACCTGTTTTAGTTTTTCTTTCTAGAAATAAAAGTTTGTTCATTATACTTAAAATTACTTTGAAAATTTTTATTCCATATGACTGACCTCCTATATGAAAGGGAAAAGAGTGCTTCTTTTCAGTTTCTTTATTATTGTTTTCATCTGTTTCTTCAATTTTTAATTGCATACTTTTTAGAATAACATGTCATGAAATTTAGTGCAGAAATCATTTATTTTGATTATAAAAATGACCCCCCTCCTTTTTTTTTTTAAAGGTTTTTGTCATAGGGTACATACACTTGCCAGAAAGAGACAGTGACAGGGAAAGTGAGAAATTGCCCTCCAGAGGAGTGGCCATGCTGCAATCCCTTCTCCATTCTTCTCTTGGGAGTTGGGGTACACATGCACACATGCCCAGCATGATTTTCAAGTTGCCAGGTCTGGGACTTGAACTGCAGTCAGCCATGTGGTAGTATAACGCCTTAACCACTACAGCAATTGCTGACCCTGAAAATAATTCTTAGCAAACAAGAAAAAGAGTACATACACTTGCCAGAAAGAGACAGTGACAGGGAAAGTGAGAAATTGCCCTCCAGAGGAGTGGCCATGCTGCAATCCCTTCTCCATTCTTCTCTTGGGAGTTGGGGTACACATGCACACATGCCCAGCATGATTTTCAAGTTGCCAGGTCTGGGACTTGAACTGCAGTCAGCCATGTGGTAGTATAACGCCTTAACCACTACAGCAATTGCTGACCCTGAAAATAATTCTTAGCAAACAAGAAAAAGAAGGAACTGACCTATAATTAGAAAAAGGCTATCCCCTCCAAAACTCAGTGAGACTACAATCCCTAATGGAGAAATTTAAGGGGCAGAAGCACACTTAATAGAGACGCAGGCCTTCTAAAGTTCTGAGCTAGACAAGGGTACCTGCTATAGTTAAACTGCATAACAGAGAGCTGGCCTACACCACAAGATAAAGAAATGTAGAATAAGATTGAAAGATAAGGCACCAAATTGTCATTATTTCAAGCTTATTTAATCATCATAGAAGACATTAGGGAATTGGCAAACTATCAGAACTAGTAAGAGTTCAGTCAGAGTGCTGCATCCAAAACAGCATTCAAAAAACAATAGCTGCTGGGACCAGCAGTTAGTGCAATGGCTATGTCACTGGACTCCCATGTAGTCAACTGCGGTTCGAGTTCCAGACCTGGCAGCTTAAACTCACGCTGGGCGTGTGTGCATGCGTGCCCAAGATCCCGAGAGGAGACTGAAGAAGAAGTGATAGATTGTGGCGTGACCATCCCCCCCCCTGGGGGGGGTGATTTCTCGCTTCCTGTCTCTCTGCCTTTCTGGCGAGCACACATGCCCTATAGCAAAAGTCTCTCCAATAAAAAAGCAATAGCTTGGGGACCAGCAGGTGGCATTGTGGTTAAGGTGCTGGACACTCCCCCGTGGCTGACCACGGTTCGAGTCCCGGACCTGGTGACTTCCTTTCTCCCTTTCCCTCTCTCTCACTCTCTCTCTCTCTCTCTCTCTCTCTGTGTGTGTGTGTGTGTGTGTGTGGTCAAATTAAAATAAATGAATGAATAAATAAAATTAAATAAATAATAATTTTTAAAAAAGCAATAGCTGATCTTTTTATCAGCAGTAACCAAATGTAAGGAGAAGTAAATCATTTATAAAAGCAATAAAAATGAATCATTGTCTAGGAATTAACCTTAAAAATACATGAGACCTTGATATGGTAGATTTTAAACCTCTATTAAAGATCCTGAATACAAACCAGGATAAATGGAGAGATGTCCCATACTTCTGAATGCATGATATAAATTATATAGATACCTGCCCACCTGCAGAAGTGCACTGTTTGATGCTGCTACTCAGCAGGCTGAGGCCACGTGGTAGAACCAGGTTCTATTCTAGCCTACCCTAATAGCTGGGCATGGTGGTACATGTAGTCCTAGCTACTCAGGAGGCTACAGCAGATGGATCACAGCATTGCAAGACTCAGTCTTAACAACAACAAAAGATTATATGGGGTCAGCAGGTGGCATGGGGTTAAAGTGCTGGACTCCCACATGGCTGACTATGGTTTGAGTCCTGGACTTGGCCTCACTCTTTCATGAGCACATATGCTCTATGGCACATTAAAATAATAGTAATAAACATAATAATGATATATTAATTAAATTAATCTTTAAATTTTTTCAAAGAAAAAAATTATATGGATAGCTATTTCCTTCAAATTTATTTACAAAGTCAATGTAATAGTTCCTAAATCTTAAGAGGATTTTGGGTAGACCTTGATAAGTTGATTCTGCAGTTAGACAAATAACTAAGAAAACTTTATGAAAAAAGATAATGAGAGAAAATTTCACTTTATTAGATACTAACCACATTAGAAAGCTCTAGTAACTTTTTAATTTAGTACTGGTGACAAAATACATAAAGGTCTCTGAATAGAGTGAAAAATCTAGCCACAAGCCTCTGTATTAAAATCCAAGTTACTTTGTAGATACTGTATATGAGATATTGTTTTAATCAGTAGGGAAGGATAGACAGTTCAGTAAATGGCACTAAGATAAGCTCCTTTCATACCCTACATATAAAAAAATCTGAATAGGTTGTAGAACTGAAAGTAAAATCTCTATCTGTAAAATTTGTGGAAGATAATTTATGAAAGCATTTTTATACCTCAGAATGGGAAAGTATTTCAAGTTAGAACCTGAAAAACAACAGTAAGAAATTTGGTAACTTTGACAACATCAATATTGAATTTTTCTGTTCAAAATACCAGGGATACTGTTAACCAATGATTGAAAGACAGGTATGGTTCAGCCTTAAAAAAAAAAAAAAAAAAAAAAAAAAAAAAAAAACAAAAAAGATCCAAGTTACTTTGTAGATACTGTATATGAGATATTGTTTTAATCAGTAGGGAAGGATAGACAGTTCAGTAAATGGCACTAAGATAAGCTCCTTTCATACCCTACATATAAAAAAATCTGAATAGGTTGTAGAACTGAAAGTAAAATCTCTATCTGTAAAATTTGTGGAAGATAATTTATGAAAGCATTTTTATACCTCAGAATGGGAAAGTATTTCAAGTTAGAACCTGAAAAACAACAGTAAGAAATTTGGTAACTTTGACAACATCAATATTGAATTTTTCTGTTCAAAATACCAGGGATACTGTTAACCAATGATTGAAAGACAGGTATGGTTCAGCCTTAAAAAAAAAAAAAAAAAAAAAAAAAAAAAAAAAACCTAATAGATTGATATCTAGCTTGTAAGTTGAATCTTATTTAGAAAATTGGACAAAGAACCTCTCGCATTTGACTAAAAGGGAAAGCTTACATATTATGCCTCACTAAGAATCCATAAAGTGCAAATTAAGCAAAGAGAATCAAGGGGGAAATGAAAGAAGCAAAACATTTAAGGGACACAAAAATGGAAAATTATCTGTTGATGATAACATGTATGATAATACCCATAACTGAACTAATGTACAGTTTATTTATGCTGGGAAAATTCAGTTTACAAGCTGTGATGATATGCAATGGTTGAATGTATTAAAAATCTATTAAATTAAAAACAAACAAAAACAACAGGTTAAGTTAATGGGTTTAACACCTTAAACCCATCAGATTGACAAAACTGAATCTGGATTTTTAAACTAATTTACAAGTAAGATAGTTTAAGATATGGTTCTTTTTTTTTTTTTTTTTTTTTTTTTTTAAGTTTTTTTGCCAGGGCACATGTGCTCACCTCAGAGAGACAGAAAAAGAGAAAGTAAGAAATCAGTCCCCGGGAGGGTTGGCCACACTGCAATCAATACCTTCTCCTCCATTCTTCTCCTGGGAGCTTAGGCATACACATACATGCCTCACATGGTTTTCAAGCTGCCAGATCTAGGACTTGAACCATTATTGGCCATGTGGGAGTCCAGCACCTTAACCACCACACCACCTGCTGGCCAAGTCTGAGGTATATTTCTGTGAGTTAATAGGAAAACAAAGTGGGGCCAATGTAGTTCACTAAACTTCACTCTATTGCATTTAACAACTGTGTTGTAAGAGAAATAATTTTTAATCTCTATTTTAATGAGCATCTATTTGGATTTTCAGTCAGAAACAAATACCACTTTATTTAGAATATACCTAGAATATAACCACTGCCCTTTCATAATCTCCTAAGTGAAGAGTGTATATATATATATACACACACACACATATGTATACATATACACATATATATGCATATATACATATATACATGTGTGTAAAAAAAAATATATATATATATATATACACACACACACATAAATATACACATATATATGACAAGGACTGTAAGTTAGCCTTAGAAGAAGTGACATCTTTGTATCTATCTTGGTAGTCCCAGTAGATAACTAAATAATGAAAGATTCTTTAAAGAAATAAAAACCATTAATTTGAAATCTCTTATCAGTTTATTGCCTTTATACTCCAGGTATATTAAAAGTAATAAATAATAATTATGTCCTTACTGCCTTTAAAAAATGAAATAAAACTACATCAAAATAATTTTAACTATTTAAGCATAACAATAATAAAATTAGAGAATTCTTTTCATGCAAGGTCTTTCTGTATCACCATCCTTCTGCTTCAGCCTCCTGAGTAGCTGGGAGCACAGGTGTACACCATCATGTCCAGCCCTTGTAGACCGGGTCTTGCTATGTTGTTCAGGCCAGCTTCTAGCTCACACTCCTCCTGCCTTAGCCTCCAGAGGTGCTGGCATAGCAGGTGGGCACCATTGCACCTAGACTTTAGGCTGCACTGGGAATCGAGCCTAGGTTTCCCACGTAATCCCAGCCTGTGAAGCACAGCATCTTAGTACACGCCTCCATAGTTGGGCCCAAGAGTTATTTTAATTGTAGGAAAAAATTATCTTCCCAAATTGTTTTGTTTAGGGTGCTTTTCACATTATCACCAAAGGCCATTTAGAAAGCTATTTTCAGTTTTAAGATAAAGGATACTTCATAACAAGGAAATATTATCTATTTTCCAAAAGTGTAATGTGAACACAACACCTATGTATAGACTTTTCTATTATGATTTAATCCATGGACAAAAACCTTATGAGATTAAACAGAAATTAATCACAGTTTTCATTATTCTCTTTTTTTGTTTCAGGGACCAAAGGCAAAGCCTCTAAATACCTTGTCTAAAAAATGGGGCTCTTTTTTTATTGATTCTATTTCGGGACAGAAAAATACAGACTCCTCTTTGGTTTATACGTGGTCCTGTAAGAGAGTCAGTACTTACAGCACTATTGCAATTCCAAGTCTTGAAGCAATCACAGGTAAGGGGGAAACTACCTTTAATGCTTTACCTGTTACTGGACAGTAGTGACCTTAAGTACTAGAATTCTTGTCTTTCTTTCTTTTTTTTTTTTTTTTTTTTTTTAAGAGATGTTTGCTATAGGGCACGTGTGCTTGCTGGAGAAACAGAAAAACAGAAAGATACAGAAAGTAAGAAATCATCCCCAAAGGGGATGGCCATACTGCAATCTCTTCTCCTCCATTCTCCGGATTTGGGGTATAAACACACATGCATCCAGCATGAGTTTTAAGCGACCGGATCCAGGACTCTATCCACAGTCAACTATGTGGGAATCCAGCAATGTAGCCATTACACCACCTGCTGGTCCCATAGAATTCTTGTCTTTAAAGGAGGGAACTCTTCCTGCAACTTTATTTGATTTTTCTTTATTATTTTCTCTTTTTTTTTAAAAGAGGGTGTAGGTTAGAGTGAGAGAGACACAGGTACGTTTTTCAAAAGTTTTTGCCATGCCATGTGAAACCACCCTGGCATGTTTAGTGAAAACTGAATCTGGGTATCCTATGAGGCTTTCAGTCTCCCAAATGGCGGAGCTACCTGTGTGTATGTGTCTGTGTTTGTATATGTTTGTATGTGTGTGCACATTTTCTATGTATTTATGTGTATATATGAGTGAATCTGTGTGTACAAGTGTGTATTTGTGTGTGTATGTGTTTGTATGTGTCATTAGGGTCAAATTTTATTTTTCTGAGGAACTGTCTCTAAATATGGTAATGTAGGTCATTAGGGCCAGTCATTCTGCTTGAGCCAACTACATTTTGGTTCATATCATTCAACTCTTCCCAAATTCAGATAATATGGTTGACATTATTGTGTATTTAGTACACAGAGTTTAACAAAACATTGTGGTAAGCAAGAATTGCTTTTTCTTTTCTTTTCTCTCAAATTATCAGCACCCAGCAATAATTTTCCTAGAATAGAGATGTGTTTCCTGTTGCTGATTCCCCAGTCTCATACTCACTCTGGGGATTCCTGGGTTTTTTGTTTGTTTAAGAGGGATTTTTGCTATAGGATCGGTGTGCTTGCTAGAGAGACAGAAAGCAAGAAATCACACCCCAGGGAAGATGGCCACGCCACAATCCCCTCTCCTCCATTCTCTTCTCAGGATCTTGGGCACGCATCCACACGTGCCCAGTATGAGTTGTAAGATGCCAGGTCCAGGATTCCAACTGTGGTCAACTACGCTGGAGCCCAGCAATGTAACCATTACGCCATCTACTGGTCCTGGGGTTCCTGTTTTAACAAAACAGTCATTTGATTTCAGTTTGACATTCCCATTGCCAGATATATTTATTTATTTATTAGTGAGTCTTTTTGTTATAGGGCACATGAACTCAACAGAAAGTCAGAAAGTGAGAAATCACCCCCAACAGGAGATGGTCATGCTCCAAACCCTTCTATTCCATTCTCCTCTCAGGATTTTGGGCGCACACACACACCCCATGTGAGTTTTAAGCCACTGGATCCAGGACTTGAACTGCAATCAACTACATGGGAGTCCAGTGATGTAACCATTACACCATCTACTGGTCCCAATACCCAGATTTCTTAACAATAATAGACCTTTTCTGTTTCCTGGAAGAGAAAATAAATTTTTTGATGGAAATGGGTAAAAAACAAACCTGATATTCCCCTTTGACCTCTTAAAGCTTTTGTGTATTTTTGTAATGTTTCTTTATTCTTGGATACCCTTTTATACTTGGTTATCTCATTCACATTTAAATGCCTATAAGCCATTTTTAGTATATATATAGAAGTTTGTGATTATTAGCTATCTATGTTACAGTGGTGATTGATTTGTCTTAGTCTGTTCATGCACTAACAGAAATACCCTAAGGCTGGGTGATTTATGAAGAATATAGAGGTTTATTTACTAAGCTCACAATTCTGATGGCTAGAAAATCCAAAGGCATCACAAAATGGTAGATGGCAGAACTTTTATCAGAACAAAGCATGGTTTGTATCCAGGAGGGCTTCTGCCTGGCTCATTTCTTCTTATGTACAACCAGAACTCAATCGGGGGGGGCGCTCCCTAAAAACGTTTTCACACCCAAAGGTCCCACCCTGGGACACCATGAAGGAATTAAAGTTTCACTCAACATTTTTACTTTTTACAATACAATGAAGCCCCAACATGTGGATTTGGGGGAGATATCCAAGTTCAAAAACATGAACCTTTAGGGAAAAAACATTATCCAAGCCAGAATACTTTGTAATCATAAGGTAATCATTTTTAGTCTTATAGCTGCCCTGAGAGCTGAACATTTAGTTTAGGAAATGTATAGGAAAGAAGTGGTTGGGGCCAGCAGGTAGCATAGTAGTTAAGGTTCTGGACTCCCACATGGCTGACTAGTTCAAATCCCAGACCCGGGGGGCTTGAAACTCAGGCTAGGCACATAAGCGCGCATGCCCCAAATCCCAGGAGGAGAACGGAGAAGAAGGGATTGCGGCATGGCCATCCCCCCGAGGGATGATTTCTCACGTTCCCCCTCATCATCTCTGTCTGTTTCTCTCCAGCAAGCACAGGTGTCCTATGGCAAAATCCTTTAAAACAAAAAAAAAAAAAAAAAAGAAAAAAGAAGTGGTTGGCTCAACTTTTGACCTGTATCATTTTGATGATTTATCAGAGATTCAGTATTCAGATATATAATATTAGAAACTCAGTTTTATTCACCTGCTTTCCAGTGCCTTTTTAAATACATGACCAAAATATACTAATTACCTAAGTAGAGAGGACCTATGAAATGAACTGATGCTGAATGTTTTTCTGTGTGGAGTAATCCTAGGCATAAGAAAAGCAGTGTTCCTCCTTTCCACTCCCTAGCATTAGTTTTCTTGGGATTAACTGATATACTTCTAATATTTCTGATTTTTTTTTTTCATGGAGAAATATGGGGGAAAGGGGAATATCTAAAGGCTGAATTTAGAGAGATCTATATGAGGGTGGATGTCTCAGCCTCCCATCATCAAAAATATAGGCATTATATGTTCTGTCTCCTATGCCCCTTGAGACCATCAACCATCTGTGTGTGTGTGTGTAATGCTTACCATATAGAAAAAGTTGCCATCTTATGCATATTAAAGCTTTTATTAAGCATTCAAAGATTCTTCTTAGTAACCATCTTATTACCCCCATGGTACCATTAAGATTATTGATTCTCAGGACCAGCAGATGGCGTAGCAGTTACATCACTGGATTCCCACATGGCTGACCGTGGTTCAAATCCCGGATCCAGTAGCTTAAAATTCACACTGGACACGTGTGTGTGTGTGTGTGTGTGTATGTGCTCAAGATCCCAGGCTTAGAATAGAGGAGAAAGGATTCTAGTGTGGCCATCTCCTTTCTAGGGGGTGGGGGAGGGTGATTTATCACTTTCCCTCTCACTGTGCCCCTCTTTCTCTCCCTCTGGTTGCGTGTGCACCCTAAGGCAAAAACCTCTTTAAAAAAAGAGAGAGAGAGAGAGAGAGAGAGATTATTGGTTTTCATTCACCGAGTTACATAATCCCCCTCAGTAGGGTCTGGGAAACTGGGAGTGGGGGGAGAGTCAGACAAGCATTCTTATGTTTAGTGAACTTTTGTGTGGAGTATTTTTGTTTTTTTTTTCTTCAAGACTTTTTGCTATAGGACACATGTACTCGCAGGCGAGACAGAAAGTGAAAAATCACCCCCTGGGGGGATGGTCACAACACAGTCCCTTCTCCTCCATTCTCCTCTTGGGATCTTGGGCACCACACCATGCACCTGGCTGAATTTTAAGCCTCCAGGTGCCAGACTTGAACTGCAGTTGACTACATGGGAGTCCAGTGACAACTGTTGTGCCATCTGCTGATCCCATGTGCAGAGTTTAAAATTAAACTCACTAGTTGGGGCTCTGGGGATGACTGGATATATCTAAATATGACTCGGCTTAAATATTATTGTAAATTGTACAGTAAAAGACATTTGCACTCTTTATCCAGGGTGGCACCTACTCAGGTGGCAAAAGAAATATTGAAATTATGAAATTCTAAAAAACAAGTTTTATTACAGTGAGTATTAAATTTTGATTTGTATTTATGAAAAGCGTTTAGAGATTAAAAATAATCCATTTTTGTTTTCCCCAGAATTACCCCTGGACTACAAATTTACAAGATTTTCTTCAAATAATTTAAAAACAGGTGGCTACTATCCAAATCCTCCATTAGTCTTATCAAATGATGAGACACTGACAACCAAATAAATTATCTTTACTGAGAAATGAAGAACCATATATGCAACGAATGTACTTTAAAAGAAAAAAGTTAATTTCCCCCCCCAAAAAAAACTGTAAAATGCTGTATGAGTTTTTTAATGAAACTTCACCAAGAAATTGATATTGATCTATCGTCTCCTTTCTGTATAAATCATCTTGATGTTTAACAGCTCTCATTATATTAAAAAAATCAATATTTTAGAACTGGAAATAACTTTATTGATATTTTTCCATACAAATAGTTTCAAGACTAAAATTCACCTGGGGGGACACACACACACACACACAAACACGCATACACATATATCTACACATGCCTACTCCAATGGATCTCTAAATGTGGTCCCCAGTGAAATAGTGTAATACCACCTAAGAACTTGGATAATACAAATTTACGTCCCCACCAAAATCTACCAAATCAGAAACTCTGGAAGTGGAGCACAGCAATCTGTATTTGAACAAGCTCTCTAGGTGATTCTGATTTACACTAGAGTTTGAAAATCACCGACTAGACCATGTCCTCTAGAGACTGGTTTAAGTGGTCCGAGTGGATATACTGGGTTGTTGGAAAAGTCATGATGCATTTTTGCATAGAAAAAAATACGTAATGACGTTTTCGACAAACCAATAGCTGAGCATTGACATCTTTGCATACCCCAAGGAAGTACAGCCAGAATTGAGAACCACTGATCTGTGCCAGTTCCTTCAATTTATAGCCCAAAACACCACGTCCAGTAAGATTATTTCCCAAACTATTAAGTTTTAAGCTATTTCTGTGTTTTCCAAAACAAGGAAAATAGAGACATGCTTTCTGAGATTATAAAGCCAGTATGGTACAAAGATAGTACTAGAAGTCAGTTGTCTTAATCTCCAATTGTGTTCATCAATTTAATGTTAAAGGCTATTTCATTTTTACTAATGTTAAAAGATAACTTCTCAGTGGACACAAAAGAATGTTTTTTATAATGAAAAAAAGAAAAAGAAAAAACCTTAAATGTGCAGCCTTCCAAAGCTCAATCCTACCCAATAAAATTTTATTCTTCAGTAGTCATTTCTCTCATTAGGGGAAGATTTAATTTAAAGTTATTAAAATTAATTTGAGTTAAATTTTTCTCCTTGGGAAAGAGGGTGATAATGAAGAAAAAGACAAGCCACAAGGGTTCTTACATGTATTTCAATTTCCATGCAGGATTATTGTGTTCTATGTGTAATATACAATCATATTAGCAGCTCTTTGTTGCAAACTGTTTGGTGACAGGTAGTCTTACAATATAATTTCCTGACCACTCTGTATGCTGTAATTTCACTCTATCCATCATAGACAACATTATTTTACTTGGATTATAGCTAAGAATTTAATGTATTGATGCATGCAGTGAACAGGTAAGTATTTTCTTCAAATTTGTAAACATTCAGCTAGATCCCAAATACACTGTGGAGATGAGTATCTCAGTGTAGATAAAAGGTTACTATTTTTTTTTTTCCTTCAAAGTAGGTAACTTTGACATCCTTCGGTGAGATACCAATGAGTTGATATACTTGAAACTGATATCCAGAGTGCCTTTGAAATATTATGAGCATACAAAATCAAGCAAGAGTGAAATTAAAATGTTATTTCATGTATTCTTTATAGACATTTGATTTCTTTTTTAAAATAAAGCTATTTTTCCTTATGTAGGTTTATTCTGTAAATGGCAAAGGATGTATCTTTTAAATGCTTATAAACTGCTGTAATATGAAAAATAAGAATCCTAAAATAAATTAATTGTACTTTTTGACCATTGAGGAGTAGAGAAAAAACATCATACAAGTCGTAAGTTCTAATCTTACTTTGCTGGTTCCTACTCGAGACTCTGAACAAGTAGGTAGCACCTTATTTGACCTCAGTCTTTAAATCAAAACAGAGAGAAGGTTAGTGTTTATTTTTAAGTTTCCTTCCATCTTTCTAACATGATCAACTAGTCAGTGCTTCTTCTAATGAATGTTGGTTTTCTTATTTATTTTTCCCATGAGCAGGAGGGACCAAGACAGAACTATAGCCCCGCAACAGTATCAGCACCATGACTCACCCCAACCTCAGCCCCCCTGGATTGTAGGCACCCACAGCTCAGCATAACTGAGGAAGGTCTCCAGATGTAGGAACCAGCAACCTTCCCATATGAGTATGGCTCACAAAACAAGAATGTTGTTTTTCTGTGAGCCTATAATTATGCTTTTTAAATTTTTATTTCATTTCTAAAAAGTGCCAGAGTTTCTAATTGGATATGAAAAGTTAAAATTATCTAAAAGTGGAACCATAAAACTAAAAAGAATATTTAGAAAGCTATATATTCATTAGTAATGAGTAAGAAGGAAAAAGTTATGTATATGGGCATAAGATCTGAGTTTTATACTAGCACAGGCAAACCTTCATATAAAAGATACCTAGAAATAGATGCAAAGGAGCTGAGCTTTTCATCACTGACTACTGTTGATCTCATCAGCAGAAGAAAGAGCTAAAGGGCAAAGTGGTCCAATGTTTTTTCAGAATTTAGTATTTGGAATACTGAAAGAGCAGAAACTTTTTCAACTGAGTCATGAATTGCAACCTTGACTCCGAGTTTCTTAAAATCTAAATTGAAATCAAGTATTTTTCCAGCATTCACATCCAACAGAAACTTAATACACACACACACACACACACACACACACACACACACACACACACACACACACACACACACACACACGCACAGTTTTTTATTTATTTTTACATTTTCATATACACTTTCAGTGAACTCAAGTGAAAAATCTATACTTTCTGTATAATTAACATGAAATAGACATCCAGTTACTCCTCTGATATAATGATGACTGCATATCAGAATCACATGGATGCTTTCTTAAATGTGTGATGTTGCTGCACCATCCCTTACCTCTTCCCAGGCTCTTAAACACAAAGTTACTGACTACTTTTATCAAAGTCATGCAGGTATGCCAGGTGACATCCACTATGGTCCAACTGCTACCCTTGAAAACCGTGAACATGGTCCAGGTCACATAAGATGAATTCAGAAAAGTATCTCGTTAGTCTGAACTATTCTCGGGGAGGAGGGGGGAGGAGGGTAAGGTAAAAGGGTAAGGTAAAGTTATAAGCAGTGACTCCTTAATAGGCTACTTCATATACGTTATCTTGTTTACCCTCTACAACAACCATAAAATGAGCGTAATTATTAAAATTGTACAAGTGAGAAAACTCAAATTCAGGGAGGTTAAATACTAAGTTTGTTCAAAGCTGCACTTTTACAAAGGGACGAGTTTGACCCTTACAGTCATGGTGTTAGTTGATTAACACATCCAGTCTTCTAGCACTGAATCTACATTGGATTAAATTCTATCAAAAAAAAAAAAAACCTTCAATTTAATCACTTGTAGTGGATTGGAAATCAAGACACAGGCTCTGTCCAGAAGTAGCTGATAACTCAGTATGATGTTAAGAAAAAATATCTATAACTTAAACACTTCTCTAGAAGAGTAAAATAGAGATCCAATAATTACAAGAGTCCTAAAATCCATGAGTCTGCTCTTCTTGGGAGGCATACATGCTGAGGTCATTAGTGAGCAGGCCTAATCTTTCTTCACATTCAGGTTCAAAGTTTACCTCAAATACTTGGAAGATGTCTTTGCTGGTGCTGATGTAACAAGAGTGGAGTTGTGATGAAAACTGCTCCTTTGAACTTAGGAGGAGATGGAATGTATGAGCCTATAGAGCAGTTGGATGATTGCTTCAAATGACCACTAGGACAGCATATACACTGCTTGACAATCACGTTTTTGTACCGTGTACCTGTACACATACCCTCTTTAAAAAAAAAAATCTTGGTACTTTGGTACTGTCTTGATAAATGTCAAACATTAATAAAGTTTAACAAAATTGAATAAAGAAAAAAAGGTATAATTACTATCTAAATGAATTCAGAACAATTATCAAATTAAATCGATTAAAAATATGCTTTCTCTAAATTGTAAAAATGTTAACAGTCCTTAGTAACTAAATCTTATATACTGTTTGAAGTCTTTTTGATGCATTTGCTGCCTTTGGTGAAGGGAACAGTTTCATTCATATGCAGCAAACATAACTAAGGAATTTTGATCTATAATAAGATGGAATCCAATCAAGTGAGAAAATCATTTCAAATATCATTCATGAATGGAATAACCTTCAACTGAATTCATAAATAAGTAAAGTTACTGTTAACATTTTAGTACCAAATGTACAAATGGAGGTGATAGTGAAAATTATGCTAGCTTGAAATTAGAAAATTTGGGGCCAGCAGTTGATGCAGCAGTTTAGGCGCTGGACTCCCAAGGTTAACCATGGTTCGAGTCCCAGACCTGGTGGCTTGCTCTCTCACTTTCCCTCCCTCTCTGGTCAAAAATTAATTAATTAATTAATTAATTTAATTAAACAAATTATTTTTTTTAATTGGGGACTGGCAGGTGGCATGGTGGTTAAGGGCACTGGACTCCCACATGGCCTACCATGGTTTGAATCCCAGACCCATGGCTTGCCTTCTCACTTTCTGTCTCCCTCTCTCTCTCTCTCTTACTCTCCCTCTGGTCAAATTCAAAGAAATAAATAAAGTTCAATAAAATCATTCTTTATTAAAAAAAAATAACAGCCTATGTAACTTGCACTTAGGCAATTTACTTCCGTATTTAAATGGAAACTAAAACTTGTGTCACAGGATTATTAAGGTAATATGAGAGTACTCATGGACATGCCTGACATATGTCAGATCTCTTGAAGAGATTATGAAGTCAGGAAATAGATAACTGAGGCAAAAATCAGATATCTAAGAAACAAATTGTGACTCCTTAGCACAAGGAACTCAATAATTATATAGTACAGAGGGCCAGTCCATGGCCTGGTGGTTAAGGTCACCAACTGGACCCCACATGGCATACTCTTGGGTTCTTGGACTGGACAGCTTGAGGAACAGGTCAGGTACATGTGCATGATAGCCCAAGACCCCAAAAGGAGGGAGACAGAGGAAAGGGGATTGCAATGTGACTATGCCCTCTGGGGGATGCTTTCTCACTTTCTCAAGTGTAGGTGCTCTCTGGCAA
>NW_006203636.1:481158-495056 GCF_000334495.1 Tupaia belangeri chinensis
TCACCCCTACCCAATAAAATTTTATTCTTTAGTAGTCATTTCTCTCATTAGGGGGAGATTTAATTTAAAGTTATTAAATTTAATTTGAGTTAAATTTTTCTCCTTGGGAAAGAGGGTGATAATGAAGAAAAAGACAAGCCACAAGGGTTCTTACATGTATTTCAATTTCCATGCAGGATTATTGTGTTCTATGTGTAATATACAATCATATTAGCAGCTCTTTGTTGCAAACTGTTTGGTGACAGGTAGTCTTACAATATAATTTCCTGACCACTCTGTATGCTGTAATTTCACTCTATCCATCATAGACAACATTATTTTACTTGGATTATAGCTAAGAATTTAATGTATTGATGCATGCAGTGAACAGGTAAGTATTTTCTTCAAATTTGTAAACATTCAGCTAGATCCCAAATACACTGTGGAGATGAGTATCTCAGTGTAGATAAAAGGTTACTATTTTTTTTTTTCCTTCAAAGTAGGTAACTTTGACATCCTTCGGTGAGATACCAATGAGTTGATATACTTGAAACTGATATCCAGAGTGCCTTTGAAATATTATGAGCATACAAAATCAAGCAAGAGTGAAATTAAAATGTTATTTCATGTATTCTTTATAGACATTTGATTTCTTTTTTAAAATAAAGCTATTTTTCCTTATGTAGGTTTATTCTGTAAATGGCAAAGGATGTATCTTTTAAATGCTTATAAACTGCTGTAATATGAAAAATAAGAATCCTAAAATAAATTAATTGTACTTTTTGACCATTGAGGAGTAGAGAAAAAACATCATACAAGTCGTAAGTTCTAATCTTACTTTGCTGGTTCCTACTCGAGACTCTGAACAAGTAGGTAGCACCTTATTTGACCTCAGTCTTTAAATCAAAACAGAGAGAAGGTTAGTGTTTATTTTTAAGTTTCCTTCCATCTTTCTAACATGATCAACTAGTCAGTGCTTCTTCTAATGAATGTTGGTTTTCTTATTTATTTTTCCCATGAGCAGGAGGGACCAAGACAGAACTATAGCCCCGCAACAGTATCAGCACCATGACTCACCCCAACCTCAGCCCCCCTGGATTGTAGGCACCCACAGCTCAGCATAACTGAGGAAGGTCTCCAGATGTAGGAACCAGCAACCTTCCCATATGAGTATGGCTCACAAAACAAGAATGTTGTTTTTCTGTGAGCCTATAATTATGCTTTTTAAATTTTTATTTCATTTCTAAAAAGTGCCAGAGTTTCTAATTGGATATGAAAAGTTAAAATTATCTAAAAGTGGAACCATAAAACTAAAAAGAATATTTAGAAAGCTATATATTCATTAGTAATGAGTAAGAAGGAAAAAGTTATGTATATGGGCATAAGATCTGAGTTTTATACTAGCACAGGCAAACCTTCATATAAAAGATACCTAGAAATAGATGCAAAGGAGCTGAGCTTTTCATCACTGACTACTGTTGATCTCATCAGCAGAAGAAAGAGCTAAAGGGCAAAGTGGTCCAATGTTTTTTCAGAATTTAGTATTTGGAATACTGAAAGAGCAGAAACTTTTTCAACTGAGTCATGAATTGCAACCTTGACTCCGAGTTTCTTAAAATCTAAATTGAAATCAAGTATTTTTCCAGCATTCACATCCAACAGAAACTTAATACACACACACACACACACACGCACAGTTTTTTATTTATTTTTACATTTTCATATACACTTTCAGTGAACTCAAGTGAAAAATCTATACTTTCTGTATAATTAACATGAAATAGACATCCAGTTACTCCTCTGATATAATGATGACTGCATATCAGAATCACATGGATGCTTTCTTAAATGTGTGATGTTGCTGCACCATCCCTTACCTCTTCCCAGGCTCTTAAACACAAAGTTACTGACTACTTTTATCAAAGTCATGCAGGTATGCCAGGTGACATCCACTATGGTCCAACTGCTACCCTTGAAAACCGTGAACATGGTCCAGGTCACATAAGATGAATTCAGAAAAGTATCTCGTTAGTCTGAACTATTCTCGGGGAGGAGGGGGGAGGAGGGTAAGGTAAAAGGGTAAGGTAAAGTTATAAGCAGTGACTCCTTAATAGGCTACTTCATATACGTTATCTTGTTTACCCTCTACAACAACCATAAAATGAGCGTAATTATTAAAATTGTACAAGTGAGAAAACTCAAATTCAGGGAGGTTAAATACTAAGTTTGTTCAAAGCTGCACTTTTACAAAGGGACGAGTTTGACCCTTACAGTCATGGTGTTAGTTGATTAACACATCCAGTCTTCTAGCACTGAATCTACATTGGATTAAATTCTATCAAAAAAAAAAAAAACCTTCAATTTAATCACTTGTAGTGGATTGGAAATCAAGACACAGGCTCTGTCCAGAAGTAGCTGATAACTCAGTATGATGTTAAGAAAAAATATCTATAACTTAAACACTTCTCTAGAAGAGTAAAATAGAGATCCAATAATTACAAGAGTCCTAAAATCCATGAGTCTGCTCTTCTTGGGAGGCATACATGCTGAGGTCATTAGTGAGCAGGCCTAATCTTTCTTCACATTCAGGTTCAAAGTTTACCTCAAATACTTGGAAGATGTCTTTGCTGGTGCTGATGTAACAAGAGTGGAGTTGTGATGAAAACTGCTCCTTTGAACTTAGGAGGAGATGGAATGTATGAGCCTATAGAGCAGTTGGATGATTGCTTCAAATGACCACTAGGACAGCATATACACTGCTTGACAATCACGTTTTTGTACCGTGTACCTGTACACATACCCTCTTTAAAAAAAAAAATCTTGGTACTTTGGTACTGTCTTGATAAATGTCAAACATTAATAAAGTTTAACAAAATTGAATAAAGAAAAAAAGGTATAATTACTATCTAAATGAATTCAGAACAATTATCAAATTAAATCGATTAAAAATATGCTTTCTCTAAATTGTAAAAATGTTAACAGTCCTTAGTAACTAAATCTTATATACTGTTTGAAGTCTTTTTGATGCATTTGCTGCCTTTGGTGAAGGGAACAGTTTCATTCATATGCAGCAAACATAACTAAGGAATTTTGATCTATAATAAGATGGAATCCAATCAAGTGAGAAAATCATTTCAAATATCATTCATGAATGGAATAACCTTCAACTGAATTCATAAATAAGTAAAGTTACTGTTAACATTTTAGTACCAAATGTACAAATGGAGGTGATAGTGAAAATTATGCTAGCTTGAAATTAGAAAATTTGGGGCCAGCAGTTGATGCAGCAGTTTAGGCGCTGGACTCCCAAGGTTAACCATGGTTCGAGTCCCAGACCTGGTGGCTTGCTCTCTCACTTTCCCTCCCTCTCTGGTCAAAAATTAATTAATTAATTAATTAATTTAATTAAACAAATTATTTTTTTTAATTGGGGACTGGCAGGTGGCATGGTGGTTAAGGGCACTGGACTCCCACATGGCCTACCATGGTTTGAATCCCAGACCCATGGCTTGCCTTCTCACTTTCTGTCTCCCTCTCTCTCTCTCTCTTACTCTCCCTCTGGTCAAATTCAAAGAAATAAATAAAGTTCAATAAAATCATTCTTTATTAAAAAAAAATAACAGCCTATGTAACTTGCACTTAGGCAATTTACTTCCGTATTTAAATGGAAACTAAAACTTGTGTCACAGGATTATTCAGGTAATATGAGAGTACTCATGGACATGCCTGACATATGTCAGATCTCTTGAAGAGATTATGAAGTCAGGAAATAGATAACTGAGGCAAAAATCAGATATCTAAGAAACAAATTGTGACTCCTTAGCACAAGGAACTCAATAATTATATAGTACAGAGGGCCAGTCCATGGCCTGGTGGTTAAGGTCACCAACTGGACCCCACATGGCATACTCTTGGGTTCTTGGACTGGACAGCTTGAGGAACAGGTCAGGTACATGTGCATGATAGCCCAAGACCCCAAAAGGAGGGAGACAGAGGAAAGGGGATTGCAATGTGACTATGCCCTCTGGGGGATGCTTTCTCACTTTCTCAAGTGTAGGTGCTCTCTGGCAAATTAAAAAAAAAAAAAAATTTTTATTGTTTTATTGATGAATACTGATTTAAGGAAGCTTAAGGCAGCAGCAGCAATGATAATGGTAAAGACAAGGGCCTGAGTGAGAAAGGTCTGGAGAACATTTTATGGTGTCTAGCTTAAGCCAAATGTGCAGAAACAGAAAAGAAAGCCACTGTTATGTGAGGACCAAAGAAATTACTAAGTGTGTCACTCACTACTACTCACAGGGCGATATGGCCTGAGCAGACTAAAATGATAACTTTTTGGTGACCAGAGAAATGAAGGAATCTCTAACTGATTTGGAGGTCTACATCAAAAATAATTGAGGTTGGGGTCAGCAGGTGGCAGAGTGGTAAGGACACTAGGCTCCCATATGGCTAATTACAGTTCAAGTCCCGGACCCAGCAGCTTGAGAATTACACCAGGTGCATGTGCGTGTATGCCCAAAATCCCAAGAGAAAAATGGAGGAGAAATTTTGGCATGGCCATCTACCCCTAGGGAATGATTTCTCACTTTATCTCTCTCCATCTCTGTCTCTCTTTGGTGAGCACACATGCCCTATGGCAAAAACCTTTTCAAAAAATAAGGTCTAGAATCAAGAAAAACAAGACAGTGCAAAGAAATAGAGCAGGGCTAAAGGAGTGAATCAAAGGGCCTGAGTCTAATATAATGACTAATTAGACTTTACAAAACAGAAACTGTTTAACCTGTAATAAATGAGTGATATCTGCCTATTAGAAGAATGAATACTATTTGTTAAACTAAAGCTGATAATAAGCCAAGGGCATAAAAAAACATGACCTTTTCTGGTTGTGTCCAGAACAGGAATAGAAAAGGGATAAAGCTTAAAACAGGTGCTTGACCATGCAGAAATCAATCACTAAACCGAAAAGGTAAAATGAACATTATTAGGGTAATTTAGGATTAAATGGGTGTAGAGCTTACAGACTACCTAGTTTTCTAATACTCAAAATTCTCCAGGCTAGAAAAAGTTATACCTCAGTAAGTAGAACTTTTAAGTAAGACTTGCACTAAGTCAAGTTTGTACAGATATTTGTCTAACCACTTTAGATATTTGGGGCCATTTATGTTAAATTTTTGCTTACATGGCTAAAAATACTTGGCTATTCACTTGCATACTTTGCAGCATCCATAGTCCTGTTACAGAGAATGCAGAAGTATTTACCCCGAAACCCTCAATAATAGCTGCCAAGCAGCAAAACTATCATTAGTGATTAGTGAGTTGTGATATCTGATATCATTTGTTTCTAGACATTTTGTTTCAGTCGTACTTTCTGTTTTTAGTTTCTTGAGTTTTTTGCTATAGGGCACGTGTGCTCATCAGAGAGAGAGAGAAAGAAAGAGAGAAATCACCATCCAGGGGGATGGTCATGCTGTAATCCCTTCTCCAATCTCCTCTCAGGATTTTGGGCATGCATGCACACATGTCTGGCATGACTTACAAACTGCCTGGTCCGGGACTGGAAATGCACAGATGGTCATGTGGGATCCAGCATCTTAACCTTCAGAGCACCTGCTGGCCCTTGGTATTATTTTTAAAGCACCACAAAATTTAAGTAGCATTCACAGAATACATAATTAATTTTTCCAAAAATGTATCTTAAACGTATTTAAAAAATGAGAATTAGATCAAGGAAGGCATAGTTAACATAAATGTAGTAAACAAAGAGGTGCATGGAGAATAATTTTCCACTGGAAACTTTTAAGTGATAAAATCAATATATGGTAGGGCCAGCAAGTGCATGGTGGTTGAGGTGCTGGACTCCCACATGGCTGACCAGAGTTCAAGTTCCAGACCTGGCGGCTTGCTTTTCCACATTCTCTTTCTCTGTGTCTCTCTCTGGTCAACTGAAAAATAAATAATATCAAATTAAATTAAATAATTCTTTTAAAAAAATCAATATCTGGTACTCCAGTTAACACTAAAAACTGCACTGGTTATACAGGAAAAATTACATTCATGAGTTTACAGTTGCAGTTGGGCTTTTTATTTACCAATTTTCAAGCAAAAATCTTGGAACAAATGGTGCCTGGGTTTTGTTTTGTTTTGTTTTATTAACTTTTAGAATGATAGTACTGTGACCATTTGATAACTTAAATGAGTTCTCAATATTTTATTAAGGTAGACAACACAGAACTTTTTTTAATTTTTTTTTAGTGAAAACAAGAAACAGCAGTGACTTATTTTTCCTTCAAACACACAAGACAAAAGTACTAATGATTCTCATTTAGTTTTACAGGGCAATTCTACTGATACTTACACTAGGTAAGAACATAAATGTCAAATACATTATTACTAGGTATGAAATATCAAGACAACAGTTATTTTTTTAAGTTACTTTCATGAGACATAGATAGCAACAGTTTGTAATATCTTCAGACTTTTCAAAGATTGCATTATTCAAATTATATTTCTAAGAATAGTGCTATATATGAACAGAGAACAGAACAAGCTAATAATTCACTGAAGTTTTCATACCACACAGGACACAAATGTCATATTTTTTGCACATGTTCTCAATTACAAGCAAAATGCAGGCCTGTAAACATTAATTTTGCCAGAAGGCTGAAATAGAGAAAGGAATTAATTTTACTCAAAAACAGTGAAATAAACAGTATATACCATTAATCTTCCACATATATAAAGGTCACTCCTAGATTAACAGAGAAAACATCAAGACTTGCATTTTTGTTTACAAAAAACTACTGGTGAATTCAAGGAGTTGAGAAAAACTGAAGGGAAATTCTCCTCCAAGTATCCTACTTAAGTACTACCCAAATTCTTCTGATTCTCCCACCTCTACCCTGAGAAGTGCCTCAGGGCCACACACACCCCACCCCACCCCCACCATCCTGCAGGGCTTTAGTCTTACGGTCCTCTCTAAGCCCCATTCCACAGCAGTTTCATTTCTGCTTCTGGGCTTATACTTAGTTTCTCCAACTTAGAGCACCCTACCCACTGTGTGTTTTTAGACCTCCTAAACCCTCAGAGAGCTTAGAGCAAGGCCTTCAATTCCAAAAGGAAGAAATGAGAGCTGATGATCCTCACCACCCAGTACACCCTCACAACTAAGAGAGCTCTGACAGCAATGCTGTTCCACTTACTGGATTCCTACTTGTCCTGGAAATCTGGACAGACTCCTAATATCCCTTTGTCCCTTGGGATCTTGGAATCTCACGATGCAAACTGCTCTCGTATTTGTTAAGCTAGAAGGAGGAAAGAAAATGCAAAAGCTGAGGACTGAGAGCCAAGAAGGTTAGGCAGTAGGGTAGAGGCCCATCAGCTGTCAGGGAGATAATACAATAGCACAGTGGATGGGATGACCTACAAATTGCTACCATGGGATATTTCTAAATGGCCCAAGGCCCAAAAAGGAATCTGCACCCTTATAAAAGGGAAGTGAAACTAAATTTTACTTGCTTTAGTTCACATCCTACTCAGGTTCTGTCCTGAGCCCATCAATTTGACCCTTCTTTCCTCCAAGGTTCTCAAATTAAAACTCAAAACAACACACAGGTTATAGTAGAATGGTTAGGAGAAATAGGTAGGGATGTCAATGTTGGCCTAAAAGAGTACTGCCCGTTAGGTAACCAATTAATCTATGGGTTTCCCTTTGAAACTCAAAACCTTCCTTTAAAGGCAGTAAGGGTAGAGGAATAAGGACAAGAGATCTGAAGACTGTTATGCTACCTTTCTTTCGAGCAAATCAATTGAGAAGTGCAAATTAAAAAGCCTGCTTTGCCAGTTTTATTTTCTGTTTCTGAGCTGTATCTGTTTGAGAGAGAGAGGCGGGGGGGGGAGGGATGAAGGTGAAAGGAGAAGTTCTGGAGACAGAGGTATAACAAGCCCTACTTTCCAGAAATAACCTCTTCCCCAATGTGTTTACCCTAGCAAATTTTTCATGTACAAGTGGATCTGGTAGGGAGAAAGAAAAGGTGTGTACTAAAGTTGCCTAGATTAAGGGTAGTATGTTGGCTTGGGCTCAGAAAGGCTAACTGCTGGAAGGGACCATTCCACCCTTACTTTGGGCAATGTCACTCACATCCAAATGAGCTTATGGGTAATCAATCAATGGGCAGGGGGTAGGGACTTTTTGTGTGTGTGCTGCCTGAGACCTTAAGATCACATATAGTTTTGGGGGAGGCAGACAATGGTAGTCTGTGGAAAGTTCAACCAGAAGGTAAGAGCTATAACACAGGCCTTCATACTCACCAGTAGTTGGTAATGATGCCAACTAACCAATGGTACAGGAAGGCCAAGAACACAGAACACTTCTTATCTGTTACCTCGTCATGCATAGCAGTCACCCACCATCTGCTTGTTCTGACAGATAAGCAGCAGAGTGGATGGTGCAGGTCCAGGAAGGTAGCTGAGATCCAGTTAGTAGTAGCCTGGAATGTCCAGTTTGGGTTGATACCTTGGGATATCAATTTCATCTTACAGTGGTGAAACTCAAAGAGCTTGCTGAAAGTACATGGGTAACAGGAACACAGCATAAAGTGTGAAGCCAGGTAGTTATCTGTGAAGATTTGTCAAGCTTTCTTGTAGTAGAGAACTACTTAAACTGGGAGAAAACCATGGCCAGACAGGGCCCAAGCCATACAAAGGAAGGTGGTACCCATCTACATCATCATGTGCTTGGCAGAGATGCAGTAGAAGGCCATGCACTTGGAACATGTCACCAGGATGCAAAAGGGCATGAAGCTCCAGAGAAAAGAACAGCATAGGCATCTAAATGATAATCTTGCAACTCACTGTTGAAGATTTAGAAGAACCAAAGGACAAAATAATCCAAAATGAAGAGAGAGCAGACAGAAGATTGCATGCTGCTAGCCAAGCAAGGAGGAGGTGGTAAGGGAACTTGTGCAGGAGCTTCTCACAAGTGCAGTAGTTAGCCGGACTGGAACCTGAAAGACCTGGGGCTCTCCACTTGCTGCCTTGCTGGACCTCGAATTCCTCTGCGGGGTCCTTCACCCATCAGGTAATATTGTAGGGGATTGGACCACAATTCCCCTTTAATAATCTCAGCAATCCTGTCGAATTCTAGGAGGCTGTGGTCTGAGAACCAGTTGAAGAAACTTGGGATGGTATTCCCTTCCCGGTTCCTGTGGATATGAGCTTGGGGGTCTTGGCCGCGATGCCAGCGGATTGGAGTGGAAAGAGACACCACCCGGCCAGAGGATCTGCGTTCATATTCCTTGACAAGACCCTCATTTCTGAAGTAAGGGTTACTCTGGAAGATGAACTTGAATTTGCAGCCTGCCCTGGGGTGTTTAAGCTCTTCCACCTCCAAATTGATCATATACCTCATCATGTCTTCATCTTGACCACTGATCATAGGTGACAGTTGGGGGTGGTTTCGAAAGGCGGTGACCCAGAAACCTGGGATATTCTGGATAATGAAACTCCTTCGCTGCATATGGAGCCTTCGCATCCGGCCAAACTTACGCTCCAGCTGAAGGAAGGCCCTGTCAGCCTGGGCATTTACGTTTGACAGCTCTTGATCTATGGCCTCAAGAGAGTCCATGCAGTTATTTATCTTCCGGGCCCTGGGCCTTGTCTCCTCTTTCACTCCTCCTCCCACCTTCTTTTCCTTTTGTACTACTTTCTTTTCCTCCATCACTGCCTCTGCTCCTCCCTCCTTTTCTGAGGCAGCTGGAATGGCGCACTTTTCAGTCGTCACTTCCTTACCCTTTGCACTAGACATCATCTGAGACCCCAACCCCCCAGCACCACAGGCTTCTAGAGCCTTCTGCCCAGCAGGCTGGCTGCAAGATTCTTCGAGCTGACAGCCATCTTTCTGGCTGTTGTCAGCTGCCACGGAAGCATAGGCTGCTTCCAGGCCCTTCATGGAAAGCAGAGCATCTTCCTGCTCTGCTTTGGTCGCTGACCGGTCGCGACCCCCAACGACTCGCACCTGGAATGCGGGGCCACAGTCCACTGCTTCCTGGGGTGCACCTCCCTCCGCAGCGATCTCCAAACAGCTCCCACCTGTGTCCGTCATCGCCTGTGCCGTCTCGGTTTCCTCGCGGAGCCCCTGACACTGGGTTAGGTCGGATTCTTCAGCAAGATGGAGAGTGTTGCCCCCATCCAGGCCGCTCATTTTGGTAGAAGTCAGGCCTGCGGAGAGAAGACCGGTCTTTCTCTGCAGAATCCGCGCTCTGCCCCAATCAGCCCTACGCACCACCCCTATTTTCCTCTGCGGCGGGCGCTACCATGGCAACCGATGACGTCAGGGCGATAGCGTCTTACTTTCACGCGAGACCTCGCTGCCAGTGATTACTGTCCCGACTATTCTTTTGTGTTCTTGCTGCAAAATATTTTTAATTTAATCAGTATGAATAAAAGTCCAGCCACGTAAGTAAATGTAGAATAAATTCAAGCATGTGAGAACTATATTGATGTACATTTCTAAGCCTCTGAATGAGTTTGTAAGGCATCTAAACTGTTAACTATCTCATTACTTAAACGTTAGTCGCTCTCTAGTCAAGGCCTAGTCCATAGAGCTTATGAATAAGAAAATGGATCCACCAACTCACAGGTCTTTTTCTTTTAAGTACAGATTCATGGCTATTCCCAAAGAAGTGAGAAGATCAAAGCTTGATATTTTTTTTGGAGAGGTTTTTGCTATGGGACACTGGGGCAGCGCTTGCCAGAAAGAGAGAAATCACCCCCCGGGGGGGATGGCCAGGCTGCAATTCCTTCTCCATTCTCCTCTCTGGATCTTGGGCACGCCCGCACACGCTCCTGGCGAGTTTAAGCCACCAGGTCCGGGACTCGGGACTCGCCCGAGGTCGACTACATGGGATTCCGGCGTCATAGCCATTACACCAACTGCTGGTCCCCAGAGCTTGATTTTTAAAAAAAGGCATAATGTTGCTGTGTTGTGTTGATTTTAAAAATCAGAAGCAGTTGAAAGGGAAATGTCTCTTATCCTGAAAGGACATAATAAAGGATTATTTCAAATGTCTCTTATCATGAAAGGATATAATAAATGATTATTTCAATCTGCCTTACAGATTTTAAAGTTTATGTGATTTGGTCAATGACTATGAAATAATTAGACAAAATTTCATCTTCACTGTTAACTAATATTGAGTAGCAAAATGCTTTTCCTTACTCAGAGATGAACATGCACACACTTAATCTTTAAACATTACTGAAAGAAATTCAATTTCAAGGGATTTTAATTTCTAAAATGATGCACATTATATGCTGCTTTTCCTCAGGTTATAATCTTTATCTAAAAGTAGTTTTTGCTTCATAATACCTGTTGGCAGGAAGTCAGCAAATATCAGTATTTGTCAAAATTTGTTCCTGTGGTAATTCACTGCAGGATAGATGCAATAATCAGGTATTTGAGGGAACCTCTTAAAATATTTACTCAAGAGGCTGGTAAGTGGTGTGGTGGTTAAGGTGCTGGACTCCAAAATGGTCAATCATGGTTGAAGTCCCAGACCTGACAGCTTGAAAAGCATACTGGGCTCCTGTGCATGCATACCCAAAATTCCAAGAGAAGAGCAGAGAAGGGACTGCAATGTGGCCAACCCCCCAAAGGGTGAATTTTAACTTTCCCTCTCTCTCTCTCTGTCTCTCTCCAGTAAGTGCACACACCCTATGGCAAAAATGTAAAAAGAAAAATTTATATTAAAAATAGTTATTGTTGATGTGAGCCAGCTCATTAGAATTCATTTATAGTGACATCACAACTACTAGTTTATTAGAGTGTGAGAAAATGCAAGCCCAAAGGGAAACTTAAATTTTGCATATTTACTTTTATTCTTTTTAGTTTTTGCTATAGGGCATGTGTGCTTGACAGAGAGACAGAGAACAATAGTGAGAACCTCCCTACCCCCCATGAGCATGGCCACACTGCAGTTCTTTCTCCTTTATTCTCCTCTTAGAATTTTGGGCACACATGCACACACACCTGAGATGATTTTCACGCTGCCAGGTCTGGGACACAAACAGCATAGCTGGCCATGTGGGTTCCACTACCTTAGCCTCCATGCCACCTGCTGGCCCTGAATATTAATGTTTAATATCTTAAATTCATATCAGAATAAATGAGTATAGCTATTTGTAGTAAAAATGCCATCTTGAGCACCCCACATAGGAGCTCAGATGTGAGGATTTAGAGGAAAAGAATTTAGAGAAAAGCAGCACATGTACTGTGATTTCTAATAAGTGAAATACGGTAGACATGGTTCAGCCAAGAATGGGGTATTAATAGAAAGACACTGACAGACAATACAGTGAAAAGGGCTGCCATGCAACTTTGTTTGTACTTCTAGTCAGCCTAGTAATGGAGAGTGGGTCCAGGCTGATCTCTTTACTGATTTTCAACTAATCAATTATCCCCCTAAAAATGTGCAAAAAAGATGTGCTCAAGTAGCAGTTATTTTTCTCTCCCCTTTCCTTTTCCTTTTAGTATATCCTTTTTGCCTTTGTGGGGTGAAATACATCTATTGATTTATTTTCTTTTTAAACAAGTAAACAATATACTATATTTAAAAAATTTGCCAGAGGGCTTATGCTCTTGTGATAGAGAGAGGGAGAGGGAGAAAGTAACCGCCAATGGGATGTGGTCATGCTACAATCCTTTCTCCTCTAATTCTCCACTGTAAGATTTTGGGCATTCACACATAAGCGATACATGTTTTTCAAGCTTCAAGGCCAAGATCCCAATCCTGTGGTTGGCCATGTTGGCTCCATCTTCTCTAACCACCATGTCACAGAGCTAGCCCAAGTGTGCTATAAAGTGTCGTTAAATCTTTTTCTTTGACACGACTCTGCTTTGTTTCCTCTCTTAAAGAATCTTTGCAGTTTTGAAGGAGTAATTCTCTTGATTATAATCTGAACTAAAATGCAGAGAAACAGCAAATGCTAAATCAAAGGTACTTTGCCAGGCCAAAAAGAAAAAAGCTATTATTGTATACTAGAAAAAAATCATAAAATTATGTGTACTTTTCTCTTTTCTCATTTTAAATATTTATGTATTTATTTTAAGTACCCAAAGGGGACATGCACTCATGTGCATGTGATAGTAAGAGAGAGAAGGGGAGAGAGTGAGGGAGAAAGCACCCCCCAGAGAAAGTCACAGTGTAATCCCTTCTCCTCTATTTCTCCCTCCTTTCAGGATTTTAGTCATCCATGTGCATGCACCTGCTGTGTTTTTCAAGCTGCTAGCTCTAAGAATCAAATGGTGCAGGGAACCAGCAGTTAGCATAATGGCTATGTCGCTGGACTCCCACGTAGTCGACCGCGGTTCGCGTCCCGGACCTGGTGGCTTAAAACTCACACCTGGCGCGTGTGCATGCGTGCCCAAGATCTCAAGAGGACAATGGAGGAGAAGGGATTGCGGCGTGACCATCCCCCCTGGGGGGTGATTTCTCGCTTTCTGTCTTTACGTCTCTCTCTCTGTCTGGTGAGCGCACGCGCCCTATAGTGAAAATCTCTCCATAAAAAAAAAAAGAAAAGAATCAAACGGTGCAGTTGGCCATGTGGCCCAACTGACTTAACCACCATGTCAGACATCAGCCCTTTTGTGTATACTAAAAATGTTTTAATATTTCTGTCTCTACCACTGGAAACATCCCTTTTTCTAGCTTTAATTATTCTTGTCACCTGAATCATTTTTCCACTAACAATAGTCTGCACGTTTTTAAAAACTCAACTCATGTAGATTCAATAGGTATTTAAAATGCATTAAATTTCATGAACAAGGATCCAGGAAAAACAAAGAAGTGAAATTGCTCACTTCTTACACAATTTAATGGCAAACTGCCTCCTCTTATCCTCTGTGTATAACCTTCTTTATTTTC
>NW_006203636.1:495378-544893 GCF_000334495.1 Tupaia belangeri chinensis
TTCCGATAGTCCTCTGAATTTTTATAGCTCTTATGACCTTTGTCATCAAGTTTAGTTCTTATCTACCCTCTACTTTTTAACTTTGATTGTTTCATGAAAATCAGTCTGTTCATCCCAGATAGATAACAATGGCTGCGCAGCAGCAGCTTTAGCTGCTACCATAGTTTAACACAGTGACTTTTTCAAAGAATGTTTTCATGAAACATGATTCACCGAAACTGACCTGAGAGGAAACTCTGAGAAGTTTGGCCATTACATAAAATGGTTCACTATCACACACCTGGACTACCATCCACCTGTTTTTAAAGTCATCTGAACACAGCTCCTAACGGTATTGTCCTAAGTAAAGCTGGAGTTTGGTGAAGAGGATGAGAATTGCCCAGTCACATTTGGTAGAGCCAGTAAGATGAAAACAATCAGTGGGCCCAGCCAATGATGAACTCACATGACCTAGGTTAAAAATTATAAATCCAGCAAAATGCAACTGCTGGGGCCTTTTGAGCCACTCTTTTTCTATCTGCTCAGACCTGCTCCTACCTCTTACGAGTGTACTTAATAAAATACCTTTTCTCTACACTATAAAAAAAAAAAAAAAAGGATGAGAATTAAGAATGAAGTGACTGTTGTAAGTAATCGTTCTATTGACTAAACATCAGTAAATATAAACTATCTACATATCTTAGTGATATTAATCATACTTTACACCTCAACAACCAAATTCCAAAAGAATATTAAAATAGTTAAACTGCTTTAGTCCATTCTGTTATTCTAAGGGAAATTACAAACAAGCAATTTAATTCAGGCAGTAAATACCAAAAATTATGTATTTAGGGCCAGTCATTAGAACAGCCATTAAATGCTATGCAGAAGAAGCTAGATCCCACATGGCTGACTGAGGTTCAAATTCCAGCCCTAGCACCTGGGAAAACACCCAAGGCAGAATCCAGAATTTAGGCAGGATAGAGAAATGGAGGAACAGGTATTGCAGTATGACCAGACCCCACTGGGAGATGCATATTCTCTTTCTCTCTCATGCATTCTTTGGCTTTCAAAAAATTACATTTTTAAAGACAGGAAAGTTATAATTTGATAGGATTTGGAGATTCACTATTGTTTAACATGATACATAAAGAAACATTTTTTCAAAGCCATCCTGGATAGACTAGGAGTAATTTTCAACTAAGGCCAAGTTATTTATGGTCATTAAGATTTTAGATATATTTTTATGGCAAAATTTGTTACAGGGTACTTTGATATAGTACAAGGTGCCTTAGCTTAAAATGAGAAATACTAATTGAATTCAGCCTGTTATTTACATCTTCATAGTAGTATACATCTATTTGCTGAACTTCTGTTTTCCTATCTATTAAATGGGGATAGCGATATCAATGTTTTAGGATCTCCAAGTGAGAACATACATGGAATTTTCGGATCCATCTGATATGTGTTGAGATGATTACAAAGACAGATGTACACCTGAATTGGATATCTGAAGTTTAAATTTTGACTCCATGGGGTAGGAAACTCAAATGATTAATAATGTATAAAAATGTCTTTTTTTGCTTCATATTGTTTTTATAATGAAAATTTAACTCAGGAATTGAATCAACGAGATGAAGCAGAAGCAGCAATAAGGTTTAGGGCAATGGGTCCTAAGTGTTAGCATACATCAGAATTATCTGCAGCACTGGTTAAAATAAGTTTGCTGGGCCATACCTCTACAGCTTGTTACAGCAGGTCAAGGATGGGGCCCCAAAAATTTTATTCTACCAAGACCCGGATGAGGCTAATGCTAATCTGAAAACTACCCTTTTTAATATAGTGCTTTAGGGCAATGGGGAAAAGAAGGCTGGAGCTGAAGAAGTCAAAAACAAGAGTCTTATGGGCATCTTAATGATTAGAAATAGAAAGGTAAGTTCAGTTCAGAAAGATTTCTGAGAGTACCCCTAAGGAGTTTATCTTTGAGTTCGTCAGTACTATTTATAGGAAAATGCGCCCTGAGATGATCTCATTTCAGTGACCAAAGGATAACAGACTTTTTAGCTTATAAATAGAGAAATCTCAGAAAGATAAATTTTGGGCTGGAATTAAGGAAAATTTTTTTCTTTTCAAGTAATTCCAGGCCACAGGTGGGTGGAAGTCAAGACAGCTGGATCTCACATGGCCAAATGTGCAGTTCAAGTCCCTGACCTGGTGTTGGGATCAGAAGTTAGCATAATGACTATGTCGCTGAACTCCCATGTAGTCGACAGCGGTTCGAGTCCCAGACCTGGTGGCTTAAATTCACGCCAGGCGCGGGTGCATGCATGCCCAAGATCTCGAGAGAAAATTGGAAGAGAAGGGTTTGCAGTGTGGCCATCCCCCCTGGGGGGGGGTGTGATTTCTCACTTTCTATCTCTCTGTCTGTCTGTCTCTGTCTTTTTGTCTGTTTCTTTCTGGCATGTGCACTTGCCCTATAGCAAAAACCTCTCCAAAAAAAAGTCCCTAACCTGGTGGTTTGAAAAACACTCCATGTACACACTGTGGAGAGGAGGATGAAGGAGGATTGTAGCATAGTCATTCCCCTATAAGGGATAATTTTTCATTTCCTCTCTTTTAAAAAAAAAAATTTTTATTTAACTTTATTTATTTTTAATTTGACCAGGAAGGTGGGGAGGGGAGTGAGAACACCAGCCACCAGGTCCAGGATTCAAACCTTGGTCAGCCATGTGGGAGTCCAGTACCCTTAACCTCCACCCCACCTGTCAGCCCCTACTTTGTCTCTTTAAAAAAAATAATAATAATAATAATTCCAATATTGGAATCATAAAAGAAATTATACAACAGTAAGAAAATTTGGGATGACCTTGAGCTCTCGGGAGCGAAATGGCAGTTCTCCGGAGACTATGCCCTCTGCAGTGCCTAAAGAGGTTAAGTTCTCTTCCTCTGAACTATAGTGGTCAGACCTGCTCACATGTCAGCATTTCTCCAGGACTGAAATACCCCCGGATGGTGTGGAGCACAGGGAATGCAGCATTCACCTGTCCAAGCCACCATTCTGGTTCCAAGGCTCCATCTGGCTACTGGACTAGTGAGGGTGACTTACTACAGTATTCCTCTCTTGTGCTTGCTTCCAGCTGCTTATTTGCATCCTTGCTTTGCTCAGTGATGGACTTCCTAGATGCAGCCCTCACTCTCCAGAATCCTGAACAATTTGTTAATATGTTCAAGCAGATGCATTGCAGAGAGCTGCCAAGGCAGCTTGGCACTCTCAGCTTTAACTCTTGCTGGGCTTTGTTATTTCAACTATCTTGAGGTTGACATCTGCAGAGTATTATCATGCTCTGGAATCTCTGACCTTTCAGACTTAATACCTTAAGAACTGATCGTATATCTCTTTGCCTTTGCTGTGTCATGCCATTTAACTCACAATAAGAAATAACAGATAAGTGCATTGGTGGACAAATCTCTTGCACTAATTACATGGTTATTTTCAGAACTTAATCATTGAAAGAAAGGTTTGAAAGCCATCCAAAAAACTGCAACAGAGTTCCATATTCTGATGAGTTAATGGGGTTATCTCCAAACTTCTTACAAGACTCAGTATAATTATTATCAATCTCTTAAAGAGAATTCAGCTCTATTACTCTCAGTACTTGATCTTCTGTATTTGTCCTGGGAACTATAGATAGAGGGAAAGACTGTTAATTCATCGTTAGGCATAGCATAAAATTATAGGTCTAATTTTTGAAAATGTCCCTTTTATTCACCTGATACCAGCTACTAATGATCATATATCCTAGGGAAGCTTTAAAAATTAGGAAATGTGGAACCAGCAGATGGCTTAATGGTTACGTCACTGGATTCCCACATAGTTGACTGTGGTTCAAGTCCCAGACCTGGCGTCTTAAAACTCATGCCAGTTACTTCATTGGACTTCCACGTACGAACCCACCACAGTACCAGTCCTGGATGCAGCAGCTTTAACTCACGGGAGGCATGTGTATATGTGTGACCAAAATCCCTATAGAGGAGAAGGGATTGAGCCATGGCCATCCCCCTGGGTGGGGGGGGGGGGGGGTGATTGCTCCTTGTCTCTGTGTCTCTGTCTCTCTGGCAAGTACACACATCCTATAGCAAAAAAAATCTCTCAAAAAAACTCATATATGTGTGCTCAAAATCCCGAGAGAATGGAGAAGGGACTGCAGCTTGGCCATCCCCCTGGGGGCTGATTTCTCGCTTTCTGTCTCTCTCTCGGTCTCTCTAGTGAGCACACACACCCTACAGTAAAAAAACTCTGTAAAAATAAATTAATAAGTAAATAAAATTAGGAAATCCAAACACCATACATTAAGAATTCCTAAATCATAGTAAGAAAAACTTGGGAGAGCTTCTGAACATAGAAAAATTAATTTAGGGAAAAGGTCTTCCTCATAGATATATAAAAATATAATAAATTCTAAACTGAGACTTAATGTTCAAATATATTTTTCTTGTTCTAAAATAATTGTCCACAAACATAAAACTATAAGTAATAAGTTGTTATTTTCACACTGTGGGAATAACTAATGTGAAAATGTGCTCCAGAAAATAAAGTTTTTTTAATTTGTTTTATTTTGAAGAAATTTTTGCTATAGGGTGTATGTGCTCACCAGAGAGATGGCGAGAAATCACCCCCTGCGGGGATAGCCACATGGCAATCCCTTCTCCTCCATTCTCCTCTTGAGATTTTGGCATATACTCATATGCACCCAGAATGATTTTAAGCCACCAGGTTCATGACTCAAATCACAGTCAATTACATGGGAGTTCCGTGATATTATACCATCTGCTGATCTCAGAAAAGAAAGTTTTTTTGAAAAATAAAATTAGCATATTTTTTTTAAAAAAGAACTTGCAAATAAGGTTTTGCTAGTAGTCTCAAACTTTTGTTTAAACAGAGGGAGAGAAGCCAAAAGACTGGAGATGGGCAAATGGAGTTCCAAGTTTTAAATTAACAATACTTAAACATTTGTTATTTGTTGAGAAATACTTAAGCTAAAATGCATGGGCCTTAAGCACACAATCTAACAGGTTTTTGCTATAGGGCGCGTGTGCTCGCCAAACAGAGACAGAGACACAGAAAGTGAGAAATCACCCCCCAGGGAGGATAGCCATGCTGCAATCCCTTCTCCATTCTCCTCTTGGGATCTTGGGCACGCACGCTTGTGCGTGCGTGCTTTAAGCCACCGGGACGCGAACCGCAGTCAACTATATGGGAGTCCAGCGACATAGCCATTACGCTAACTGCTGGTCCCACAATCTAACAAGTTTTTTTTTTTGAGAGATTTTTACTGTAGGGTGCGTGCGCTCGCCAGACAGACAGAGAGAGACAGAGAGACAGAAAGCGAGAAATCACCCCCCAGGGGGGATGGTCATGCCCCAATCCCTTCTCCTCCATTCTCCTCTCAGGATCTTGGGCACGCACGCACACGCACCCAGCCTGAGTTTTAAGCCACCGGGTCCGGGACACGAACCGCGGTCGACTACGTGGGAGTCCAGCGACATAGCCATTACGCTAACTGCTGGTTCCCACAAGCTAACAAGTTTTGACAAGCAGTTATACCTGTGTTATCACCCACATGAAAACAAGGAACATGACTGAGGTAGGAAGTAGTCACGCATGCGCACGCGCGCGCGCACACACACACACACACACACACACACACACACACACACAGACATTTGTATGTTGGAGTGACTTTCCCCACAACTCAACCACAGTCAACTATGTGGGAATACAGTGATATAACTATAGGGTATAGGCTCACAAAATGGAGTCACTCTGGCCAAGCTTCTATTAGAAATCATTCTCTGCTGGGGCCAGTAGGTGGGGCAGTGGTAGGATGCTAGACTTCCAGATGGCTGACCATGGTTTGAGTCCTGGAACTAGTGGATTGAAAATCATGCTGGGTTCATATGAATGTGTACCCAAAATCCCAAGAGGAGAATACAGAAGAGAGTGTGGTGTGGCCCTCCCCCGTGGGGGGTGATTTGTCACTTTCCCTGTCTCCCTCTTTCTCTAGTGAGCACACACGCACTGTGGCAAAAACCTTTTAAAAAAAATAAAGAAATTATTCACTGCTCTCTATCAAAATCAGTCATTAGAAACTGCATACAGTCAGAGCTGCTTGCAGCCTGCTCAAGATAAAGACAGCTGAAACTAACATTTTCTATATCACTGCTACATTCCAAACAGTGTAGTCTCTTGATCTGGGCACTGAGCAAAAGACCTTCAGCAACTCTTTAAAAGCTATCATTTGAGAAACGGGAACATGGCATGCAGGCTTGCACCTGCAAGATGAAGAGGTCTGAGACTACATTTTAAAAGCACAAGAAAAATACATTAAAGAATAAAGCTTTGTCTTAGACTTGGAGGAGCCATGATAAAAACCAGAAACATGGGACACAGACCTCAAAGATCTGTTGAATGTTGAATAACTAAGTCTGAATGTCTAAAGACTTGTGATTTGTGAGCCCACTACCAAACAGGAGGAAATATGAATCACCTGACACGTAACCCCCACGAAAGAACTATATGCACAAGTCCCTTCATGCTGGGATAAAAACCCTTTTTCCTCTTTGGCAACCCATTTCTGAGACCCTTCCCTGCTTAGGAGTTCGTTTCTTCCTTCTCTTTCTTTCTTAATAAACTGTGTTTAGCTATCTGATCTGTGTCTGCATCTCTAATCCTTCATAAGCGGGGGATAAGAACCTGGTCATCCCACAGTCCTGAATTTGGCACGGATGTTGGGATTGACCATTCCAATATCCTGCATCATTACTATCCCCTTAAAAATGTGTCCAAGTTTCTCTCCAACTACTTCCTCCAAACATTAGAAAACATTCTTTGTATTTGTATTACCATAGATACGTTTTTCATATTTATTGAAACTTTTAGGAGTTCATTATCTTATTTTTAAGAAAGAGCAGATGCACTCTTGCCAAGGTTCCCTGACACAGCAAAGCCCTGCTCCTGGCCCTCCAGCTGGTCAGAATCTTGGGTATCTATACTTCAGGCTAATCTGGAATCCAAACCCTCAGTTGGCCATGTGGATTCCAGCACTATAGTTCAACATACTACTGTTTGTACCATTGAGGTTAGGCCCATGCTACTGAACTTCAAATACATGGTCTTATATAGTATGTACTCATTTAACTATAATTGTTTTACTGGTTTTTGAGCTTCATCCCTGTTGTTGCATCAATACTTTTTCTTTTTATTACAGAGTGGTGTTCCACTGTATGAACACACCATTTATTTATTCAGTAATTCTGTGATGGACATTTGGTTTGTCCTAGTTTTGAAATTAAGAGTTGTTTTGTTGATCTAGGCTATTTCCATTCCACAAATCTACAGATTGCAAAATACACAGCATACCCATATGTAGGTTCTTTGCAATAGCTGAATGTTTTAAGGTGGCAAATTTCTAAGTCCATCTCACAAAACTAGGAAGGGAGTAGGTATTCCCTCACAAGGAGAGGTTACCCATGATTCTCAAACTTAGCTGTATCTTAGGGCCTAATTTAATTGAGAATCATTATTAGATTACTGCTTGTCTGAATGTAAAGTAAATGAGAAATTAAAATTCAGAGAAAGATAAATGTAAATATGGATTACATATGCCAGGGATTGTGCTGGTATTTTGAGTCTAATCTCTATATTATAATTAACTATGTTAATACTTGCAATGTTTTAGCACAATTATCAGACACATAGTAAGCTCTCAAATGTTAGCTGTTATTTTCTCTCTGACCTCAAAATGTAGTCTCCAAATGCGTCATGAAACATTAACTTACAATGCAAGTATTATCTTTATATTATGGATGAGGAAACTGAGGCTTACAGAAGTTAGTTAATTTTGGCTAATGCACTATGTGGTCATTGTAAAACTGGGATGTACTCCCAATTTAAAGCTACAGTGTTTATCCCATCATCAGGCCATTTCTAAACCATCTGGATATATAAAAATTAGTAGCTTACTAAATGTCCCTTTTCATTTTCAATTGAGCCATGTCCTCCTGCCTCTTCATTACTTTCACTGCAAATACAAAAAATACCTGACACTAAAAAGTAGTAGATATGTAGATTTTTCTTAATGTGGCTGGACATAAACTCTCTGCAGGTCTTAAGAACCTCTGAGATTAGAGGAAATGAATTAATGTAGCTCTTCAGAATTCAAAGCACTTGAAGCAAAAGTGGACAAAATAATGATCCCAAGTAAAAGATCTCCAGTAAACAAATGGATAAAGAGACTGTCACTTCATACAATCTTTTTTGTTGTTGTTGTTGTTTAGGTTTTTAACACAGGCATGTGCACTCTCCAGAGAGACAGAAGAAAGTGAAAAATCACCTTCCAAGGGTGATGGTCTTACCAGAATGCCTTCTCTTCCATTCTCTTTTCAGGATTTTGTGCACACAACCAAAGACACCCAACATGATCCTCAAGCCAATGAGTCTGGGACTCAAACCACAGTTGGTCAAGCAGGAATCCAGCACTTTAACCACCATGCCACCTGCTGGCCCCCACATAGTCTAAGATTTTAATTATATAATAATGTTGAGAGAGAGGAAACTGGTCCTGAATGTAGTAGTTAAGATCATCTCTAATACTTTCTCTTGGCCAGTGTGGTCTACTATGAATCTGCTTCAATGTGGTGACCAGTTTGAGTGTATGCATTTATCCTTCCCCAATATTTTAACAATGAAGGAAATGGACTTTATCTTATTTTTTCTTCCCATGGCTTAACAGAATGTCTTAATAAATGTTTGTGAAATTCACTATAATGAGTAATTATGTGTTGTTTTCTAGAACAGGTCCTTACAAATTACACTTGGTACATGAATAAACATTTTATCTTCCCTATGGGGAACAGAAAGACCACAAGGCAGAGGAGTTACCAAAAACAGGTCTTGAAGGAATTGACCAGAGGGGTAAGGAAGTTTGAAAGACGAACAAGTTTTTACTTTGAGAAAGAATGGAAATAAAAGACTTTATCACATATGATATACACTCTTTATCAAGTGCACAAGTGGATATAAGCAAGAGTCTGAACAACTTCCGAATATCATTATGATATAGAATATCATATCAGAAAAGGATTTTAGGAACTGAAGAGTTTGTGGTGCTTCACAAGCTACATGAAAAACTGAAATCCTGAGGGACCAGCAGTTAGCATAATGGCAATGTCGCTGGACTCCCATGCAGTCGACCGTGGTTCACGTCGCGGACCCAATGGCTTAAAACTCATGCTGGGCGCATGTGCGTGCGTGCCCAAGATCCTGAGAGAAGAATGGAGAAGGGATTGCGGTGTGGCCATCCCCCCGGAGGGTGATTTCTCGCTTTCTGTGTCTCTGTGTCTCTGTCTCTGTCTGTCTGGCAAGCATACGCACCCTATAGCAAAAACCTCTCCAAAACAAAAACAAAAACAAAAAAACTGACATCCTGAATAAGCAATCATAATTGTTAACATTTTAAATGGGACAACAGCAACAATGCCCCTCCCTACATGGGAAGGTAAAATACTGTGTCCTATTTTTTTCCCTTTGTGATAATGCCTATTGTGTTCATATATGAACTTTAATGATTCTGTAATCTGTCATTAACTTAATTTGATTCAAGCATGTTTATGAGCAAAGTGAAAAATAAGAAATCTTGCAGAGTAACATGCTTTTATTTTACCATTATGCATAAACAACAGACAAATACACCAATAGTATACTTCCAATTTGACAGAGCAATATCACAAGAATTTAAGCAATTTAAGTTGCTTAACAGTTCAAATGATCAAATTAAGGTAACAGAGACACCACTTTTAATAGGTTTTTTAGATGAAAATAACAATTGACAGGTTTGACAAAGACTAAGTTATTTAAACTACATTTCTAAGAATATAGTTGAATAAAAACAAGAACAAACTGAAAACTGTTGCAAATATTCAACTAAGTCTCTATAAAGATGTTATTCTTCCAAATATTCCCAACTGAAAGCAAAATAAATACTGCAGTTTGATTTTCCCAGTATGAATAAAAAAATAACAAGATTTTACTAATTACTAGTGAAATAGGGGCACAGCATCTCTTTCACATAAATTAAGTCACATTAAAACAAGAACACCTAAAGTTTGTTTGGGTTCTTTAAAGAACCCTCATCTAGGCAATAGATTTAACACTCTAACCCCTTTCAATTCTTCTGTTACAATCTCCTCCTATCACCTCTGACAGATTAAGTACTCTTTCCTTGAAGGCTCTATCAGCCCAATCTTCATCCTCAATCCAATCTTCATTCTTGTCTGAGGATTTACCTAGCTCATTTCTGCCTCTAGTCTTCTGTTCAGTTTCCCCAGCTGAGAGTGCCCATGCAATCTCTCTAGTTCTTCCATCCACGATCAACTAGATCTTACCTTTCATTCCCTGTAGTTCTGACTCCCTTTAAGCCTTGCAGAAATTACTAAAAGGGCTGGGGAGCTGGGAAGAGAGCAGAGGACAATAAGAGCTTTAACAATCTACTGAAATGACAGACCCCAAATAAATTAAAAAGCGATTTTTATACATGTTTCTTAATTATCACTGTTTTGTTGTATTTATTTTAAAGAGAGAGGAGAAAAAGGGCAAAGAGAAACCTTGGCAGTAGCCAAGGAGGGTAGGCATAGCTACTAGGAGGCAGCAACAGGCAACAAGGTCAGGCACCATAATAAAGCAGTATAAATCATAAAGAATGAGTGCCCACTGCTGCTCTCCACAGTCATCATTAACGCCTAGTAAGTGTCCATAAACCAAGTGTCTATACTGCTGGAAGGAGAGTAAAGTGGGTAAAATGAGAGCCTCGAAAAGGCGAGAAATCCAGACGATCGAAACAGAAGAGGCCCTGGGAATAAGCAGGATCCAAGTGGTGAAGATAAAGACAGCGCAATCTACTGTATCATTTGCTTGATTTAGAAGTGGTGTAAACCATGGTCATGCAGCATATGCTATTAATGCAAAAACAGTGAAAAGGTCATATGCAAGTGGAGAAACGTGCCAGTGACAAGTCTCAATCTGGAATTTTGAGGTTGAAAGAACTGAATATCCAAAAAGAAGCAGAAAAGTTTAAAAAACAAAAAAAAGGGTAGAAGCCATACCAGTTGCTGTTGCACAAGAACAAGTCCAGAAGAGGTTAAGGGGTCCTTGTGCAGAAGTTTACCCAGAGGCAATGGTTACCCAGACTGGAACCCAAAGGGCCTGGGGATTTCTACCGGTTCCCTTATTGGGCGACGTCTGGCTCTACGGACTCCTTCACGTGACAAGTAGTATTGTAGTGGATTTGGCCATAGGTCCTCTTTGATAATCTCAGCAATTCTGTCAGACTCTGGAAGGCTATGGTCTGAAAACCAGGTGAAGAAACTGCAGATGAGGTCTTGGTTTCTGCGAATGAAGGACTGGGGTTCATGTCCCCTGCGCCATATAATTGGAGTGGAAAGAGATACCACCCGGCCAGAGGATCTGACCTCATATTCCTTCACAATCAGCTTGTTTCTGAAATAGGGGTTTCTTCGAAAGAAGAACTTGAACTTGCAGCCAGTCCTAGGGTGTCTGAGTTCCTTCACCTCCAAATTGGTTATGTACCTTAACATCTCTGCATCTTGGCCCCTAATCATGGCGGACAACTGGGGGTGGTTCCGAAAGGCAGTCATCCAGAAGCCCGGGATATTCTGAATGATGTAGTTTCTCCGCTCCAGGTAGTGTCTCCGCATACGCCCAAATTTGTGCTCCAGCTGCTGGAAGGCCCTATCAGCCTGAGCATTCACAGTGTCCAGTTCCAGCTGGATAGCCTCCAAAGGGTTCATACGGAGATCCATATTGAGACGCCAGGGCCCTGCCTCCTCCTTCTCCTCCTCTACAACTTCTTCCATCACTTCTTTTTCTTCACCTACTGCCTTTTCCTCCACCTCCATAACCTCCTCCATGATCTCCTTTTCCTTCGCTGCCACCTCAGCCCCTTCCTCAACCACTGCTACTGAGAAGATGGCGCACTTTTCCGCCTTTGCTTCCTCAGCCTTCCCCGGCGCCATACCTGCAGGCACCGACCTCTCTGAGCCACGGGTTTCTAGGGCTTCTTCCCCACTCTGAGAGTCATTTTCCAGGCGGCTGTCGGTTTGCACCAACACCGAGGTTGCTTCCAGGCTCTCCGAAGAAGGCGGGGCCTCTCCCAGACCGGCCTCAAGCCTCACCACACCGCGGCCCCCATCGACTGGGATCTGGGGAGCAGGGCCACAGCCCGCGGGATCCCGGGGTACGCGCCCCTCCTCTGAACGCGGGGACCGTGGGAGCGCGACTGCCTCCGAGCTGCCCTCACCCGCCTCCGCGGTCACCTGTGTCGCCGGAGGTTCCGCGCGGAGGCTCCCGCACTGGAGTCGGTCCGGGTCTTCCGGGCCACGGTCGGGAATAGCGAGGCCGCAGGCTTCGGAGACAGGGGTCTTCTCGACCCCATCCGGGCCGCTCATTCTGGTAACAAGCCACAGGTGAGGTAACGTTTGTTTTCCTCACAGAAGCCGCCTACGGTAGCGGCCGCTCGCGCCACCAAGCCGCCTGTCTCGCGAGCGACTCTGTTGGTGACGTCACCGTTTCGCGAGAACTCGCTGCTCCCGGGGATTGGCTCCGCCGTTCTGTCAGCCAAGCTTTTCTTTCTTTTCTTTTCTTCTTCTTCTTCTTCTTTTTTTTTTTTTTTCTGTGAGTTCCAGCCAGGAACCGTGATTTTACTTGCATAAATAAAGGAACATCGTCTTCAGAGACTGAAGGCCGTGGCGACCCTCCTTACAGTCCGTGTAAAACTGCCCGCAGCATGTAAACTGGAGCAGTTGCAGGCGTCAGTCCTAACCCGCCTGCTGTCCAGGGTTTGAAAACAAATGCTTGTCTGATTTTGAGGTTTTTTTTCATTTCTTTTTTTTTTTTTTTTTCAGTCAAGAAGCTAAAAATATTTCCTGATACGCTATATGGCTGGGAGCAAAGTCTTGTCTTTATTTTTAACTAAGTTGAAGAGCGAAATGTTTCCTTAAGTATAACTGACATGAAAACATAACAATTTTAACCTCAACTTTACTGGTAGAAAAAGATGCTCAACAAATTTTTTACTACTAGACAGTTGAGTAGTTTTCATTGCTAGTCCTCAACTTATAATCTGCAGCAAATAAGAGTTGGTGCTGCATAATCTTGGCAGACATTGAAGTTAGGATCAATTTACTAATTCTTGTTTCCTGCCTCTTCACTGAAAAACAAAAAAAGCAAAACAACAACAACAACCAAAAAAAAAAAAACACAGAAATGATAGCTGTTTCTAGCCCCATAAACTATTATATTAGCTTACCAAAGTATTTGGTTCTATTAGGTTGGAAAGTTTGGCTCTCATGTGATAATGAAGTGTGAATCTCATGAAGTATCCTGGCAATAGGTTCATTGGATTATTTGATAATGATATCAGTGTCTCTGGTTCTTTAGTTTGCTGACTTGTGAGTTAAACTAAGTTATCTTAGAGAGTTACAAGACTTCAGAGAAATGAGGCTGAGGGTGAAGGCATATCATCACCGGTTTATCAGGAAAAATTGCTTAAAGTGGATAACCAAATTGGCCTTGAAGTAGAAAACAAATTTGCAGAATGCAACATGCACCTGGTTGACTCAAGGTGTAAAAGGACAACATTTTTCTCTATCTGATTTGCCTTGTGTGGTAGGTAGGTGGCCCTAAAGATGTACATGTCCTAATCCTGAAAACCTATTATGTGGCAAAAGGGACTTTGCAGAAATGATGAAATTAAGAATCTAGAGATGAGAATATTCTCCTGGATTAAATATGAGTTCTCTAAAAGTAAGTGGTTCTTATAAGAAGGACCCAGGAATGTTCAGTCACAGAAGATGTGATAACAATCAAAGCAGAGGGAAAACAGAGGAAGGAAGAACCAGAAGCTGTGCTCCTGACTTTGAAAATGGAGGAAGGAACCGGTGTCTTAGGAATGAAGGCAATCTCTAAAAGTTGGAAAGGTGAGGAAATGGATTCTCCCTTAAGAATCCAAAGAAATGCAGCCCTGATTTTGTATGTCTAACCTCCAGAACTGTAAGGTACTAAATTTGTTTCATTTTAAGCTCTTAAATTTGTTGTGATTTGTTACAGAAACAATATAAAATGAATACACCATGGGTTAAGGTTTTTGTTTACCCAGCACTTAGGGAACTGTCTTGCACAGTATTCCATAGATTATTGAGGTGTTAAATAAAAGTGGAACAGGATAAGTTCTTCCTGTTGCAACTTGATGATTATAGAAAAGTAAGGGACATATGGATTGCCACTCTGCTCTCCTCTCTATCTGGCGCTGACAAATTAGAGGGCCATTTTTTGGTATAAAATATATATATAAATAAAAGCTTCTGAAAAGGAAGATATCTACCACAGAAAGATAATTTTGTTTTATAAATAATTTACATTTGTGTGGTCACACAATATAACAAACAAACTCTGAAAAGACCAGCATATTTAGGTGAGTTTACATAGCAAAGTCTCAAACTACCAGACTGTATTTCTTTTTTGGGGGAGAGTTTTTATTTTGTTTGTTTGTTTGTTTTTGAGAAGTTTTTGCTGTAGGGCACGTGTGCTCGCCAGAGAGAGACAAAGAGACAGAAAGTGAGAAATCACCACCCAGGGGGGATGGTCATGCCGCAATCCCCTCTCCTCCATTCTCCTCTCGGGATCTTGGGCACACGCACACACACCCGGCGTGAGTTTTAAGCCACCGGGTCTGGGACGCGAACCGCGGATGACTACGTGGGAGTCCAGCGACATAGCCATTACGCTAATTGCTGGTCCCTGGAGAGGTTTTTGCTATAGGCATGTGCACTCTCCAGAAAGACAGAGAGAGAAAGACAGAGAGACAGAAAGTGAGAAATCAACCCCCAGGAGGGATGGCCACGTCGCATTTCCTTCTCCTCCATTCTCTTCTCAGGATCTTGGACACACACGTACATGTTTCTGGCGTGAGTTTAAGCCACTTGTCTGGGACTTGAATTGCGGTCCACTACATGGGAGTCCACTGACATAGCCATTATGCCACACAGACTGTATTTCTGAATTCCCTTTTTGTACAAACCACGACAACAATTCTAGGCCTTACTTTATGTCTGCCTAAAGAAAGATATATAGACCCTGTGATTCATCACCATGATTACGTTTGATATTGATAAGAATGAATGATAGAACTTTCTGCAAGACCTGCTTATTTTTATGTGCCATGAAATTATTTTTTATCTTGAAATTGGGATAATTTTATTTGACCTAAAGTGTAGACTTTAATTATTACAATATGCCTATAATTTTTTAGCAGATAAGAGTGTCAGACTTTGGCCAGTCCTAGAATATATAGTTTTATTTGTCAAAGTCATTAGAATTCTGCTGAATGTAATTTCCCCAGATAACATAGAAACTCTTTGGAGAAATTTTCCCCTTTCATCTTGTAAATACATTTAAAAAGGTATGATATGGACAGTTTGATGGAAAATATCTAGAAAATGAGGGGGGAAACTTAAATGTTACAATTTTAATTATCTGTAAGTTGCATAAGAGAAATGATTATAACTCTTCTTTATAGGAAATGGAGAACCCTGGTTATAATCACTTTGAATAAGTGTTCAGGAGAAAGGCCAATGAAGGGTAAGTATTTTAGGGAGAAAAGGAAATAGAGCATGGAAAAGCAAATACACACACTCCGTGCTCTATCTCTTTTTTTAAAAAAGAATCTTTTTTGGAAGGAAGAATTCTGTAAGATTTCAACCTGCACTAAGGCGCACATGCTTTACGAATTATTTTCACATACAAGAAATTTTTTAAATGGTTGCTGTTTACCACAGAAAATTGTGCTTATTAACAAGGCTATTACTTGTGAAATTTTTCTCTTATCTTTTAATACCTAAAAATCTTTAAAAGGCAATGTGTCTCTTTTACAAGACCCAGGTTATCCTGCTTCCTGAGACATTTCTAGGCAGATATTACCCATCTGCTAAGGCCCACAATCAATCCATCTTACTTAAAAAAAAAAAAAAATCCATCTTACTTTAGAAGGTGCTAGTTATTGGGATCAGCAGTTAGCATAATGGCTATGTCACTGGACTCCCACGTAGTTGACCAAGGTTTGAGTCCCAGAACCGGTGGCTTAAAACTCATGCCAGGCACATGTGCTTGCATGCCCAAGATCCCGAGAGGATAATGGAGGAGAAGGGATTGCGGCGTGGCCATCCCCCTTGGGGGGGGTGATTTCTCGCTTTCTATCTCTCTGTCTCTGTCTGTCTGTCTGGCGAGCACACGCACCCTATAGCAAAAAAACCTCTTCAAAAAAAATAGAAGGTGCTAGTTATTTTACATGCATTAAATTGTCAAATTTTATAAAGGAGGAAAATAACAATGACATGTTAACTAACGTGGTGAAGGGCATATATATAGTAATGGCTAAATTCTTCCTATTAATACTTTCTCTTGAGTGCAGTTTAACCACCCCACCATACATTAATTGTCTTCTGGATTCCTACAACTTTTTATGAACTGTTCCATACAATTTGACACTTAATTTTACTCGTAGTGACTCTGGTTGTTTCATAAGTGTTCATCTCATCATCCTAACATTCCAGCAACCTATCATGGGATAGTAGCATGATTACTGCTTCTTTTGTCTTTACTTAGCATAGTATGGAGCTTGGATTTTGGTAGATTCTTAATGATATTTGTTGATTTTAATAAAATAAAACTAAGTGAGCTAGTGAGCTGACTCTGTAGTGCAGCTATAATGCGCTGCTCAAGGGAAGTTGGATCCCACATGATGACCACAGTTTGAATTCCTGGTTCAGTCAGCCTGAAACACATCAGACATGTAGATGAGTACCCAAAATATGACTGTGTAGAGGATTGAAGGAAGGGGATTACAGTGTGACCAGATCCTAAGAGAATCTCTCTCTCTCTCTCTTTCTTTTTTTCTTACTCTCAGGTGCATATGCAAGTGCTCTATCATGAAAAAAGAAAAAAAGTGACCAGCAGTTAGCGTAATGGCTATGTCGCTGGACTCCCATGCAGTAGACCGTGGTTTGAGTCCCAGACCTGGTGACTTAAACTCACACCAGGCACATGTGCGTGTGTGCCCAAGATCCTGAGAGTTGAATGGAACAGAAGCGATTGTGGCATGGCCATCCCCCCTGGGGAGTGATTTCTCACTTTCTGTCTCTCTGTCTCTCTCTGTCAGTCTGGCGAGCACACGTGCCCTATAGCTAAACAAAAACAAAAACACACAAACAAAAAATACCTCTCCAAAAAAGAAAAAAAAGTGTGTCCAAACTGATATTATATCTTATTTGATGAAGGTATGTATTTTGCCTATGCTTCATATATTACCTTTTTGCACCTTTGAATATAAGATATCAATAAATTGGCACATGACAGAGCATTTCTGTGGCAATTGGCAAGAAACCTCACAGCCCAACAGATGATAAAATTTGTTTTAATATGGCACTATGGGGAAAAGTCCACAGAAAAATGTGAAGTTATTTTCCATTGTATCAAAGAATCATAGATTCTAGAAGAATTATTTCTTAGTTGGCTAGGAGCTTAACAGAAATTAAGACCTTTTTGTTTTGCAGAAAGGTATGTTTCCTGGTTATAGTTAATGATAACTTTCACTCACTTACTGGTGGACCAGTCACTGTTATAAACACCATTGCATATATGATATTATTTTTTTCATGTAAGAAACCCACGAAGTAATTCTATATGACCTTTGTTTTACTCACTAGGGAACTAAGGCAAGGAGGGACTGACTAATTTATACCCAAAATGACATAGAAAGTGGTAGACCCGTGATTCTACCCTAAAAAGTTTGACTCAACAACCATGTTCTCTGAAGAAAGCATCACGTTCTTAAAATAAAAACCATCCTAACTTAATGCTAAATTAATACACAATTTTATTTTATTATTATTATTTATACATTCAATCACTATACATCATTTAAAGTGTAAAGAGAATTTACCCAGCATGAACTACACCTCAGACCAGTCCAGTTGAGAATACTATACACATCATCATGAACAGGTAATAAATCCACAAGCATATTAATACTTGTTAGGAAAGGGTCCAAGTATTTGCTTTCTGTGTAGAAGGTGAGCAGTTATCCATCCTCCCCAAATTCAATATTTCATCAACTCCATCAGAACAAATGCCACCCTTCCATAACAGATAAGATATTTTCTAAAACTATCTTTACATTCTTGAAATGAAACTTATAGATAATATAACCTACTTGTACTCACTAATAGAAAAACTTCATCATAACACTTAGTTCTATAAAATGGAGATAAATGTAAAATATAGTAGTATCTGTTTTAATATAGAAAGGCATTAACATGATACACCTACAAGAAATGGCAAAGTGGTTAGTAAGATGTGTTTGTTGCCATTATGCAATTACCATGGACAGAGACTGATACAGATATATTTTACTTACAGTTCAGATACCTTGGTGATCAGGATTTCTAAAATGGTGACCAAGTCTTTGTTACATTCTGGAAAAGAAAAGATGAAACGCTCTCCTTGAGTATCACAGTACTATATTTATTTCACTGCAAAATATCTTTTCACAGTTCTGAAATCAAAATGTGTCTTATATACACTGCCTGTCAGGTGCCATTCATGACATTATTGTCATCATCATTGCCTGAATGCATGTGAACTTGGTTATTGGTACCAATTTAACTTCTAGACAAATGTTTAAAGGTCATTTGAGAAAGGAACAGGAGTGTTCATTGTCTGAAAACTTTCCATTAATATCTTTGGAAGACTCAAAAAACTGTCAACATCAAAACTTACGTAATTAGTGTCATGGCTTGAATAAAAACTCTAACCACAAGGGTTGGATACTGTTTTAGGAAATACTGCATCATCAAAACACTCAGTAGCAGAGAGGATGAACTACTTGGGAAAAAAAAACATGTATATTGGCAATTCTGAGTCAAAAACCACTTCAGAAAATGTTCTGAACATAAAGTTTTGGGACTGGCATGGCCATCCCTCCTGGGGGGTGATTTCTCAATTTCTGTCTGTCTGACTCTCTCTCTCTTGCTCTCTCTCTGTCTCTCCAGCAAGTACATGAGCACTATAGCAACAATCTCTATTAAAAACAAAAGGAATGCATTATGTCTCACAATTTAGTTGATAATGTTTCTTTTTTAATGACATTAAAATAATACTATATTTTACAACTGATGATATTTTAAATTAGATGAAATACTATAGTTTGTTTTCTGGACAATTCATTTCCCATTAAAATAGCGCAAATATGTTCTATGTATGTATGTGTGTGTGTATATATATATTTTTATATATATTTTATTTGTATGTAAAATGATCTTTAAGACTAGGCTCAGATAAATACAATAGGTTTTCCCTCTCAAAAGTGGAGAAAGTTTTCGTTGTGAGACATTTCCCTTGGACAGCATGTCATCTAGCTTCTCTGACCTCACCTCATGAATATAATAGCCCCCATTCTTTGTAATTACCAAAATAGCCATCCACGAATTTCCAAGAGATGCTTAAGAGAATCTCCTACTATGTATGATATTTCCATTGATTCTCACTAGAGGGAGCAATAGATCTTTAAGAAAGCGAGGGATCTTGACTGGTAAGACTAGCTAAGCAATGGTCTTTTACTCTAAATACACTTAAAATTTACATCGAATTATAATATTTCATTTCCACTAAACTGTCATTGTTACAAAGTGATTTTCTCAGACAGGCTTAGGTTGATGATGCTTCCAATAATCAATCAGGCCAAGTATCTCATATGAACCTGCCTACTCTGACAAGGTCCCTAACCAGTTATGGGCTTCATTTCAGATTCCAGCTTAACCACTCACTAGCTGTTTGAGCTGGGCAAGTCATTTCACTTCCCTGGGACATTTTCCTCATAGGTGAAATGGCCATTATAATACATACGTTATGGGGCCAGCAGGTGGTGCAGTGGTTAAGGCACTGGACAATCCCACATGGCTGACCTTGGTTTGAGTCTTGGACCTGGTGGCTTGCTTTCTCACTTTCCTTCTCTCTCTGTGTCTGTCTTTCTCTGGTCAAATTACGATAAATGAATGAATAAAATTAAACAATTCTTTAAACAAATAATAATAATATATATTTTATAAGCCCTTTATGAAAATGAAATAAGTTATATTTAGAACTATAAAATTTTCAATGAATAGAAAATGGTAATATTATTTTCATATTTTATGCTAAAACTTACAAACATTGAAACCAAACTATTATAGGGAGTTAGATTCCACGGAGGTAGACCAGCCTGGAGGCTTAAAAACATGCTGAGTACATGTGCACTGTTGCCCAAAATCCTGATGTGGTGGAGAAGGTCTGCAGTGTGTATACTCCCCATTATGGGAGGTGCTTTTCATACTTTGGCTGCCATAACATTTCATCGGTTGTCTGAGACCTCTGCCTTATGAATTCTTTGGCTCCCACACTATTTTACAGTTTTCTTTGGTTTGTAAATAAACCACTCAATTCACATCTATTTAAAAAATGTGGAAGATTGACTTGAAATAAGTGATCACTTATTCATTTGATTATTAATATTAAGGTTTACATTTATTGAATATTTACCACATGCTTCCCATATATTATTTAATTTTCGTAATCTTTACCCTATCGTAAAGACTAAGAAATCTCAGAGAGATCAAGTGACTTGCCTAAAATTACAGAACTCATTAATAATAGAGTATGTATGTAAACCCAGTTTGCCTTGCTTGAAAGCTCTTTCTACCATGTCACATTGGTTTTCTGATTTCTTGAAATCTTCAACAATAATTGGTCACCTTAAGAGTTGCTGCCACCTCTTTCCTGATTTCTTTTCCCAGAATCACTATCTTTAGTGCCCAACACTCAGAGGATTCTTATGCAGTATAGACTGCATTAATAGAATTTTTCCATACAAGATGTACAAGCCAGGAAGAAGATGTGGAAGCCAAGAAGCTTCTCAGCATTTTGGTGATGCAGTAACAAGCCATGAAATATTTTATCTAATTATAATTATAAAATATCAATCTAAACAGAACATACGGCTTTTAGGAGACAAATACCCTCAGTGAGAGCATTTATGAAATCCAGGAACGATTTTAAAAAACAGTATTTTCTGCTACTGCTATTTCTAACCTAATAAATTTCCAGATTCTCAGACTTGAGGTAGAGATAAATTGAGTGAGGATAAAAGAGCTCTAGCAAATTAAGTACTATTCTTTACTCAGAGGAAATTCTTAAAAATTTATTTTGTTATCGGGGAATACATATGATCAAATTCGGAAATAATTCTAAATCATCCCAAGAAGAGACAATCTGTCTCCTTCCCACTTTAGATACTGTGTATGCATCTGTATTCTCTCATTATTAGGAAAATATTTCTAATTCTAAATGGGTCCATCTTAACTGCTTTCTCCTGTCCCAAAGGGAGAAACTTTTCCCAACATGGGCTCAGCAAAATTGCTAATTAAATGCTGATCATAGAGCTACATCATTAATACAAAAATGTAGAGCATCTATTTTAAGTTTGCTAAATTTACCAGCCAGCCTGCAGAGTGTAGTGTTTTAGCCATGTGCCCAACAGTGACTGGGCCTATCTATAGGTTTTGTTTTTTTTTTTTTAGAGATATTTTTGCTATAGGGCATGTGCGCTCACTGGAGAGACAGAGAAATAGAGAGTACAGAAAGCGAGAAATTGCCCTCCAGGGGGGATGGCCTTGCTGCAATCCCTTTTCCTCCATTCTCCTCTTAGAATCTTGGGCAGCCAGGCACTCGCCCAGCATGAGTTTTAAGCCACCAGGTTGGGAGCTCCAACCATGGTGAACTACATGGGAGTCCAGCAACGTAACCATTCCGCCATCTGCTGGTCCCCTTTACAGTTTGTTTTTTATTATTATTATTTTTTAATTCTGTAAGTTAGTAATTAGTCAGTAGTTAATAAGGATACCTGTTTTTTTATTTTTAAAATTCTTTTATATGGAAGATTTAGAATGTCAGGTGTTGGTATTAGCAAAAACAATGCTGGCTTCCAAGTTAAAAATAGTTAAATATAGTTAAAAATAGTTCATTAATTACAATTCTAATGAAGGTAGCATATCCTTTTTAAAATAAATATACTCCAGGGACCAGTAGTTAGCGTAATGGCTATGTCGCTGAACTCCCATGTAATCAACTGCGGTTCAAGTCCTGGACCCAGTGGCTTAAACTCATGTCGGGCACGTGTGTGTGTGCCCAAGATCTTGAGAGGAGTATGGAGGAGAAGGGATTGCAGCGTGGCCATCCCCCCTGGTGGGGGGGGATTTCTCACTTTCTGTCTGTCTCTGTCTTTCTGGCAAGTGCATGTGCCCTACAGCAAAAAACCTCTCAAAAAAATAGATATACTCCAGTTTTCATATGTTAATTTAAGTAGTTTAAATAATCTGTAAATAAGCCTTCCTAGATTAAACTTTGGGGTCTAGGAGTATTAATAGAAATGTCATGAAAAATGGGAAAGTCCTACCTAGAGATTCTGAAAAGCTTGAGGGAACAAGAACTTTTAGAATAGAGAGTAGATGGGAGAAGGATTTGTAAAGGGCGGTGAGAAGATATCAGGAAAGCCCTGCAAGCAGTACCTAAGTCATGTTTTCACAAGTAGTTCAGCATGTCAGGACCTTCATTCTGAGTCTCACCAGTTAGACTCTGGCCTTATCCAGAGGCCAGAGGAAGAACATAAAGACAAAAAGGAGACAGGTGCATCAACAGTCCCTCCCCAAACCTCCTCCATTCCATCTTTATTATCAATCACCTATGGAAAACAAAATGATACATGCAGAACATACCTTCTCAGAACCCTGAGATAAGTTAAAACAAAATATTTACCGACACCTTATTGAACACTTCCTACAGTAAGTGTTGAGGATGCCAAGATGAAAGACAGTGTTCCTGTCCTTAAGGGGTTGTCCACATGAGGTGGAAGATGATTTGGAACTAAATCATGATACCGTGGTGTAAAAAGGGGAGTGTACAACTAATCATTGAGCACAGAAGAGACTTAGTGTGTATCAGGAGGATTTGGAAAGAGCTCATGGGAAATGGGACACTTGAGCTGAGACTTGAAGACAGGTGGAAGGTGGGAGACTGGGAGACAGAGGATGGGATCCAGGCTTATGGAACAGTCCAGTACAAAGTTTGAGAATGGACAGTGGTGAGGGAGACAGGGAAAGAAAGTTGGAATATGATTTGACCCATATTTGAAGGGCTTTGAGGCTCACTGTGGAATATTATGTTCTGCCATCAACTTTCTGTTAAACCCTGACAAGATAGAGTTTTTTTTTTCTATTAGAATTTGTTGACTTCCTCCCAAACATTTTTTTAATTTCAAGGTCTTTTTTGAGATGAGATTTTCTCCCAATAGCTGAATGCATAGAACTAGCAGGCAGTAACCACAGTACAGAAAATAAGGTAATAATCGCTTCAATTTAAGTATTTAAAAAAAGTAAGCTGTCTTTACCTCCTGGAAAAAATGTTTTAAGGTTTAGGCAGTATTCGTTTTTTTCAATTTTATGATTTTTTTATTCACATTTAATTGTTATATCTCTCTTTAGCATATGATATTGTTTTTCAAAGTATTTATGTACAACGGTACATGACAATCAAATCAAGGATGTTACCATACACATCAGTTTCAATAGAGAACTTTACATTCTTATGTCTGTTAAGTATTTCTTCCCTAACTCCCTCCTACCCATCCTCTACTATCCATAAAGTCTCTGGTTTCTACACTCGTCCTCCCTACTATATCTTCGGATCTTTCACTTTCTGCTATAGAGTGGAGATATTTGATATATATTGTGCAAGGACATACAGTGTTTGTCTTTCATAGTCTGGCTTAACCTCCCTTAGCATTAAATCTCTTGGTTGGTTGATATATTTTTATACTGTTTTAGTTATATTTCAATGCATGACTGAATCCTGGAAGTGGACAGTTTTAATGTATAGCTATTAATAGGTTGACGTAACCAGAAAAAGAAACTTGCAACTTTGTTTTATTTCTTTTCTAAAAATAGCTAGGACATTATCATAGAAGCTGCTTTGAAAATAGAACATTGAGACTCTATTGATGAAAATTATTTCATAACCTCAGCAGTTTTGCCTTTGTTTAGCAAGCCATCTCTTCCTAATTGTTATAAATCAATAATAAACATAAGTTAGAGTTATGTTTATAATTTGAAAGACAGAGGAAGCCCATTTCATTCAACCTCATCAATTTTGGAAACGTACTGTAGTGTATACTTGGCACTATTCTAGGTACTGGGGATATAGTTTTTAACAAGACATGCCAAATCCTTGACCATCAGGAGTTTACATTTTGGTGTGGAGAAAGAGAATAATTATGCAAGCAGAAAAAAAAGATGATCTGAAGAACCAAGAAGTGTTTGAAAGTCAGAAGAGTAACTAGAGCTAAGTGGCCTTTGTGTGGAGGTGACGTTTGTGTTAGACCTGAGTGGTGAGAAGGCATCAGATACAGAGATCCACAGGGAAGAGCATTATAAACAAAAGGACAAAAAAGTGAAAATTCCGTGACAGTTCTAATCAGAAAAGAAGAGTAGTGTGTAAGACTAGTGAACAGCTTTATTTATGAGGTGAGGTAGCTGCTACAGCACTCCAGGTAAGAGGTTTTATTGTTTTTGTTTTTTTTATCTTTTATTTTTATTTTATATTTTATTCTACAGCATCATGTCAAGGTCCTGGCTGCTCTCATCCATGACTTGCTCATCCTCACACTCTGAATTGGCTTCTTTCCTTTCTCCACCAGACTCACAAAATGCCTCCTGGGATCACCTCCTAAATAACATTATTTACATTCCAAACCTTGACTTAAAGTCAGTTTCTGGGGAATACAGTCTGAGATAATTTGAGGGAATTCTGAGTAATTTATTAATGTGGACTACAATGAGAACTTTTTTTTTCTTTTGGGCATGTGCGCTATCCAGAAAGACAGAGACAGAAAGACAGAAAGTGAGAAATCACCTCCCCCTGGGGGGATGGCCACGCCACAATCCCTTCTCCTCCATTTTCTTCTTGGGATCTTGGGAATACACACACACACATATCCAACATGAGTTTAAGCCACCGGTTCCGGGACTCAAACTGAGGTCGACTACATGGGGGTCCAGTGACATAGCCATTATGCCAAATGCTGGTCCCAGCAATGAGGACTTTTAATAGATAATGTTTTAGGGTCATTTGATTTGTTACATACACTCCATGATGACAAAACTGCATTTCTACCTTGAGTGTATTCTTCATTTACACCATCTACTTTGTTTTCTTTTTTCTAAATAAATCTTTTTTTTTTCCCTATTTAGGTTAGCTTTTTTGTTTTTATTTATTTTTATTTTTTATTTTTGTCAGCAGAGAGAAAGCATTCCTCACAGGGAATGGTCATACCACAATCTCTTTTCCTCCATGTCTTCCTCCTTTTGATATTTTAAGTATATAAGCACATTCTCCTAGTGTGTTTCCCAAGCCACCAGGTCCAGGAAGTGAAACCATGCTGTCTGCCTGTAGATCTAGCCATCTTAACCACCAGGCATCAGACTGGCTCCTTTAAGGTACTGCTTATAAATAATATTAGGATAAATTGTCTCCATCATTTTCAGCAAGTTCACTTTTTGTCAAGCCAGGGAAAAGTAAATTTGGAGAAAGAGATGTCATTTCTCTAGCTTCTCTTTCCCTTTCCTCATAAGGCCCTGTTCACCACCACAATAGAGATCTCTGGAATTTAATTGTGTTCTGTGGTCACTAGGCCCTTAATAAACTATTATAACCAGGATTTGGGCTACAGGTTCAGAATAGTGACTCACTATCTTGGTTTGCCTAGGACTAGGATTTTTCTGGCCCGAGAAATTCAGTGTTAAAACTGTTCCATCGCGAGACCAGAAGTATTGAGATTCATAGGAAGCGTTTGACTTTTCTCCTTTTTTTTTTTTTTTTTGTAGGGCATATGCACCCCCCAGAAAGCCAGAGAGACAGTGAGAAGGAAAGTGAGAAATCACCACCCCACACCCCCCAGGGAATGGCTATGCTGCAGTCCCTTCTCCTCCATACTCCTCCTGAGTTTTGGGGCACACACACACACACACACACACACACACACAGAGTGACTTTTCAAGTCACCAGGTCTAGGACTTAAACCACAATTGGCCATGTGGGAGTTCAGCGCCTTAATCACCATGCTACCTGCTGTCCCTGATTTTTCTTCATTTTAATAGATAGGCCAGGGGAAGAGGTGCCATACTCTCCCACTATCTATCCATTCGTTGTTACTCTTCTTACTCATTAATGTAATTTTTAAAAAAAATTGAATACATCAGGCTTGATATATTATCTTTTGCTTTTGGGCCCTTAGCATTGTTGTATTCTATTATGCTACCTTTTTTAACCTCATTTCAGATTATTTGTGATTTTTCTTCTCTCCGTGAGTTTGAATAAATTGAATATGAGGACACTTTTTGCTAATTTTTATATTCTCAGGATGATATCTATTTGCATAAAACATACAATATGTATTCAATATTAGTAGATAAGAATTATAATAAAAGAGGAAATAAAGGCAAGCAGTTTTCTAATGTGATCTGTTAATTACACAGTCATGTCCACTCTCATGCTAGTGGCAAAACTTGGTTTGCGGGAACCAGCAGTTAGCGTAATGGCTATGTCACTGGACTCCCACATAGTCGACCACGGTTCACGTCCCAGACCCAGTGGCTTAAAACTCACGCCGGGCACGGGTGCGTGCATGCCCAAGATCCCAAGAGGAGAATGGAGGAGAAGGGATTGCGGCATGACCATCCTCCCTGAGGGGTGATTTCTCCGTTTCTGTCTCTATGTCTCTGTCTGTCTGGTGAGCACATGCGCCCTATAGTGAAAACCTCTCAAAAAAAAAACAAAACAAACAAAAAAAAAACACTTGGTTTGCAAGGGAAACAGAAAATTAGTCTCTAGTTAATGTGGTTTTGTGCTTACCTAAAATGCTAAGGAAGAAGGAAGATTAAATATTGAGGAACAATTAGAAGTGCTTCTCTCTACTAGTTTTAAGAAAAAATTGAGCCAATTAAAAGTTATGTATAATTATGGGTTTAGAAAGCTGTGTGGGAAGAAAGTGCCCCAAAGCCATGGTAAACTAGAAATGGAGGTTAAACCTTCATCCTGAAAGACTGAATTAAATGTGTGTGTGTGTCTGTGTGTGTATTCTTTAAGTATGAGTTTTATACAATTTAGCTCATAAGTTTTATGACTATTATGACTAGAATGTATTTGGGCCAGAATTTTTTAGAGTATGAGCCAAGTTAGGTCAGTTTGTAGAGTCTGCCCTTAAGAACTTCCTCTATTTTGAATTCTTGGCTCTAATGGTGAGCAGAGTAAGGAAGAGAAAAAGCAAAAGAAAAAAAAAGTGGGCCACATATGTGGGTAGCGGAAAGAGGGAAAATAAGTAAACATGGAATTCAGAGTATAGTTAAATACATCATAACTCAAATTCTGGATATATAATGGTTGGGCCATCATGGAGTTTTGGAAAAGAATAAACAAAAATCCTAAACTGATACACTCTTCTAGGATATTATTATCTTTTTTTAATTTGAGACTTGTCTAGTGTTACGAAATGTTTTTAATCTAACATAGAGGCACGACAGTATATACTTAAGTTACTTTAGACTGTGAATAGATTACTTTATTTTTCCAAATGAGTCCGATATGGTTTGAAAAATGGTTTGGTTCCAAAGTTTCATGTTTTGAAAATTGATATTGGAAGGTAGTGAGACCTAGTGGGTGATAATTAGATCATAGTGATTGAATCATGGAGGCAACACTCTTGTAAATAGATTAATGATATCTCTCAAGGCACAGAGTGTTCTAGATCTTGTGCAAAGGGGTTAATTCTCATGAGAGCTTATTGATATAAGAGAGAGAGAGAGCGATGCCTAGAGCTTGCTCCCTCTCTGCATGCACCTGCTATCCTCTATACTTCTTCCACCATATTACCAGGCCTGTGCCCTTAGACTTTCCAGTCATCAGGATAGTGAGTTAACAAACCCCTATTTATTTATAAATCTCGGCTATTTCTGTTAACAGTGCACAAAAACAGATTAAGACAGGGTTGGATGACCTTGTTAGCAAAGAGGACATAACCCAAAACAAGGGAGATAGATACATAGGTCAGAGAGACAGAGAGAGAGAGAGAGAGAAATGAATTAGGTGTATCCATAGGTATAAAGGGACAAAGATAAGGAAAGTTCCACTGCACTAAATTTTTACCAAGTAGGGACCAGCAGTTAGCGTAATGGCTGTGTCGCTGGACTCCCACGTAGTCGACCGTGGTTTGAGTCCCGGACCCCGTGGCTTAAACTCATGCTGGGCGCGTGTGCGTGCGTGGCCAAGATCCCGAGAGGAGAATGAAGGAGAAGAGATTGCGGCATGGCCATCCCCCGGGGGGGTGATTTCTCACTTTCTATCTCTGTCTCTCTCTGTCTGTCTGGTGAGCGCATGTGCCCTATAGCAAAAACCTCTTCAAAAAAAAATTTTTTTTTACCAAGTAGGATCTCTAAAACGTGAACAAGCTATTCACAGCTTTTTTTTTTGTCACTGAAGAGATCTATGATAACCTTTCCTGAACAATTTTAACAATTATTAATGTCAAAATGGATAGTTCCACAGTATACTTGAATATATGTTAAATAGAATCAATGTGGTCTAAAAGAATGTTACTTAAACATTTTACTCTTTTCTGAGGTTGCTGGTGTTTGGCAATGGTTGATTTGGGCAAGGGATAATATGCAAGATGGAAAAATCATTTGGGGAATTTTAATAAACTGCTTGTCTGCTAATAATTTGCTTTTATTTAAACCATTTTTTAATTGGGCAGTTATTCATAAATTTTGGTCCAGAAACAATAAAAGTTCTTCTTAGGAAGATGTGGACAGACCTTCATACCTTCCAGGAAGAGATTTTACTCAGCCCTAACGTATTAAATTTGTACTTTCAGAGGTTGCCATAGTGCTCCCACGTAGTCGACCGTGGTTTGAGTCCCGGACCCCGTGGCTTAAACTCATGCTGGGCGCGTGTGCGTGCGTGGCCAAGATCCCGAGAGGAGAATGAAGGAGAAGAGATTGCGGCATGGCCATCCCCCGGGGGGGTGATTTCTCACTTTCTATCTCTGTCTCTCTCTGTCTGTCTGGTGAGCGCATGTGCCCTATAGCAAAAACCTCTTCAAAAAAAAATTTTTTTTTACCAAGTAGGATCTCTAAAACGTGAACAAGCTATTCACAGCTTTTTTTTTTGTCACTGAAGAGATCTATGATAACCTTTCCTGAACAATTTTAACAATTATTAATGTCAAAATGGATAGTTCCACAGTATACTTGAATATATGTTAAATAGAATCAATGTGGTCTAAAAGAATGTTACTTAAACATTTTACTCTTTTCTGAGGTTGCTGGTGTTTGGCAATGGTTGATTTGGGCAAGGGATAATATGCAAGATGGAAAAATCATTTGGGGAATTTTAATAAACTGCTTGTCTGCTAATAATTTGCTTTTATTTAAACCATTTTTTAATTGGGCAGTTATTCATAAATTTTGGTCCAGAAACAATAAAAGTTCTTCTTAGGAAGATGTGGACAGACCTTCATACCTTCCAGGAAGAGATTTTACTCAGCCCTAACGTATTAAATTTGTACTTTCAGAGGTTGCCATAGTGCTTTGGAATCCCTATAATGAGAGAAACAATGAAGTGTAATAGAGTCATGTTTGAATGGTCAGTTTCAAGTACTACGGTTCATTTTAGGCGATTATTACTATTTTTAGAATACGAAATAGTCTTTAGGAGTACAGTACTTATTTCCATATTTGAATATTATTTTTATATAAATGCAAAAATGAAAAAAATTAAAACTCAGCTTCAAATAATCAAGTTACTTTAGGTTCTGAATATAGCATTTTATCTCCTTTGTTGATAAAATTCCACAGTAGTGAAGAGATCGGAATTTTTAGAATTCAGAGGGACCATGCTCAGTATTTGGCAAGGGCTTGACGTGCTTCATGACATATATTTATCTTCTTTCTGCTCTTATTTAAGATTTTCTTTGCATAATTGCTTTCTGATTATTCTGCCTTAGGCCATGAAATTTAACAGAGGGATTTATGGCCTTCTAACTATTAGTGCTAGTGTCAAAGAACTATTGTCCTCCCCCACTTCCTCCCACCCTTTGAATCTAAATCCAAAATAAATGAATGGTAACAAGTTTTCTTCACTGCTTTTTAGTGTAGAGTTTCAGTTCTGGAAAAGTTATGCTTAAGAATGAATTCCAGCAGTGTTCCTAATGCCAGCAGGCAGCATAAAAATCTTGGAATATGGAAGTAAGCCAGAATAAATTCTGCTCAAAATGAGTGAAGTCATTTATAGATGATAACATATGATTATGATTTTTAATGTGAACTCCATGGCCATTTCTTCTTAAAAGTTTGAGTGCCCAGCATTTATGAACTACAACCTTGAAGGTGAAATCATCCCAACTGTGATTTTTATTCAGATACTGCCCAGATACAAACTATGGAGAAAAATCCTGAGAGATAGAACATTCTTTGGTTGCAAAAGGGTGGCTAGATTCCTGAAGTAGTCAAGCTGGAAGGTTTTGGAGTGAGTGTGTGTATAGGACAGCCACATAGAGGAAGAGACTAGGCAACCTCAATACCAGCAGACTTCCCCCTCAGGGGTGAAAGCTCTGAGGACCTACTAGAGAGAGTCTTGTTCTGTTTTCTGCTCAGAGATGGCCATGCCTCTCTGGATCTCATGGCCTTACCTATGTGCAAATAGGTTGTGTGTCTCACTAATCCAGGAGTGTGAAGGTCTAGACCTACTCAGGGTCATGTTTATTTGGTATGTTCTGTGTTGTCTTTTCTATTAGGGGTAGATGGATCTTAAGAGGAAAGAATAATTTTCTCTTTAGTTGATTCTTTTCACATCCACTCTTAGTTTTCCAATTTCACAGGCACAGAAATTGGATAAGTAGCATCTGATTTTTGTCACATCTTCACTCAAAACCTTTCAATGTATGATAAGTGTTCTTGGGATAAAGTCCAAAGTTCTTTTATCTCACCCCCATGCTCTCTTCCTCCACTCTTGCCACAATTACTTTCACTTCCACATTTAAACCTACCTCCTTCTGGCCTTGGGCCCTTGCTTTCCTTGAAATTCTCTCCACCCACACCCTTTCCCCTGACCTCATTCTCTTTACCAGGCTACCTTTTACTCTTCTTTCTTAACTCCGAAGTTACTTTCTTCAGGAAGCCTCCTTTGAACACCTACACCTAGTTAGGGTCCTACTGCCTTCTTATAATACACCTTCTGCATGTTAAATACTTATTTGCCTCACTTACTGCAATTTTAGTCAATTGTTTGTTTACTAGGTTATAAACTCATGATGTCACCAAATATATCTTATTCATGACTATGTCTCAAATACCTGGCCTAGTATCTGGCATGTTGTAGATGGTCAATATACATTTCTCAAATGAATGAGCAAGCATATGATCAAATAGACGGTTGAGTGGCTGGCTAGTCTGGGTCCTTTTCCTACCCTTCCTCTCTCTGCATTCAGAGTAGGACAACAGGGCACGAATACAGATAAGTCCCCTAAGTGTGGGGGAGGTTTGGTGAGGGCAGCAGATTGGTGAGGACTTTTCTTATAGCAGTATAGTTCAGAAGGGCCATAGATAAAATAGCGGAAACCATATCCTTAAACAGAGTGAGGACTTCTGATCAGAAAGATGAGCCAGTCCTGTAACAACTGCTGAGCAACAGAATCAAGAAAAAGCAAACTATTCTGAAATGAGTAATATTGGGTCAGAACAGGCCAAATGAATGTATTCTCAGTAGTTTCAGATATGAGGTGCCAAAGTCAGGGAAGCATCCTTTTGCACCACTCACATTTTTATGGATGTAATGTTCATTCATAGGCACCAGTCTAGATTGCAAAGTACCTCACTTTTCAAATACATTTCCACATTTCCTTATCTGAAGTCTTTAGCTTCACAAGAGTTTGGAATTCAGAATTTCCACTGTTTAGAAAGGAGATAAATAAGGGTACATTTACCATAAATTAAGGAGCGCCCCCAACTGTCCTGAGGCATCACTTGTTATTAAGCACATTGATAGTATTGCAGTGAAACTATGAATATGAATATTCACAGGGAATGGGATAACTAATCATCAAAAGCTTCACATAATTTCCAGCCAGGTTTTGCTGCTAAATGAGAGAAACACAAATGTTTCCCTCTTTCAGAGCTTTTGCATTTGGAAATTCTGGATGGAGCACTACAGTCCTGATATGAAGCAGCCTATGCTCTCAGTGTTCATTTAACTTCTGTTTGATAGAATAGAGTCCCAACGGCAGGGAAGGAGCCAACCTGCTTGGCAGACTCAAGTGTCCTTCAATTCTGCAGAGAAATCCCCAGAATCTTTCCAGCCCTTACTGCATATAGACAGAAACTCAGCCACCCTTTGTCTTTTCTGTAAGCTGCTGTGAGATTGTTGTCAATTTAGTCTTTACTAAATATCTGCTGTGTTCAGAGCTCAGTTCAGAAACATGAAGGTAAGCAGAAGGTGGGCATGTTAGGTTTATCTTTCTTTAGATAATCCTTTCCTATCCCAGACATCTCACATGAACCCCATCTGTTATTTCCAACTGCATAATACACAGAAGCGTTCAGCATTCAAAACCCAAATTGGTTATCCTCTTTCAAACTACAACCAAACAAAGGCAAACTTGGCTGCAATCCTTATGGCCACCCACTAAATGACCCAAGTAAAAATCAGACTTTCATTTTCTTTTCTTTTTGTGCATAATCTACACAAAATCTTGCTAGGTCTCCCACCTAGGTGTTCTTCTCTCCCATCCCAATAGGCTTTCATCACCTCAAATGGTTTAATCTCCCATGTCTCCTCTCTGTCTCTCATTTTATGGTCCCTCTTATCCTTCCATATCTTTGTTATTGACCTTAGTTATTTTCTAGCAATAAAGGTTTTTAAACATCTTATTTGCTTTAAACACTTTTTAAATGTCCCATGAAAATGTCATGAAATATCAATTTCATGAAAAATAAAGACTGAGAAACTGTTTCAGATTAAAGGAGATTACACAAAAAAAATAAAATGACATATGTGATTCTGGATTGAGTCCTATATAAGAAAAAAAATTGCAAAAATATAAAGGTCATTATTAGGGCAGTGCCAAAATTGACATAGATAAGTGTATTATTACTTAAATTACTAAATTTAATACCTATAAAAATATTTTTATTTTTATTATAATTAATTAGGAATGATAAAAACAATATTTTTATTCTTGAAAAATAAATACACACTAAGTTATTAAGAGAAAAGGAGATTAGTGCATGAACCTACTCTCAACTAGTTCAGAAAGAATAATATGTGTATGTACATGTGAGTATGTGTATATATGTGTGTGTATATTCACACATATATATATAGATGCATATCTATATGCTTATTTAGATGTCTATATAAATTATATATGTGATATGCATATATGTATGTGTGTATGTATAGAGAGATAAGGAGAGGGAAAGGGAATAAAGCAAATATAGCAAAGAGTAATAATTGCTAAATCTAAGTGTTTTTGTTATACATTTGCCAGAGGCTACATGCACTCACCAAAAAGACGCAGAGAGAGTTGAAGAGGGAAAAAGCATCCTGCAACCTCCAGTGGGGCAAGGTTTTTTAGCAATCCCTTCTCCTCCATTCTCCATCCTGTCAGAATTTTGAGCACACACGCACACATGCTCAGTATGTTTTTCAGCTGGGATTCCAGCTGTGTGGTTGGCTATGTAAGATCCAGCTCTCCTAACCATTAGGAGCTGACCCAAATCTAGTTTTTTATACTGTTCTTATAGCCTATCTGTAAGTTTGAAATTATTTCAACACAAGTATTTTAAGTTTTATTTTTTTCCCTTGGGAGAGAGAGAGAGAAAGAGATATTCTCAACAGGGTCTTGTACCCCAATTATCCTCTTCCCATACTTCCAGCCTTAGTTAGTGATGAGGTTGTTACAGATGTAATTGGTTAAGATAAGGTTACACTGAGCCCAGTAGGTGGCATAGTGGTTATGTCTCTCAACTCCCACATGGCAAACTATGCTTCAGGTTCCAGACCCAATGGCTTGAAAATCACACTGGGGATGTGTGTGTGCATGCCCAAGATCCCAGGAGAAGGATAGAGGAGGAGGAATTGTGGCATGACCATACCTCCAGGGGGTGATTTCTCACTTTCCCTCTCATTGTCTTTGTGACACTCTAGTGAACACATGTGCCCTGTGACAAAACTTCTTATTAGATAAAAAGAGAGACAGAGAGAAGTCACAGTGGTATAGGGTAGGTCACTAATCCAATATAACTGGTGGCCTTTTGGGAAGATGGCTATGTGAAGACAGGGACACACAGGGAAAAGGACTCATGATGATGAAGACGGATATTAGAGTTATGCTGCCATAAGCCACCAAATGCTTGAGCCTGCCAGAAACTGGTCAAGACAGGGAAAGATCCCCTCCTGGAGGTTTCAGAGTGATATGTCCCTGCCAACACTTTGAATTCTGAATTCTGTCTTCCAGAATTGAGAAAATATAAGTTTGGAGGCCAGCAGGTGGTTCAGTTTTTAAGGCATTGGATCCCACATGCCCAACTGTGCAGTTCAAGTCCTGGACCTGGAGGCTTGAAAAACACACCAGGCACATGTGCATGTATGCCAAAAATCCCAAGAGGAGACTAGAGGAGAAGGGAATGTGGTGTGGCTATATCCACTGGGCTGTGGTTTCTCACTTTCTTGTAGGGAGTGGTCAGATCTGGACAAAGCACTAGTAACCTTTAAAGTAGATATGGTCATGCTGATGCTGCAGGGCAAGTAGAAACTCTAACAAATACATAATCTGTTGTTACACTGCAAGGCTGTGTAAATTAAAGGAAGTTGTGTTAGCCAGAGAAGGCCAGAGGAAACTTGTTTAGAACCATGAGCTGTAAGATCCACAGAACTCAAGATGCTCTACAGCCAGGACAATAGAAAAATACCTGGCTTTCCCTTCAGCTTCTCCCTCCCTTATTGCTGTCTAAAAGAAATAAACCTGAGAACACCTGAGAGCCATGGTTTTCTCCATTAGAGAAGCCTGGTCCACTCGATCCCCACTTTTCTCTACTTGTCAGTCTGTCTGTTCTTTCTCATTCCACCATCAACTTCCCCTCAGGGTTCCATGTCCCTTTGCCTATGAGGCCAAGGCACTTTCTCTCTCTGTCTTTCTTTGTCTCATTCTGGTGAGCGCACATACCCTATAGCAACCAATTTTTAAAAAGAAATCAAGTTTGTGTTATTTTAAGCCACAATGTTTATACAGCTTTACTATGGCAGTCTTCACAGATTGTGCTTTTAAAATCCAATTTTGAAATAAAGACAAGCAGAAAGTATCATAATGCTTTGTAACTGGGTTTAGGAAGTACTGGATAAATTTATTAGAGCCTATATATGTTTTTGTCAATTAGTAATAGTTATTGGTTACATAACACCCATAAATGTGAACTTCTTTAAATGCTTTAGACATAAGTTCATTGCAAACCGAATCAGAGTGACTCAGGTCTCAAAGTGAATCACCAGCAGAACCAGACATAGATCCTTTGTTTTATTTCCCAATCTGAAAACTCAGTCTTCAACAGGGTTTCTTGTAGTTTGGAGCATTTATTTATATGCATAATTAATCAAATGACTTATTTACCACTTTCTTTTAAAGGACCAATTTTAAGTCTTTTAGGTTTAAGTTCATGAACATGCATGTGATTTAGTCATTTATCATGGCTATTATCTTAATTGTAGTAAGAGATTTAGGATTCACGTTCAAAACAATTGTGCTAATCACAATCTGAATCAGAAATTCTTAGGGAAGTGAATTATACATAAGCTTCAACCTTCCTAGGCACATAGCAATTTTTGTTGCTGTTTACACTGAGTTTCAATTACTTATCTTTCTTTTCAAGGCTCTTAGTCACTGCTATGATAGTTTCCTTTCTCCTGTTTTTTTTCTGACAATATAATCTTGTATTATAAACCAAGATTTACTGTTTTGAATTTTTCTTTTCTGGCCCATGTGCTTTCACAACAAGGATATGATAAAAGAAGATTTTGCTCTGTAATCGTAAGGGAGGGCCATAAATAGCAAAATTTACTTTTTGAATACTTTCTATTATGATTTGCAACATGTTTAGATTGATTGGTTCTCCTTCCTTTATTCGACCTTGAATTTAATCCTTAATTTATTTTCTTCTCTCTCTCTCTTTTTTTTCTCTTTTTTTAGACCTGTGGGTCATGGGAATAAAATTAAACTTGGTCTCATCATACGGGTTTTAACCTTCATAATTATCTTGTAACCCAAATGAGTATTAGTCATTCTGATAAAGAGTTAGACAAATTATACATCTCATAGGACTTTGGCTCAGATAAGTTATTCCAATGATACATTTTCTCAAGAAAATGTCGTTAGTGTTTTCCTGAATTCTGGTCTTCTACAAGATTTTTAAGTTCCATCTGATTCTGAAATACTTTAAAATAATGCTTTAGCCCAAGTATATTTAGAGAAATGATCAGATTTGCTTTATTCACAAGATAGTATTATTTTACTTGACAAAATTTTGAATAACAAATAATTATTATTATATTCAGTTGTGCCAAATTTTCCTTTATAGGTTTTTTTTTTTTTACATTTTTTTAGCCATTGTGTACCTGTAAAGGAACACTAGTAAATAGCCCCACATACAACTATTTTTTTAAAGAATTATTTTATTTAACTTTATTTATTTACTCATTTATTTTATTTTAATTTGACCAGAGAGGGACAGAGCAAGAGAGAAAGAGAGAGAAGGAAACCAAGAAAGCAAGTTGCCAGGTCCAGGACTCGATCCATAGTCGGCCATGTGGGAGTCCAGTGCCCTTAACCACTACGCCACCTGCCAGCCCCATATTTATTTATTTTAACGTAACCATAGAGGACAGAGTGAGGGAGAGAGAGAGAGAGAGAGAATGAGAAATCAAGCTGCCAGGTCCGGGACTCATACTGTGGTCGGCCATGTGGAAATTAGTACCCATAACCACCACGCTACCTGCCAGCCCTTTACAACCATTATTTTATACAAATACTTACGAAGTTGGCTGGAACTACAAGCAAGGGGATTTTCTTTAGTTCTTTATCTTCTCCAGGTCATCAGGGGGAACTATGGAAAGTTCTAGTTCACAATATTTGTTTCTGATGTGTATGACATCACACATCTGAGTGTATGTATATATTCAGGTACAGAATCTGTATCAAGAGGTGGGCTCTGGTTCCATTCTCTTGACATCTGTGTTCTAACTTCACACTGAAATTCTTCCAGGAATAGGTTGAGGAGAGAGTCCAGGGTAAAGTTCTGAGTTTGATTCATCTCTGAACTGTTAGGATTACCTGGGCAGTTTTCTCTAGATATCTCTTTCCTCGTGAGTAGACTGAGGCAATAGCCACAAGTGCCTTTTGAACATTATGTACCAGCGCTGTTCCAAGCACCTTACAGGTAAAATTTTGATCTTCACAACACCTCTATGAGGGTGAAAGATCCATCACATGCATACCCTCTCAGTACTACCTACCTTTAACACCGTCTGCCCCTATTATCTTATCACCTTCTGTTAGTAATGTATGTTTTTCTCATTTATTATGTTTTTGTAGAGTGGCTGTTGTTATTTTATCAGTCTCTTTGTTCTAAGATATAAGTGACGTAAGGGCAAGATTTCCATTTGCTCTGTTCACTGGTGTACCTTTTGAACAAAGACTAGCACTCATTCACTATAAATTCAAAATTAAATGAATGACGTAGAGAGTTGAAGTAATTTACTGATGTTCATGAAGCTAGTAAAGGGGCAGAGTTGGGGATTGATTCCAGATTGGTTGTCTCCAGAACCCCCTTTTCTAGAGCACCATGTTATACTGAGTAAAATTAGACAATTGATTAAATCTAAGCCATAGTTTATAATGCTGGTTTCATAGCAGAGTTATGGATGGTGCATTAAAAAATACAGATGCTCCCCACTGTCCTCCATTTTTATACTCTGTTCTTTTTCAGTAAGCCTAGAGTCATTACATTTTATCTTAAAATTCCTAAGAGAACATAATTTGTATCTACAATGGATAACCAGTGCTTAAAGTTTATCTCAATATATCCCTTAATTTTATAATTCTAAAAATTTATTCTGAAAGTAGTTCAGATTGAGCCTGAAAAACAGAAGGGCAGATAGAAGATAAGGACAAGAGTGTCTTCTGACTTAGGTTTATGGTTGGGATCATGGTTGAGTTCTATAAAGATCTTTCTTTTCTTTTTGTGGAGAGATTTTTGCTATAGGGCACATGCGCTCATCAGAAAGATAGAGAGAGACAGAGAGACAGAAAGCCAGAAATCACCCTCCAGGGCGTATGGCCACACCACAGTTCCTTCTCCTCTATTCTCCCCTCATGATTGTGGGCATGCATGAACATGCACCCGGCATTAGTTTAAGCCATTGGATCCAAGACTCAAACCACAGTCGACTACATGGGAGTCCAGCAATGTAGCCATTACACCATCCGCTGCTCCCAAGTTCTATAAAGAGCTTTCTATGGGACCAGTGGATGGTGTAATGGTTACTTTGCTGGACTCCCACATACTCAGACAAGGTTCGAATCCCGGACCCAGTGGCTTGAAACTCATGCTGGGCACGTGTGCATGTGTGCCCAAAATCCCAAAAGGAGAGTAGAAGTGAGGAGATTGCAGTGTGGTCATCTTCCCTGAGAGGAGAGGTGATTTCTCACTTTCTGGCTCTCTGGCTCTCCATCAAGTGCACACTCCCTATAGCAAAAATCTCTCTCTCAAAAAAAAAAAAAAAATAGATCTTTCTATAAAGATTTTCCAGGGCCAACTGGTGGCATAGTGGCTAAACAGATTAATCTTTCTTGGTCGATTGTGCGATTCAATTCTAGACCCAATAGCTTCAAAAATGCACCAGGTGCTTGTGCATGCGTTCCCAAAATCTGAGAGGAGACTGGAGTGTGGCCATCCCCCTAGGGAGTTGTCTCTCACTCTCTCTCTCTCTCTCTCTCTCTCTCTCTCCCTCCCTCCCTCCCTCCCTCTCCTTCCCCACCCCCTGCCCCCAGCAAGCATACATGGTCTGCAGCAAATTAAAAAATGCAGCAGATGGTGAAATGGTTATGTTGCTGGACTGTTACATGGCCAACCTCAGTTTGAGTCCCAGACCCAGAGGCTTGAAACTCATGCCAAGCATGTGTGCATGTGTGCCCAAAATTCCAAGAGGGGAACAGAGAAGAAGGGATTGCAGTGTGGCCATCTCCCTGGGAGATGATTTCTCACTTTCTGTCTCTGGCTCTCTGATGAGCATACGTACCCTATAACAAAAATCTCTCTCTCTCTCTCTCAAAATAAATAAATAAGTTAGGCTAGGCTGTTGGGAAGTCCTCAAGCCTGTAACCTATTAGAGGAACCTGGAATAGGCCTGGCTTTCGTATTTCCCAGTCATTGGCTGACAGCAGCCTGTGGAAAGCATGACCTCAAAGGATCACAGAACAAGCAGCTGAGGCCCTAAGTCAACTCTGATCTCTGCCGTAGAAATCTAGGAGGCATGTTCTTATGGCCAATAGTCTCTTATTTAGAGATGAGGTTCTAGAGGCTCAGAGAATTACTCTCAACTATAACCATGATGTGTCTTGTCCAAAGCAATTTATCTTTTCTCTTTATGCACTCTTTATCCTGATTGCTGTCTACCCTGTATTCAACTTTTTAACCCGCATATATAATTTTTATTTTTAGAGAGAGATTTTTGCCATATGGCACATGGGCTTGCTGGAGAGACAGATAGAAAGCAAGAATTACCCCTGGGTGATGACCATGCCACAATCCCTTTCTTCCATTCTCCTCTCAGGATTTTGGGCATATATGTACGCATGTCTGGCGTGAGTTTAAAGCCACTGGATTCAGGATTTGAACAGCAGTCGACTATGTGGGAGTCCAGCGATGTAACCATTACGCCATCTGCTAGTCCCATTTTTAATAAGTACACTCTGTAAAGTTCACTGCTATTCTCTAAATCTGCTGAAGAAAGTTCCACAGAAAACAAAAGATGTATGTGTGTGTATTATGTATACATATACACACATACACCACACACATTAGTGAGTAACATACATTTATTCAACTATTATGGACCATGAAAAGAATTGAATTATCATGTCTAAACAAGGAGTGAAATTTTTTTTTTTATGTTGTGCTTATGACTGCTCTATATTTGTGACTTATCTTTTAATAAGAGCAAGATAGTATACATGGAAAGGAGCTGGGGGCGTATTTTGGATAGGATCTCCCCCATCACATCATGTTCCTTCAGGCCCCAGCCTAGGACCACAGGCAAGCACTAGGCCTGATCAGGTTGTATTGGGAACTGAACCTGGGCCTCCCATGTGGCCTCAGCCACCATGTAGTGGGGCCCTCCTGCTTATGCCACAGTGGCTGGGCCTGCAATTCTTTAATGGAGGGAAAAATCTTTTATTCCCCAAGGAATGATAACCAAGATTTAAATGCCAATCTGATTGAAGTTGGAATTTCAATCTGCCAAAATGTAATCAGCCTATCTCAACATGTAAATGACTCTCAGCCAAGATTTAATACAGAAACTAAAGAGTAGGGGGAACCAGCAGTTGGCATAATGGCTATGTCGCTGGATTCCCACATAGTCGACCACGGTTCGCGTCCCGGACCCGTTGGCTTAAAACTCACGCCGGGTACATGTGCGTGCGTGCCCAAGATCCCGAGAGGAGAATGGAGGAGAAGGGATTGTGGCGTGACCATCCTCCCTGGGGGGTGATTTCTCGCTTTCTTTCTCTAATGTCCCTTTCTCTCTGTCTGGTGAGCGCACACGCCCTATAGCGAAAATCTCTCAAAAAAAAAAAAAAAAAGAAAAGAAACTAAAGAGTAAAGGCAGGGAGAAGAGACTACAGGAAGATGTTTCAGAAAGCTAATTTCCAAAATTTGACCATCATGCAGGACACCTTGGAGAAGTAGGGGAGAGGGCATAATTTTTGACTCTGGTTACAGAAAGTTCTTCTGTAACCACTTGCAGTAAATAATTTATAAATGTGGGAGCAGAACAGTCTTCTAGAAAAAGAGAGCTGACAGTAGTTCACAGTATTTCATACTTGCTGGTATTTGATTATTGAATACCATAATTTCTGTACCTATTATTATTATTATTATTTTTGGAGAGGTTTTCACTATAGGGTGCATGTGCTGACCAGAAAGACAGAGAGAGACAGAGAGACAGAAAGCGAAAAATCACCCCCTGGGGAGATGGCCATGTTGCAATCCCTTCTCCTCCATTCTCCTCTCAGGACCTGGGCACGCACGCACATGTGCCCGGCGTGAGTTTAAGCCACCGGGTCTGGGACTTGAACCACAGTTGACTATATAGGAGTCCAGCGACATAGCCATTACGCTAACTGCTGGTCCCAAGTTATATTTAATTTTGTATATTGTTTCTGTGAGGGGAAAGTAGGCTCTTAGCCTGACAGTGTTTATCTTTTCCTATGTCTTTCTTTCTCATTTCCTTTTCCTGTATTTTTTCTCCACTTCTAACTAACATCCTGTCCCAGCTTTTCTTAAGTATGCTTCTTCAGCCAGATGGTTTTAGTGACTGATTTATCCAACTCCTCCCTCCTTTCTGGGCCCCACATTTCTTCCCTACCCCACATTGTAAAACTGTATCTCATTAACACCCCTCAGAGGCAAAGCCTGAGGCCAAAAGAGAAAAGGAATATCCACCTGTGGAAATCTGAACTGAGCAGTTAATGGGTACCCCTCGTATCCCTTACCTCTGAAGGGATTTTCATCATATACACTAGAAACTAAAGTCCCAAAGCTATGTCTGCTGTTACCCTTTCCTGCTCATTCCACCTCATTGCAACTTTACTTAGGTCTTACTTCACCATCTTGCCATTGGCAGGTGGGCAGATTTTCCTTAGTTGTTGGCCTGACTTCAAGGTACATTCAACAGCAGGCAACACCCAGGGAAGTAAAAATATTATGCCTATTTTCCCCAGTTTACTGTAATAGCTGAGGACAAGTAACCTGCTGGGAGCCAGCAGGTTAGATTAGTGACCAGAATATGACTCTGGACATCAAAAAGCCCCAGGTAAAATCCCAGCTTCACCTGACTGTGAATTTAAAGTCCACATCAGCACACATTACCTTAGAAGAATAGGGTGGTCACAGATTGTGTAGCCTTGAGACCTACATGTCATTCTAAGGATTATGTACACATAAAACACAGAGAGAGAAGTGACTTTGTTGAAAGTCAGCGGTAGACCAACCCAGGTGGGCCCCAAGGTCCTTTATCCCCTCTCATTTGTAGTTCAACCAACCTGAGTTAGTTCAAGGAAAGACTAGGCTGACATTTCAACTAATTCTTTGAATTGTGTGGATGTTCACAGCCCTTCTCCACAACTAAGTGGAGTATTGTGGAGCAGAGTCTCACCCTTCTGTGGGTACATGCGGTCCATGTCTGCCTGGTCTAAATTGTCGGTAATGAAGGCTCAGGTCATCGTAGGCACTCCTACTTCTCTACTTCCAATTTTCTCCCAATTTGTCCCATTTTAAGTTTGTATCATGAGGCAATAGAAAGGAGTGCTCGTGACGTCTTTGCATGACAGTTGGAGATCAAATAAAGACACATCACTGGTTCCAGTGCTATGTGTGTTTGGAAGTAGCAATTTAACTGGTCCACCAGGGTGGGAAACAGTCCCTCTAGGTATTGTCAGTCACTTGAAAGACTGGAGCCAGATTTCTGCTAGCCCAGGATGGTGGTCTTCAAACACCAAAGTCCTCAGACCCACGAGTCACTGGAAGAGGTGGCTTTTCTGCAAAGGAAATATCCAGGAGAGTGAGACTGCTAGTAGCCTGAACTTAGCAAGTCTCCAGGTCTCACTTTCAGACATTGCCTCAGCAGGTCTGAGGTGAGGCCAGGCATGATTTTGAAAAATGTCCACAAGATGTGATTTTTCACTTCAGGATAAGTACTAGTAAGTAATCTCTAAAGTCCCATTAACTCTTTAGATCTAAGGGCAGGCTTCATTATAAACATATGATCTCTTTCCCTTTTTGATTAAAGAAATTGGATTAATGATTTGTTTTTACTTTATAACTTGTCTTCATCCCCAAATATCTTGTACGTTTAATCATTTTTCTTTTATAAAACCTCATATCTGTGTTGCAACTGGGGTAGGAAAATGGACTCCTGCAAAGCTGAGATGTTTATATACCTTTTGTTTGTCATACTTGGATGCATGTGGTGGAATTGTCTTCTGCCTTCTATGTAAATACCACTGCTTGGGACCAACAGATTTTGTAGCGGTTCCATTGCTGGACTCCCACATGGCTGACCCTGGTTCAAGTCCCAGATCTGGTGGCTTGAAAATCATGCCAGGAACATGTAAATGTGTTCCCAAGATCCCAAGAAGAGAGTGGAGGAGAAAGAATTGTAGCATGGCCATCCTCACTGAGGGGTAATTTTTCACTTTCCCCTCTCACTGTCTCTGTCTTTCTCTCTGTCTGGTGAGTGCATGAGTCCTAAGGCAAAAACCTCTAAAACAAACAAACAAAAACCACTGCTCTCCTTTTCATAGTTCTGCTTTCTCAAATACATAACCCATTTATAATTTGCTGCCTGCCTTATAGCAGACATCCAGATATTTTCCTGTCCCATCACTACAGTAACCAGAAGAAGGCTGTCGGCTGTCACCCTGGAGGAGCTCACTGGGGAGGAAGGAGGGCGTCCTGAGGAGTCAGAGCCTCTAGAAAAGAAAGGAAAGTCTGAGGTAAGGGTTCCCTTTGACTCATTCTCTGAAAAGAAACTTTATGTTTAACATATCTTAGGGGCTGCTTGTGCCAAGAGTGATGAAAGCTTTTGGCAGTTACTGTGATTTTACCTCCAGTTCACCCCTTCAGAATATCTTGCTGATAAGACTTAAATGATGCCAGTGTAAAGCTGCTGGATCATGAGTCTCTCCTCACTGCTTTGTGTGTCTGTCCCGTGCTGTGGCACCACGGTGTCTTATGGATGGATGCTGAGGCAGCCAATTTCTGACTCACTGCAGCCGTACTCTATGTCTCTTTTGCTTGGCCAAGAAAATTGTTAGATTCTCTCTTCATTTGTCAAATATAAGAACATTGGGCTCTCTGAAACTTACTGCAGAGCTGCAGAACATGAATTTAGGTGCAGACTTAATGGAAAGAAAAGTAAAATGTATTGAAATCTAAATGGAGGAAATAGTGTGCAAGGACAAAGTGGAGCAGAAAAATTACTTGAGAGATGAGAAAATAAACTCTGTTTACATTATCCCAGTGGAATAATCTATAAAGAGGGAAAAGCCCAAATTAAAATACAGCCATGAGTAGATGCTTCAAAATGATTAGTGAGACAGTTAAATTTTCATGATCAACCTTTAGGCTGATGTTGGGATTCATTTACGTGATCTTCAAATACACAGACCTAACTCCAGGAAATATGCACTAGTTTCTCCTTAAGGGAAATTAATGGGGCCTTAAAAAGTTTATATTACATATAGTAAAAAAAGGAAAAATCTGGGGGAAAGTTGGGAATAGGTATCTCTAGCTTTGATAGTTCTGTCCTTCTCCAGAGCAGAACCTATTTTTTCTCAGTTCTTACTTATGCAGCACATCACAAAGAGTAAGCTATTGGTCTTTGGGGTATAAAAGTGGACCAAAGCCTTTATAGGACTATTTCCCAGTAGAAAATTAATAATAAAATAATGTTTCATGGATTTATTTCTCCTTTCCATCACAAAATGAATAAATAACAAAGAAGGAGAAGAGTTAAATTAAGGGAAAAGGTTAGAATAAATTTATGAGCTCCCAAATATGACCTAGGAGGTCATAACTTAGACCATGAACAATCTTTCCATCTCCTGTGATGGTGGGGCTCCAGAAAAGGTGGAATTGGATGAAGATGAATTTTCCTGTCAAGACCTCAGTCATATAATATGCTATAAGAATTGTAGCATATTGGTGCCCAGGGGGATAGAAGTCACTGGGATTACAGGGTATTTGGAGTTCAAAACTTTGAAACATTCTTGATAATACTTGACTCCAAAATGCTCCTGGTAAATACTTTTATTTGTTTTCAGTGGGCTCATTATTGGTGTATGCTCATTTGCCATTCTACATATTTAGTAGAAAATGCTGGGAGCCAGATAGTGACACACAACTGGACCCATATGGGTTCAGGGCATGAAGCCTCCTGTACACTCTGGATTTGTGCACATGCCCATGATTCAGGATGGTTGAGGCTGTAATGTGGACCCTTTCGGAGGTTCATATCTCTCTCTCTCCCCATCTCAAGAATTAAGTTGGTAAACAAACAACAGGTGGTATGTAGGTTAAGGTGGCTGGATCCCACATGGCCAACTGCATGGTTCAAGTCCCAGACTCAGACCTTAGAAATTACACCAGATGCATGTGTACATGCCCAGAATCCCAAGAGGAGAGAGGATTACAGCATGGCCATCTCCCCTGGGGGATGATTTCTCACTTTTTCTCTCTCTCTCTCAACCTCTCTCTCTACTTCTGTCTTTCTGGCAAGTGCATGCTCACTATAGCAAAATTAATTTGAAAGAAAAAGTGTGACAATAGAGGGGAAAAAAAAAAAAGTAAAAGGTTCTAGTTGTATACTTGATCCAGTTTCTAGGGCAGTGGAAATCATTATGTGTGTTACTTCAGAAATTATGTCCTTATACAAGTAGACTTAGAAATACAGCTGCTAACCGTCAGTCGCTCTATTGACATTTTTACTACTTTTAGTGTAAATTCAGGTCTGTTGCTCTGCACATGTCGCTTCCGCCACAGAGGCCACAGCAGCACATCAAAGCCAGAAGCATAGAAAGTCATCAGAGTTCAGATTCTTTTCTGCTTCCCTGCAGAGAGGTCAAGAATACAAACATCCTCAATTGCTACAGCAAGAGGGAACATTAGAGCGTCAACAGAATCAAACAGGAAGCACCAAATCGGCCCTCTTTCAATTTATTTTGTGATTAGTAGTTTAGTTCTTCAACCAAATTTGTTAGTGAAGCTTAGAAAACATACAAGGTGCAGTCATTGTGGTTAGTGGAAAGTCAAATTGCAAAAGGATTGAATGCTGTTTTTCTAACTTATTATACTTTATATAGTAAGTCCCCAGGATGTCAAATTTTTACATGATTAACACTTTTATTGTTATTTTTTCAAGCTGTGAACTAGTAGCTAAACAATTGCTGCAACCTATTGAAATTCTCATTATGAGTCACTTAGGCTTTAAACTTCTCAGTTATTTCCTTTCTAGACTGAAGAGTATGTGCATAATGTGATCAGAACACTTTCACCTGTCTTCAGTTTGAGGTAGGGTGCAAAATGTTGCAAATAAATGGCATTTCATAGCTTTTTAAACCTTATAACATTTTAGCTCTTGGTGTACCAGTTAGTTATTCACTCCACTACATCAGAGTTAAGTTCTAGTATTCCATTGCCAGTGCAGAAAATAATAATGAAAAAAGTTGAGACACATTGTAATGATTCAAGTATACCTAGTGAAGAAGCAAAGGGAATATGATTTGTGCTTTCTGTGAATATTTCCAGAATAAATCAATAAGCCACTACTTTATTTTTTTAATTATTTGGAAATTCTTAATTCCAAAAGACCGTTTTGCCTGCCAGTTAAAAGGAGTGGCTGCTCCTTTTCAGCTTGCTTTATTATTTTTGTCATCTAGCCAGTGAAGCAACAGGGATGGGATAATGAGAGTGGTCTACGCCTAGTACAGGTAGTAAGGGAGTACCTTGTGTAGAGAAAATTAAAAAGGAATAAAACCAAATAATAATAAAAACCATCCACTTTTTATTATTGCTATGCATTGACAATTTCAAACAACATCAATACTACTACTACTCTCCAAGAAAAAAACAAAAACAAAACAAGATGAATGTCGTTAGTCTAAGTTCTAAGTTCTAAACAACTACTGTATTTACTGAAATGTATCAATATATATGTAAGTTGAATATCACCATGTTTTAAATGATTACTTGTACTTTAAAAAGCATTGTATGCTCCAGGGAAGTAATTCTAACTTCCACATGCGTGTGGACTCAGCTACACTGGTTTATTTCAAAAATAAGCAATCAAGATCTGTTTCATTGCATAATCATTGTGCTAATAACTGTTTATTTTGAGTCTATGTTTAAACACAGAATTACAGGGATTAGTGATATCAAGTGAGCCCCAAGCAGGCTCAAGTAATCCACCTCACTACTAGCTTTAGAGAATTTTATCAAATATGATAGAAATTTATGATGAATTTCCCAATGAAGTTAGTGGAAAATTTTTAACTGCAGACATATCTGAAAGCTGACAGAACTGATCTATAAAAGAAACAATAACAAGGGTAGTATTGCAACTTCTGGAATTTATTGTGAGCTAACATTTTTATTAATCCCTGCTAAACTTATTCTTTTAAAAAATGTTTTCTATTCGCTTATCTGTTTTTTTCATTTGAAACAAACTTTTGAAATTAAAGTAAATAAAATTCAGTCAACTATGAGTGGAGGTAAGTTAACAAATTCTATTGACCATGAGTATGTGAAGACCAAATTGACAAAACCATTGGCAGATCTATAGAATCTAACTCTTTAGCCAGAAACTGTAATATGATTATTAGTTACCATGGTGAACCATGGTATATATAGATATAAATAATTTTATCAAAAAACACATTAATGTACTTAAAAAATATTAAACTTTAACCTTTTCTGTACTTTCCACTAAAATATTTATTGTATTAATTTTTCATAGCACAATATATAAAATCGAATATGTAAAATTAAATAAATAAAACTTTAACCATCTGGGGCCAGCAGGTGGCGTAGTGGTTAAGGTGCTGGACTCCCACATGGCCGACTATGGTTGGCTTCTTGGACCTGGCGTCTTGCTCTCTTATTTTCTCTCTTTCTCTTCTTCTCTCATCAAATTTTAAAAAATAATAGTAACAAATAAAGTAAAATAAATAAATATTAAAAAAACTTGGTAACCATTTGAATTTGTTTTCTGGAAGTATTGATAATTATGTTTTTTCTATCTCATAAGTATTACTGAAAATACTTTCATCATTTAGAGGAAAGGGTGTTAAAAACAGTCCATTTTAGGCCCAACCTAGATGGCACAATCCATAACCTAGATGGCATAGTCGTTAGCATACTGGACTGCTTTGCTGGAAGCCACATGGCTGACCATAAGTTAAGATCCCTGGGTTGGCCTGAAAACACACCTGGTACATAAATGGGGCTCAAGATCCTAAGGAACTGGAGGGTTAGGGAGAGGAGATTATAGTATGATAAGACCCTATCAAGAGAGACTTCTCTCCTTTTTTTCTTTCACTCTCTCATGTGTGGACGGAGCTTTCTATCAAAAAAAAAAAAAAAAAAAAAAAAAAAAAAAAAAAAAGAAAGAAAAGAAAAAAAAAAGCATATGAGGAAATGCTCAACATCCCTCATCATAAGGGAGATGCAGATAAAAACTACAATGAGATACCACCTAACCCCTGTCAGAATGGCAAAGATTAAGAATATAAAAAGTGATAAGTGTTGGCGGGGATGTGGTGAAAAGGGAACAATCCTACACTGTTGGTGGGAAGTAAGCTGGTTCAGCCACTGTGGAGAACAATATGGAGGTTCCTCAAAGATCTACAAATAGAACTACCATTTGATCCAGCAATCCCACTTCTGGGTATTTACCCAAAAGACAGAAGAACACTCAGTCAGAAAAGTGCTTGCACATCAATGTTTATTGCAACACTATTCACAATTGCCAAGACATGGAACCAACCTAAATGTCCACAAACTGATGAATGGATTGGAAAAGTGTGGTATATATACTCTATGAAATACTACTCAGCCATAAAAAACAATAAGACCCTGGAATTTGATAGAAAATGGTCAAATATGGAGGATCTATTGCTGAGTGAAGTAAGCCAGGCTATGAAAGAAAGATATTGTATGTATCCACTCAATATATACCGACTATCCGCACTCTATAATAGAGAGCAAAAATTCGGAGGACATAAACACAGTGAAGGTACTTAATGAGAATAGGACAGTGTGGAATGGGGGGGTGAAGAGAAGAGGATAGAGAAAGATAGCAAGTGAACAATAGAGAGGCAGGACGTTAGTGAGAAACAGATATGGCTAATTACCTGTTGATGACATGTATAGTATTCTCAACTG
>NW_006203636.1:549963-566302 GCF_000334495.1 Tupaia belangeri chinensis
AGTGAACAATAGAGAGGCAGGACGTTAGTGAGAAACAGATATGGCTTATTAACTGTTGATGATGACATGTATAGTATTCTCAACGGGATCGGTCTGAGAAGTATTTCATGATGGGCAAAGTATTTTTACAAGCAAAATGAGAAATAGCAATTGACTGTTTTAAAAAATAATTAGAATAATAAAAATAATGATTGAGGAAAACATAGAAAAGATATTGAATGTTGAAGTGGGGAGATTAATGTCTCTGTACTGATGGACTGTAAAGTTATATGTAATCCAATGTAATATAAAGATTATGATGATGATAATAAAAAAAATAAAATTAAAAAAGAAAAGAAAAGAAAAAAGAAAGAAAAGTTCTTTTTATTTGTCAAGTATACTAGCTATAACTAACTCAAATAAAATACATTCTCATCTTTTTAGTCCATTTTAAAAAACTATACTGAGAAGAAATTAATTTTAGTAAGGCAGGCTCATAATAACTAAGAAATAAATAGAAAGTGCTACTCTTAAATATAACTGCCATCTAGCATAGGTTTTGGTAACAGTTATATTTCTAACAAGGATATGTTTTATGTCCTATTTTATTTAAGCTTAGTAGGCTAAAGAGAATAGAAAAAATATAATTTGCTTAAATTTCAACATATAGAAATTATGAATATCTCATAATAACTAAAAACAGCTGACATTCTAGTTTAACTCCTACTCTAGCTAATGTCCCAATTTTACTTTTTTAGAAAACAAAAAAAAATAGAGTACATTTTCCAACTTAGTTTATGAAGCTAGCATGACTTCATATCATAACATGAACAGAAAATTATGCGGAACTAAACTGCAGGGCAGTCTCAATCATGAGCACATAGACGGAATTCTTTTTTTAGAGAGAGATTTTTCCATCGGACATGTGCGCTTGCCAGAGAGACAGAGACAGAAAGACAGAAAGCAAGAAATCACCCTCTGGGGGGGGATAGCCCAGTCCCTTCTCCATTCTCCTCTTGGGATCTTGAGCATGCACGCGCACACACACCCAGTGTGAGTTTTAAGCTACTGCGTCCAGGGCTTGAATTGTGGTCAACTACATGGGAGTCCAGCAATGTAACCATTATGCAATCTGTTGGTCCCCAAAACTTTTAATATTAGATAACTGAACATGTTACATCACAAGTAAGCTGAATTTATTATAATTATGCAATATTAGGTTAACATTAAAAAGCTGATCAATAGAATTTACCATATCAATTGAATAAAGGATGGGCCAGCAGGTGACAGGAGGTTAAGGTAGCTGGATCCCACATAGTCCACTGCACAGTTTGAATCCCAGACCTGGTGACTTGAAAAACATGCTGGGCACATATGTGTGTGCCCAAAATCCTGAGAAGAGAATGGAGAAGGGATTGTGGTGTGGCCATCCCACAGGAAGTAATTTCTCACTCCTTCTTCCCTGTCATCTCTCTCCAGTGAGTGCACATATCCTACAGCAAAAATTTTAAAAGGGAAAAAGTATATAGTCATCTTACTAAATGCAGAAAAGCAGTTGGTTAAAGTTGCCATCTGTTTATGATTAAAATACATTTTTGGCAACATGAGAAGAGAACTCCCTTTAACCTAATAGAAAATTCTACAAAATGCCAGTAACAGACACTGTAGAAATATTGAAGGCTTTCTTTCTGAGATCAGGAATAAGTATGGTAGTTGCTGCCATTTCTAGGCCATCTTGTACTGGAGGTCCTAGTCAATGTAGTAAGGAAAAAAGAAAAAGGAATGATAAAGAACAAATAAAACTGCCATTATTTAATATGACCGTGTATATAGAAAATTCCAAAGATTCTACAGATTTGATATTAGGATTAAGTGAGTTTATTAAAGTTTTAACCTTGTAGAATACAATCCTAATCTATCTGCAGATTTTTTTAAAATTACATTTCTATAATGAGCAACAATAGAAAATAAAATTGAAAAATTTACAATAGAGTCAAAATATATTTAAAATCCAGCAATAAATATTTTAAAATATGTGAAAGAAACATAAAACATTCCTGAGAAATATTTTTAAAAATAAAATAATAAATGCCTATATTATATACACATTTTGGAAGACTCAGTATTTAAAAAATTTAATTTTCCTGAAACTGAGCTTTAGATTTAATGAAATTTAAATCAAAATCCAGGTTTGGTTGACTTATGTGTGCGTTTAAGTGGCTTGTGGGTGGGTGTGAGAGAGAGACATAGACACATAGAGACACAAAGGGATAGAGAGAGAAAGAAACTTGGAAAGATCTAAATACATATGTAAATCCAGAGGACCAGAGTCTTGCTTTTCTTTATAAGTTTGTACATTTCTCATTTTATAAATTTTAAAGTATCACTGTCATTTCCTTACTTGATGTCTTTTGCTTCCTGCCCAGTAGTGAGATAAAACAGTTCAAAAAAATGTGACCTGTGAAAGCAGTTTGACTCTGCTATGCTGGTGTCTACCCTAGCTGCTTATTTATTGTATTTTACTTAGTGAACATTATTGTGTTTATTTTGTTTAGAAATGTGCATTTCACTGTTAGATTCTAAAATCTTGAGGACAAGCTCTTTGCGTCTTTGTATCTCCAGCATACCATACAATTGTCTGTTTGCTAAATAGGCTTTTATCCGTAACACCTTGACTAAGGGTAGGCAGGTCTCTCTTTCAACCCTTTTACAGAAAGTTTGAAATCACTCTGCTACCTTCCACCACCATTAAAACCTCGTCTTTCTATTTCAAGTGATTCACAAATAATTCCACTTCTTGTTGGTTTCTTAATTTACGAATTGCCTAAGTTTCACAAACTATATCCAGAGAGTAAAGCCTCTTTCCCAAAGGCTATCTTTTCTTCTCTTCTGTATTATTGCACTGTCAAAAGACAAAATTACACAAACTTAAAGGTCTAATTGGCTTTTGTTTTCAATTCTAGAATTGGGCAGGACCTCGTCCTATAAAATAGAACCACTGTACTATTGGAGTGACAAGATTTTTTTTACTTTTTTTTTACTTTTTTTTTTGGCGGTTGGGGGAGGGAGGCTTTTACTATAGGGCATGTGCGCTTGCCAGAAAGACAGAGAGAGAGAGAAAGAGGGAGACAGAAAGCAAGAAATCACCCCCAGTGGAGGATGGCCATGCCGCAATCCCTTCTCCTCCATTCTCCCCTAGTGATCTTGGGCACGCACACACACGCGCCCAGGTCCTTGACTCAAACTGTGGTCGACTACATGGTAGTCCAGAGACATAGCCATTATGCCAACTGCTGGTCCCAGATGGTTGGGTTCTGTAAGGTGGGAACAAGAAAACAGCAATTGAAAAAACAAACAAACAAGAAAGTGAATTGATTGCCAGTTTGATGGCATAGTAAATACTCAGATGCTAAAGTTGATTGGGAAAGTGGTCGTTCTTGTCCTGAGGTCTCCCATACATGGTGAGTGTACTAGTGCATGCTGGAATCCTGGCTTGCAGAGGCTCGATGTGGATAACAGTGTGAAGACCCAGTTGAGAGTACTTGTCTCTTTGTCTTTAAAGAGATAAATAAACTTAAAAAAAAAAAAAGCTGATTGGTTAACATTGGGTTACCACAGGTCACTTTTTTTGTGGATTAGGATTAAAGCAGAAAGGGCTTCCTTATGCTGATTTAGGATGATTGGGTTATTTTCTTATTGGTTGTTGTAAATCTGCTTTCAGGAGTAGCTGGTCTGTTAAGACATTTACTGTTTCCTTGAAGTTTTAGTTTGATTCGTTGGATTATGTGGCATTTATGAGTGGCTCCATTTTGATTTCATCTGATCTTCTAGGACCTATTCAGGAGACCTAGTCCAAAACAATGTCCTCCCGCAAACTTTGTTTAACAATACTTAATCAGTCATAGCCGCCTCTCTCAGAACTAGGTTCAGGTTATGAATGTACCACTATCCTTTGTAGTCAAATATCAATTCCTTAGGAATCTAGAAAGAACTTTAATTTGGTTATATTTAATTATAAATAAATCTCTGTTTTATAGGAGAATTAAAAAAACATGTACCTTGCAGTATAGAAGTATACATTCTCATTGAAAAGATTTGTTATGATCTGGACAGATTCTAAACAATTGAATGAGAGAATGGTAGCAAGTGTACAAAATCTAAATAACGTGAGAGTTAATTATGGCCAAAGAGTTGCTCATTAGTATGTAGCAGTTAGTTATACTATATAATGTTGGGACCAACAGATGGCATAATCGCTGGACTTCAACATAGTCGACCACAGTTCGAGTCTTAGACCTGGTGGCATGAAACTCACATTGGGTACATGTGTGTACATGCCCAAGATCCTGAGAGGAGAAAGGAGGAGAATAGGTTGCAGTATGGTCATCCCCCCGGGGGCGATTTCTCTCTTTCTGTCTCTCTCTGTCTCTATGCCAAGCACACATGCCCTATAGCAAAAATCTCTCAAAAAAATTTTTTAGACTTACACTATCTACTGTTAAAAATAAAGAAACATCATTTTAAGACTAGCACTGTAATTCCACTTATCTAAATGATAAATGATCTATGGTCTGATGTATTTGCTTGTAAGTTTTAAAGAAAAAAATCAAATTTTGTTAGTGTAATTAGCTTATGCTCAAAATATATGACTATATATAAAGACTAAGTTCCTAGTTTTTACTGCAAAAAAAGAAAAAATTAGTCTTACCAAATTCATATTCCAACAATCATTGTAAATAATATTTTAGTAAATCAGCAATGTATACAGGGCTACATTTCATAATTAAAGATTCAAAGCAATAAAAGCAGCATCATTGTAATGAAAATAGCCAATGACAGTGGTTTATTGATAATGCCCATATTCATATTTTACCTCTTTTAATCAAAGAACCCTATGAGTTGTAAGTACTCTCATTACCCCCTATTTTATAAGTAAATAAAATCAGTCAGTGACACACTAGCTCAGTGTCACAAAACTCATAGAGGTAGACCTGCCACATAAATCCAAATAATCCAACTCCGTTGACTGTGGCTCCTCAACTCCATGCTATAATATTTATGAGGAAAACATAGAAGAAAAGTTGCTTTCTACAGGATTTACTGTAGCTAAATTTTAGTATGGTGTCATGATTTATCATTTAACATTGTAAATGTTCTAATTCCACAATTAATCAACATAAATTGAAAAGCATTATTACTGATGATTATAGAGCATCTTAAAATCAAATAAAAGCTAAAAATGTAGAAAAATTATGTTTTGGGGATCAGCAGATGATATAATGGTTATGTCACCAGGTTCCCACATAGTCAACCACTGTTCAAATCCTGGACCCAGAGTCTTCAAAACACTGTGGGCACATATGTGTGCATGCAAAATTCCAAAAGAATAATGGAAGAGAAAGGATTGCAGTGTGGCTATCCCCTCTGGGGGTAATTTCTTGCTTTTTGTCTCTCTGTCTCTCTGGCAAGCGCACATGCCCTATAGCAAAATTCTATAAAAAAATTATGTTTTAATGAAGACTGAAATTTAAATATATCACAGTAAAATGATTTTACATACTCTTATGCATACTAGTTTGCAAAATTATCTTGTGTGGCTTTTTTTTAAATGACACTGAAGACATTAAATATAAATTCAATTTGTTCTGATTTATTTTTACTTTTTACCTTGCATTTAATAACACCTTTGAAACTTTGGAGTCACACCAAAAAATTTGTATAATTACAAGGATTATACAGGAACCATAGTTGAAATTTGTAGTTACCTTGATTCTGTCAGGTAAGAAAAAAAACACAATAAACTTTATTAGTTTCTTTACTATACCAGGAACTTTGTTAGTCTTCATATCTCTGTTTGGTGTTCTAATTAATCTTTCTTTTTTGACTCTGTCTTTCTTCAATGTGCATCTTGTCATAATGAGATGTTTTAAATTTGTAACGCATGAATTCAGAATTCATTATCATTCATAGACTAAACCAAAGCTTACCTTTGGCATAAATACAGAGTGAAAGCCTAAACTAAACAATCTGATCCATAGACAACCAGCACCTGCAGAGTTTTTGTAGTTTTTGTTTCTTAATTTGCAAAATCCATGTAGCTTATTCCACTCATAAAGCTATAGAGTAATAAAAGCTTTTTCCACTTTCCATCAAAGAGCTGTATTGACAGTGGCATGTTTATAAAAACAAAACAGCTTCATGTCAGCGACTTAAAATTTCCCAGCTACTCATTGTCAAAGGACTCTGGACCTCTCAGGACTTGTCTGGACATCTTCACCCAAGTGCATCTGAAATTACAAGTTCCTCTATGGTTCCAAACAGCAAATAGTATTCCAGAAATATTTGCTCTAATCTTTGTTTTCTTTGTCTCCTGCACCCTGTGCTAGAAACTGGGTTCATCTGTATCCATTTACTAGTAATGTGCTCCTGTTCAGTAGATAAATTAGTTTATCTTCTTGTCTGTAACTGGCCGAAAAAGTCCAGGGTGGGATTCCTTCCACTCCAGTCTGGTCCATCTGTTCTCCATATTCCACAGCCACGTGTCCTGATCTTTTCATCTCCCATAGCTGATGTGGCCACTCTACACTTCCAAAAACTTACATAATGTTAAGTTTTAGAACATTTACAAGTTGTCAGGGAACATGTACCCACCCACAAGTAATAACATTTTTTCTCTGTTTCTTTCTTTTTTTAAAACTCATGGTGTGTTGCAGTTGAATTGAAAAAAGTCTTCAAATTTTTTTTACAACTGGAATTTTGGGTTGGTGAAGGGAAGTGGTAAATAAAGTTTGGGAAAGAATGTTCAGCTAAGAAATTCAGATTTTATTCAGCCATGAGAAATTATTGAATCTTTTTCTTGTGGTTATAACAGTGAAATGATCAGAACTATGGTTTAGGCATATTAATCTGAATACTATGTTTTGTGTGAATTAAAGAGAGGAGAGAATAGGGCCAGCAGATGACATAGCAGTTTGGTTGCTGGACTCCCACATGGCTGACTATGGTTTGAGTCCTGGACCCAGTGGCTTGAAACTCACACAAGGTACATGTGCGTGTGCACCGAAGATCCCGGGAGAAGAATGTAGGAGAAGGACTTGTGGCATGGCCATGCCCCCTGGGGGGTGATTTCACTTTCCCTCTCACTGTGTCTATTTCTCTCTCTCCCCCTGGCAAGCGCACATGCCCTAAGGCAAAAACCTCTAAAAATAAAAGGAAAAAAGAAGGAGAGACTAGCACAGGGTCATGAAAGGTAATTACTGCTATAAGATTAGTCTGAGTGAGTAAGAAATGAATTCCTGAATGAGGAAATTAGCAGTGAGAATGAATCCAGAAGAAAACAATTGGCAGTAGAACTGGCAACTGAATAGAGCTGAGGGAGAATAAAACAGGAAAGGTGGCTTAGGTTTTGCATTGCCTTTGCCCACTTCTGGAGCTAGCACCATTTTAGGAATATAGAACAACAGAAGAAGAATCTTCATTCTGCATTTGAGATCCTAGTGATATAACCATGACGACATATTTAGCTAAGCTATGGAAATACAGAGTCATGTTCTAAGTTTTAAATATCTCTTTACTGATAGTCTATCAAAATGGATAGAATTTCTATGTCAAAGCGTGGAGTATGGGGAAACGTGAGTTGCATGAGATTGTAACATCCACTCATTGGGGGGAAAAAGGTTGAAGAAAGGAAAATACAAGGGAGGAACAGTCAAGAAGTGTGAGGAGACCCATGAGAGTACAAAATCACAAAGGCCTCAGAGAGAGTACCAGGTGGAAGATTCATCTACTTGTGCTTTGTTGAGCTTCTTGGATGTGTAGCTTAATGCTTTTAGTTATAGTTTTTTATTCAGAAACTATTTTTTGTCTCCTCTCTTACATCCTTCTTGAACCTCTACTATAAGTGGTACACTTTATGTTCCACAAGTAACCCTCTTTTCACTGGGATAATTTCTACTGGTCTGTCTTTAAGCTCTTAGATACATTCTTCTGCCACCTTGAATCTGCCATTGAGCCCTCCTAGCAAATTTTTCACTTTAGTTTTCAAATTCAGATTATATATTTGGTGTTTTTTTCTTCTAATTTCTATCACGTTACTGAGAATTTCAATTTGTTGATTCATTGCCATCTTTCTTTCCTTTCATTCTATTTTATTTTTTTTTTTTGAGAGGTTTTTGCGCTCACCAGACAGAGAGAGACAAAGAGACAGAAAGCGAGAAATCACCCCTGGGGGGATGGCCACGCTGCAATCCCTTCTCCTCCATTCTCCTCTCGGGATCCTGCACACGCACGCACACACGCCTAGCGTCCAAGTCACTGGGTCCAGGATGTGAACCGTAGCCGACTACATGGGAGTCCAGCGACATAGCCATTACGCTAACTGCTGGTCCCTTTCCTTTCATTCTTTAAACATGGTTTATTTTCATTCTTTGAACCGAATTGCTGTTAAAATAGCTGCCCCTTTTTCTTTTGGTGGTGTGTGTGTCTTCAAATAGGACATTTGTGGACAACCGGATATTGTTACTATTGAATGCCCTTTTCTCCCGATATGGGTCATATACTCTTGTTTCTTTGCATACCTTATAATTATTTTTTGATAGTTTAATATATTTTTAGAGAATGTAGTGAGTCTGGATTCTGATTTTTTTTTTTTTTTTTTGGTTAGGGTTTTGAGAGAGACAGCGAGATGGAAAGTGAGAAATCCCCTGCAGTGTGAAGGATGGCCATGCTGCAATCCCTTCTCCTTCATTCTCCTCTTAGGCTTTTGGACATGTCTGGTGTGATTTTCAAGCCACTAGGTCCAGGACTAGAACCACAGCACCTTAACCATGTGGGAGTTCAACACCTTAACCATCACGCCACCTGCTGGCCCATATTTGTTTGTTCATTTTTACTTTTTGAAGATCATTATTGCTGCTACTTTTATGTGTTCGTTTGTTTAGTAATTTACCTGAGTAAAATTTGTGGAAATTTTCCCCTTTCTATTTGCATGTGTGGATGTTTCTATTCCATTAAAAAAATACACACACACATAACACACTATATACTAATATGTAGTATCTATACTAATATAGATAGATAGATAGATAGATAGATAGATAGATAGATAGATAGATTAGATCATCGGGAAAGTCATGATGCATTTTTGCATAGAAAAATACATTCTGACTTTTCTGATGACCCAGTAGTGTATGTATACACACATATGCACACACACATTTCTAAGTGTAGATTCTAAGGGTTTTCCCATGTGTGCATACCTTAGTGATTGGACAAATGTGTATTCAAACACCTTGAGCCAGTAAGGCTTCTGTCTACTGCCAATGAGCTGTGTGTGGGTAGGGGAGCTTACTCAAAGTTCAAGATCATTTCAAGTCTGCTCCAGCTTCAGCTTTTATTTTTCACTGAGTCTCTTCTTATCTTCTCTCTGCATGCACACAGCTTCAGAGATGGACAAGAGTAGATGGCCAGCTTTGGCCTTTTCCAGTCTTCGCATACACACAGCTAGAAATGTGCTCCAACCATGACTACAATGTCAGAATAGTAGAGCTGTCAGCTTTCCCCACTTGCTTCCCTCAGAAATTATCATGCCCACTAACAATGCTGCAGGGAGTAATTGTCTCTCACTCTTAATTGAGTAATTTCTCAGAGACTTTGACAGAGAGTCTGTAAGGCCTTATGGCCTACTCTGCCTCTGCAAAACCTCTGTCCTTACTTAGTTGGAGTATATATCTATGTATTTGTGGCCAGAATGTCACAAATTTTCATTTTTTCATACCCCAAATTCATCGGTTTCTTTAAGCCTAAATACTGCTCAGATTGTTGTATACCTTTAGTTGATTTTCAGTGTGTGAAATTTATTGTTTTGGTTAATTATATCCAGCTTTACGATTGCCTTTGAGAGAGAGGGTTTGTCTGTCTCTTCACTTAACCATGAGCAAAAGCTCCACATCTACTTATTGCCTTATAAAGAATGGATTAATTTTGTTTCATGTTAACATGAATTAAGTCATTTTTAAGTTACATGAAAATACTTTCCTTGATAGTGTTTAGGAATCCGACCTCATAGGTTTAGGAGACTAAATAGTGCTGCTTCATTTTCAAATGTTAAACTGTACATTGTCTCTATTTCAAAGCGACTTGTGTAAAAGACTAGAGTAGTAAGAAAATTGAACAGTGATCAGGTGATTTAATAAACTGTTAAAGAGGATATGGCTGAAGAATGTAGTAATCCCCCTCATCTGCAGAATATGTGTTCCAAGACCCGCAGTGGATGCCTGAAGCCATATATAATACTGAACCCTATATGTACTCCAATTTTCCTATACACATCATAAAGTTTAATTTGTAAATTAGGCATAATAAGAGATTAATCATAATAACTAATAAAATATAATAATTATAAAAATATAGTGTGATAAGTGTTATGTGAATGTGGTCTCTCTCTTAAAATATCTTATCGTGCCATACTTACCTTTCTTTTTCTTGTTGATTGCAGGTAACTAAAACCATGGAAAGCAAAACTGTGGATAGGAGGGGGCCTATGTAGCATGATGATCCATGTAATATGGATCTATATTATTCTAGGACCTACTTACTTCCCCCACAGGGTAGAAATTTTCTGCTAACTTCTGTGTAATAAACTCCAATTAAAGAAGCATGATGGCATCAGAATTTACTCTTCATACAAAATAACTTATATCTCTATTTTTCCTATCAGAACAACTTAAGCTGTTGAACTACAGGCAAACCAATCTGAAAGTAATATTTGAATTTACAGTGTCATATCATCTACCCAAATTTTCTCAAGAAAAATCAAATCTTTTATGTGACCATCATTAGCCCATTAATCATACTAAGACCCACCGACACAATAACCTAGCTTATTCTTTCTTTCTTACTTTTTGAACTTGCTGAGGGTGTGTGCACTTGCCAGAAAAAAAGCACTACAGATGGAGAGAGGGAGAGATGAAGCAGCACCCCATGCAATACAGTCACACCCCAATCCTTCCCCTCTTTTTCTCCCTCCTTTTGAGATTTTGGAAATGAATACACAGTAGCCCAGCATGCTTTCCTTTTCTTTCTTTCTTTTTTTAATATGGTGGTGCCATTTTCTTTTACTTAGTTTTATTTATTTATTGTTATTCTTCAGTTGGACCAGAGGGAGAGAGCAAGGGAAAATGGGAAAAGAAGCCTCTAGGTCCAAGACTCAAAACTTGGTCAGCCATGTGGGAGTTTGGCGCCGTAACCACCACACTACCTGCTGGCCCCTGTTTTTCAAGCTACCAAGTCTGAAACTCAAATCAGTTAGCCATGTGAGATCCAGTCACCTTAATCAACAGGCCACTAGCTGACCCAGTCCTTGAAAGAGCAAAACATCCAGTCAGACAGGCATTATGTTGTATTCTGTTGATGATTATGGTATACAAGACTGCTCCTTCAACAGCCATATATATATAGCTCTCTAAAGATCCGGCAAGTCCTCATTGCTGTGATGATATTCTCAAAGCTAAGTTATGTTCCACACATGTATTTTTAGTAGATGTATACACTACTATATAATCTGCCTCTAGCTAAGAAAAAGAAGCTTTTGGGTATTTTCCATGACTTTAAATATGACAAATGCAGACTATTTAATTGTATAAAGATTTTCCTGGCATAAGGATCTTTTGGGGGAAAAAAAATGTCCTGAAAGTCCTTCTGTTTCATGAAACATTCCAGTCTCTATTCTGCATTGTATTATTTTATATAGAACTTAAGAGACTTAGAAAAGAATGTTTATTCATTTGTTAAAAGCTACCCAAATTGACTGATATTATTGGTACTATAGTTTGTTTTCACATAGCATTTAACAGAACATTTGTTGTTTTTAAGCAAGAATTTGGTTCTTTGCCTCCTTCTCTCTTTTCTTCCAAATAATCAACACCATTAATAACTTTCTTATAACAGAGATGTGAATGTTTTCCTCCTGTTGAATCCTGAGCCAGATGAATCCACAGTGTTGGAACCCTTTAACAGAACACTCATCTCTCTCGGTTTGGCTATCCCATATCCAGATCTCTTGGCAGCACCAGAGTAACCCTTGCTAGTAACTGTGAGAGACAAAAAAGGGTCTGTTTTGAATATGACAGAAGTTAAAAATGAACCTGATGGTTCCTATTCACATCTTAAAACTTTAATTTTTATTTAAGAACTGTGCTAAGTTGGTAACCTTATTAACATTTAAATTCCTAGAAACTATTTTTATAGCTGATTATATTTTCATTGGCTAAGTAGATCACAACCATATTCTATGATATTATGAGTAGCATTTGTTTTTTTTTAATAACTTCATGTTTTACTTCATTATAAAATAACATACATATTGATATTTTTAATAATGTTCTGCAAAGAGAAAAGAAAAAATTGTGACTATTGACCTTCTTGGATTGTTTTTTATGAATCCAGGGTTCTCAAATATATAATTTTAGAAAGTCAATTTGATCAATTTACTTCAAATGGTCAATCTTTATTTATTAGAATCACCTTCTCTGTCATCAGAGTATTCTAACTCTAATCTTAACAGAATTTAGGAATTTGAATTTATAATCATAAAGCTCCCTGGTGAGCTGTGAATGGTGATAACAGTCTTAAAGAATGTTTATGCCAACTCTGATAGAACCTGAAGGGTTGTCTCTTAGATTTTATCATACACCTTTCTAGGAACTTCCTAGTAACTGTAGTTCTGCTATCCCATACTGGTATTCTTCAGTGAATGAGAATTATAATTTCCATCATTAAAGCTTTGTGAATTTAGGGAACAGCAGGTGGTGTGATGGTTGAGGAGCTGGACTCCCACATGGCCAACCACTGAGTTTGAATCCTGGACCTAGCACCTTGCTTTCTCACTTTCCTTCTCTCTCTCTGTGTCTCTCTGGCCAAATTAAATTATAATAATAGACAAAATATAATAAATAATGAAAAAAGAGCTGTATTAATTTATTTACCATCCTCTTTCAGTTACATTTCTGTAAACAAAGCCCGTTTCAGTCTCTGGCCATCACCCTGGAAATGTTAGTTAAAATCTCCCGATTTCGATTATGTCTGCAAATATGTAAAATAAAAGGATAAAACTAGTTGACTAGCTATAATATTTTGTAATTTTAGGTGTTTAAACAGTTTTTTCTTTCTTTCTTTTGCTGTAGGGTATGTGCACTTATGGAGAGAGAGAAAGAAAGAGAAAGTGAGAAATTGCCCCCAGGGAGCATGGCCGCACCTCAATCCTTTCTCCTCCATTCTCCTCTGGGGATTTTGGGCATGAACAAACACATGTCTGTTGTGATTTTCAAATCACTAGGTCCAGGGCTTGAACTGCAGAGGGAGTCCAGTGCCTTAATCACTACATTACCTGCTGGTCCCAGTGTTTAAGCATTCTTACAATAGTATGCATACAGTGGTGCCTTACCAAATGTTTCTTCAAGCTAATAAGGTATCTATGTACCTATAGTTTCTTTGGCACAACCAGTTCTTTCAGACTCTAATTGATCCTGTTACTATAGCTTAAGGATCAGCTTAACTGAAATAACTAGTCAGAATTATTTCTTCTCTCAGGAACCAGCAGTGAGCGTAATGGCTATGTCGCTGGATTCCCACGTAGTTGACCGTGGTTCGCATCCCGGACCCAGTGACTTAGAACTCATGCTAGGCATGTGTGCGTGTGTGCCCAAGATCCCGAGAGGAGAATGGAGGAGAAGGGATTGCAGCAGGACCATCCCCCCTGGGGGGTGATCTCTCGCTTTCTGTCTCTATGTCTCTCTCTGTCTGGCGAGTGCACACGCCCTATAGCGAAAAAAAACCTCTCAAAATAAATAAATAAATAAATAAATTTTAAAAAAGAGTTGAAACTATGTTGAAAAAGTTGTCTGCCAAAAACCAGTGTTGAAGTCTTAAATGAAATAGTTTTTTAAAATTAAAAAAAATTAACGTGAGTCATTGAGATTTGAATCCAAAGGGGGATCAACTGTATGTAGCGAAAAACCTCTCAAAAAAAAAATTATTTCTTCTCTTGATCACAAAGGATTTCTAAACATGGGATGAAATACTCGCTGTAGATGACTCTTTTAATATGGTGCTGAATTGGCATGGATTGTCGATCCTAATTTCTAGGCTTTGCATGGACGTAGCTGCAACTGAAATGGTAGTTTTGAAAAGGCATGAGGGCTTTAAACCCACAGGGTTAGTGCTGGGTTGGGAAGAGGTCAGCAGCTCTTGAACTGGGTAGTAAACATTAAGGAATGGAGAAATAAAAAGCAAGAACATTGCGATGCTTTGAGGAGCACACTCAAAACCACCACAGTCTCAGATATTTGTACTAGAGAAGTAAGAGGGCCAAGAAGAAAACATTAGGTCAGGTCTGGGGCTCCACTTGTTTCAATAATATGCCTGGCAGAGAAATCATTATCTATTTTGCAATACAGCCATAGGACAAGTGTGGGCAAGCTCTGGGTGGGTAAAATATTGGCTTCCCAGAACTGACCCAGTTTGCCAGTCCAACCCACACACACACCCCACACATGGAATCTTCTCTCTTTCCTTCTTTCCTCCTTCCTTTCTTGCTTTCTTTCTCCTTCCTTCCTCCCTTCCTCCTCCCCTCTCTCTTTTTCAGAATGATTTGTATGAATTTGCAATGTGTTTGTCAGACAAATACATCAGGGAATGTTAAGGGTAAGAAAGGCATGAGCCTTGTGGTCATATAAGTGGATGGGCTTCCCCACTACTTCATTGACTTATGTTAGCTAAGCACTGAAATCAATGTCTTTGCTAATTTATAGTTCAGATACACAAATGAGTAAATGCGAGTTTGCATGTGTGCACATAGAGGTGTATTGTGTATGTGTGTGGGTCTTTGTGTATATAAACTCTGATGGATATTTTTCCAGATGAACTGATGATGACCTCTACTTTGTGGTCCAAGAGAAGGAACTGTATGTTCTATTTTTTCTCTAGGGAAATGAAAAGACTGCTAAGGGTGGTGATGGTGGTGTGAGAGTTAGGTAATTTTGGGTGGAAAATTTAGGGATATTTTTCTTTGTAGTGTTCCAAATAAATCTGTTTATGTCATAGATAGTTACTTGGAACAAATATATTTCTTCATGAGTCTCCTTAATTTCCAGAAATCCTATAAATGCTTCTCGGTAAGCATAAAATTTGTTTCAATGATTATTACAGCTACTAGCAAGTACTTACTCTGCCTGGCACTGGGTGCACTTTACGGTCTTTATCTCTCATCCTCATAACCTCAAAAGATATTAATATCCCTAGAAAACTGAGATTTGGGGAGGCTTAATAATTTGCCTGAGATAATGGAACAAATATATTGTACAGCTGTTATTTCAATAGAGATCTCACTGACTGCAAACTCTGGACACTTGCCATTGTGAAAGGAAAGAACCAATAAACACATGGCTTATTTTGTGATCATTATCCTTTGATGAGAGCTTGTCTATAAAGATGTTCACTTCTGTGCTTTAATGAACAATGTGAAATGATTTGAAGGTTATTATTTTAATTTTAAAAAATCTTATAATCAATTTCATGTACTGAGATTCTTTAAAAAATGTTGTAGAATAGATGTAAGCATGTTCTAGATACTGAGTTGTAATAGACATCTGATTTTAAAGAGTGACATAGTGGACCAGCCACTGAATGGTAGTTAAGGTGGCTGTGTCCCACATGGCAAGTCTTGGACCCAGCAGTTTGAAAACAGGCCAGGCACATATATGTGTGTGTGTGTGTGTGTGTGTGTGTGTGCCCAAAATCCATCCTGGACAGTGGAGGGGAAGGGACTGTGGTGAGGCCACCCTCCATGGGGATGCTTCTTACTTTCCCCCTCTATCTGTTTCTCTCTGGTGAGCACATGCACCCTCTTTTTACAAAGTGATATAGAATCATTTTTAGAATCTAGACTTCAGATAGCTTCTAAATATATATATCTGAAATAATATTTGAAATATAGTCTTTCTCTTAAAGGAAAATAGGTAATATTTTGTGTAGCCTACACAGAGTGTCCTTTCTCATATTTGACCTTGAGATGTGAGACAAGGATTAGGAGTTCATTAAAAAGTTACTGACCCAGAATATATAAATTTAATGACCAAAGTTCATTACAATTTTTTTGTTTGCTTTTAAGGAGATTGCAGACAATAGTAATATTTATTGAAAGCTCATTGTGTGCCGCATGCTGCTAGCAGCTCAGACAACATACCCTCATGGAGACCTCATGTAGAGCAGTCTTATGCTCTGGAAATCAGTCATTGTTCTTCAGTCAGGCTCTTTAGCTTTCAAGGAACAGAATTGTCCCCTCATTCTATCTCAAAAAGGGTAA
>NW_006203636.1:566322-568102 GCF_000334495.1 Tupaia belangeri chinensis
TTTGTGAAATAAAGGAACAGGAAGTTCATGGAATTGCCATATGTTATATCCTCCCGAGATCTTCCATTAGAACGCTCATATTGGGGGGTCCAGCAGATGGTGTAATAGTTACATCACTGGACTCCCACATGAGCTGCAGTTTAAGTCCCAGACCCAGCAGCTTCAAACTCATACCAGGCACATGCGTGCATGCCCAAAAATCCCAAGAGGAGAATGGAGGAGAAGGGATTGTGGTATGGCCATCCCCCCTGGGGGATGATTTCTTGTTTTTTATCTTTCTCTCTCCAGAGAACACACATGCCCTATAGCAAAAAATCTCTCTCTGAAACCAAAAAAGAAAAAAAAGAAAAAAAAAATGAAAAGAAAAGAAAAAAAGAAAGAAAAAAAAAAAACTCTCAGGTTAGGTAGGAACTCAAGAAACTCACTTTTCCTGTCTCAGGGAAGGATGGTGTTTCTTTTGGCTTTTACAAGAAGAGTTACTTTCAAAATGATCCAATCTGAAAACAGACAACATTGGGCAGAAACATAAAATCCATTGTTCATAATTATATAAACAAAATGAAAATTACATTACCACAATACCTATCTAAAAATGACAATTTTCTGTTCATTCTATAACTTTTGGCATAGTTATATTTTTGTAGTTTCAGTAATTTTTCTAATAAAATAGTGACATATTTTAGATCATTTATCATTTTTTTTTTTTAAGTTTTTGACATACGGTGCTTGTGCTCACTAGAGAGACAGAAAGAGGGAAAGTGAGAAATCAATCAATCCCTAGATAGGATGGCCACACTGCAGTCCTGTGTTCTCCATTCTCTTCTTGGGATTTTGGTCATGCATGCCCATGAACCCTGCATGATTTTCTTTTCTTTCTTTTTAGAGTTTTTTTCTTTAGGATGTATGCAGTCACTGGAGAGATGTAGAGACAGAGACAGTAAAAGGGAGAGTGAGAAATCACTCCCCAGGAGGAATGACCACATCATAATCCCTTCTCTTTCACTCTTTCAGGATTTTGAGCATGCACATATATGTGCCTGGCATGATTTTCAAGTCATGAGGTCAGGGACTTGAACTGCATAGTTGGTTCTGTGGGATCCAAATCCTTAACTTAATCTATACCGTCTGCTGCCCCCTAGTTGATAAATTTAAAGCTACTGCTCCAGTTAGGCACAGGCCTCTTCATTTACATTTGAAACCAATTTCCTTGCCTTTTGAGATAATATTGAATGCTTATTTAACATAATTTCAATTTATGTTTTCTTAAAATTTCCCAGTTCATCTTGAATTCCCTAGTTTATGCTTAAATAATTTAAAAAGTCTAGAAGAGAGAGTTCTAATACACATACCCATTTACTTCATGTCAGTAAAATAAAAATATTATAGGACACCTTACTTCGATATATTCTTTCAACCACTTTGTTGCCACTCAACTGAAGACACCCAAAGGTGAGAATCAATCCTAAGAAGATTGAGGGCAACTAGTTTAAATGCAAACAGTATACAGGCTCAAAACTAGATCTGTAACTATAGCCACAGCTCCATCAAGTCACCAGATGAACATGTCCTGGTAAAGTGAAATGAACGTTTTTGTTTTGCAGTGTCATCTCATAGTTCTTTAATCAATTTTAACCTGAAAACACTTAAACTGCCTTCAGTAACTAAAGAACTCTATGCTATCACAGGATTAGTGTGGAAATCTTCCAACCCACCTAGTGGTCAGAAGATAATTCTCTTGTCAGTCACCTGGAGAATCCCTGGAGAGGATGCTAATCACATA
>NW_006203636.1:568248-569700 GCF_000334495.1 Tupaia belangeri chinensis
TCCCTTATCCTACTCAGCACTGAATGGGGTGAAGGTTCAGTGAAGAGGTTTTCATATGCTGCTTGCAGACTGGTATGAACAAGCTAAACAATGGATTTATTGAGAAAGATTTTCTAAGATATGATCCATGCCCAAGGAATAGGGAAGGCTCAGAAATACATATTTTTCAAGTTCCTTCAGTACCTTTGGTAAATACTCAGGTCTTAGAACCATAGCTTGGAGCATGAAAAAAAAAGTGTAGCTCCTGACCCCATCCTGTGAACTGTAAACAACCGTCTAGACCTGTGTGATATCGGAGGCAGTAGCCACTGGCCACATGTGACTGTTGATTTCAAAGACTAGTCGAGATTTCAAAGACTCACATTGAGTTAATAATATTTTGGATATATTGGATAAAATGAAATAGTATAAAACCTGATTTCACCTGTTTCTGGTTTTAGAGTTTCTTAGGGTAAATCCATAAAAGTATTTTCCAATTTTAGTCTCCGTGATATTTAAAACGAAATCTGGGTGGCAGGTGTTATACTTCTACTGGACAATACTGGTCTAGAAGATAACTAAGGAACTTTGACAGCACAGCCCTTTTGTTTCATAAGTGAGGAAACAGGCAACCTGGCAGTGAAGTGACTTATTCAGGGTGCCAGAGTTGGTGGTAGATGCAGGAAGTTCCTGAATCCCATGCTCTGGATCCCCATTCAGTGCTAGCTTGCCCTTCATGTTGCCCGAGTTTGACTGCAGTAGCTACATTGAATGTTTCAAGGTTCCTATCATTTTGGAGCATAGCAAGTACACCAACCACCATACCTGCTTCAATGTCTGCTCATCATATTATGAGTAGTTAGTGCTTTCAAGTTCATTACTAAGGAGCCATGATCAAACCATTAAGTGCATGCCTCCCCTTTTCACCACCTCAAATGAATTACTCACATTTGACTCCACAGGGAGCTGTGGTTTTAGTTAGGCCTTGATATTGTTCCAAAGCATGGTTGAAAAAAATATTTTATTTAATTGAGAAGTATGACCCTATGAAATGCCCTAATGCTTTCTCCCTTATGTTTACTAATATCCTGGCTTTCTCTGGCATCCAGAAAACAATGTTGCTTCTCCTCCCTTCTCTAATACTAGTTTACTCTTCGGAAGTGCTGATGGGTGGTTGAGCCACTCTTTGGATTTTTACCCATAAAAACAAGTTATTTTTTACATGGCGTCAATAGAGCCTTGCTTATATAAGACTTTTTTTGTAATATGCCCAATTTTTTTCCTTCTTTCTCATCTCTTAATAAAATATTTAAGAATTTTTTTTTAAATTTCTGGAGAGGTTTTTGATATAGGGCGTGTGTGCTCGCCAGAAAGCCAGAGAGAGACAGAGAGATAGAAAATGAGAAATCACCCCCCAGGGGTGATGGTCACGCCGCAATCCCTTCTCCTCCATTGTCCTCTCAGGATCTTGGG
>NW_006203636.1:569906-576609 GCF_000334495.1 Tupaia belangeri chinensis
AAGAGAGAAAAAAAAGGAGAAACCCCCCCCCCCCCCCGCAATCCCTTCTCCTCCATTCTCCTCTTGGGATCTTGGGCATGCATGTGCACACGCCCAGCGTTGAGTTTAAGCCACCGGGTCAGGGACTCGAACTTCATTCGACTACATGGGAGCCCAGCGACATAGCCATAACGCCAACTGCTAGTCCCAAAATGTTTGAGAATTTTATTAAAATGGTGTTATTGGTAATGTACAAAATATTCAGAAAATACTCCTTCCCCTTCCCCATAGGAATATTTGTCACTTGGAATGGTGCCTTCTAGGGAACTATTTTCCCCAGTGATTCCAAGTTTGTTGAGATCCATGTACATATATATCCCAGAATGTATTAAAATTTATGCATGTGTATCAAAGTCATGCAAACAACTCTCTGGTTGATGTCTTTGTTTTCCGCACAACCGTCTAAAGCTGTGTAATATGGTAGACATTAACCACTAGCCAAATATGGCTATTGAGCAGAAAAGAAATACATATAACTAGTTAAGATTTCAACTTTCCTTCTGGATTTCTCAGGTTTAAGCCAAACTGTCAAGTAAATGTATAGAATAATTAACCAAGTCACTGATACATTAAAATGTAATTACCAGACAAGTAAGAATATGTGAATATGTGAGTAAATATGGTCTTAGGATTTCTTAGGGTAAGATCACAAAAATACTTTTCAGTCTCTGTCCTTTACTGTCTGGTTGAATCCTTACTTCTAGCAGAAAACAGGCAAGTCCTCTTTGACTTCAAAGACTATTCAATGCAGCATAAATTTCTAATCATGGCTCTCTTTTGCACATCACTTACAGGTGTCTTTTACTGCTGCTAATTGTTTCCGAGCAGGGTAATAATATTTACTCCATGAAAAAGAAGTAAAAATATGCTCTAGGCACATGTGTATGCATGCCCTAAATTCCTATGGGATGGAGAAATGGAGGAGAAAGGATTGTGGAGGAGAAAGTGATGTTTTCTTTCTCTCTCTCTTCCCCTCTTCCATCTCTCTCTAGTGGGTGCACACAACTCTGGCAAGAAAAGAAAAAGAAAAAGAAATGATAGAGCTAAAGATTAGAGTATCAGCATCATCCATAACAGCAGACCACGACCTATGCTGGCATGTATACAACCACATGCTTATTTGTAAATGTAGCTTTGTTGAGGAGAAGAGCTATTCTTTCATTATGAAAAATCCAAGATGAGATGGTGATGGAATATGGCAGATATTGTCTGGGAAGTGCAGTTCTTGGAACTTTCGGTCTCTCCCAGTGGCAGGAAATAATGACTCTTGATAAATTAAGTGTACCTTCTCATTAATGAGCAGGTGGCATCCAGACTGTGGGGATCTCCAGTGCTCTACAGCTCTAACACTTACATAATTTCTTGTTATGCTTCATAAACACAGTCTTCCTGTTAGAAGACCTGTGTGGCTCGTGGGAAATCATAAATGTAGTGTGTTGCTTCAACCCTTACCTATTTGTGTTATTTCCTTCTTTACAGACTGCATTCCTAAATGATACAATGTTTCATTTTAAGCAAAGTTGTCTCTACTTTTGCCTCTTGTTTGGCTAAAGTATCAAGGTATCTTCTTATGTGTTAGAAAACATTTAACTGGAAGGAAAGTATGAGTTTACTTTGATGCAAGAAAATTTGAAATCCATGCATAGGTTTTGATAACACCTATTTTCTGTGAATGTTTTGAAGACCCCTTGTATAAAAATCAGTGTCATTCTTTCACACTCAGAACTGAAATTGTAATATAGATCTTTCATTTCAGTATACTGTTGGGTCATCAGAAAAGCCGTGACTTATATTGTATGTTTGTCTCTGCAAAAATGTGTCATGACTTTCCTGAGGACCCAATACATAGGACAGGTGTGGTTAAGTGGAAACAGATGGCAGTTTTGCCATACTGTTACAAATGAGGATTCTGAAATAATTCATTTTCTTTTCATGCTAATTTTTTCAAGTTAATCTCAGCTCATCTGTGGTTCTGAGTGTTGATTAATTTATTTTACTTATAAAATGAGATCTGTTGATTTCTGAGGCAAGATTTAATAGGTTAAATTGCCAGGACATATTCATTATCAGTAGCATCCAATGAAAACACAATTAGTACGGCAACATTGTTTTCAAATTATTTCCTACCAAATTATGCTTTTATTTATAAACTTGCTTAAGGAAAAGAAATTTTGCCCCATATGTATATATGGAAAGAAAGTCACATCTTGACATGTATTCTAATATTTCATTTATAATTTTACCAGTAATGGTCACTTATTGAAACATGGGAAAATATTTAAGATCTTGTTTTTAAAAACCTGTAAATAAAGTTTTTCAACAGAGCATGAGTTTCTAAGTGGAGGTACAAAGCGATGTTAACTCCACCAGTCCCTTTTTGACCATGAGTTTGAGTACTTAGTATGTACATGTTTAGAAAAGGTTGCTCACCTTGGCCTCATCATAATAGAATTCTAATTAAGTCAAATGCTCAAATACCATTTATAATAACTCTCCTAGTAAACCCCAGGACTTCAAAGATGATTGTTAATTTTGATTCATCAGTTACTTATTCCTCTGTGATGAGTTTGAAGTTTTTACATGGCTCATATGCCTTGGAGAAAAGAGGAAGAAATGCAATACCAAGGGGTTATTTTCCACTTATATGTGCTAACATTTATACTGACAGTGTTACAATTGAATCCACTGGTCAGAGCTCTGGTGATTTGAGATTTTTAAAAAATGTCATTTGTCTACAACTATTATAACTTTTGGGAGAAATGCATATGTAACTTTTATTATAGAATATAGAGAAAAATTGAGTCAGGATGGTTTAGTCCAGCTCTCTCACTTCCTACCTTATCATGTTTGAGGGCCACAGGATAAACAATTATGCTATTAGTTGTAGGGCACTTGCGCACTTGTTATAGAATTATGACTTTGCTATCTTATGCCTTTGCATGTAACGCACATGTGCATGTGCAACAGTTTAGTTTTGGCCATGAGCCACTATTGTCTACAGCCCCTTTAACAGAAAGGGAGCACCCAGTGAGCTAGCTAGCTAGCCTGCTCAGCCCCGTAGCCTTGGCTGGACCTGGCCTTGGGACAACTCAGTTCATCTCTGTGCACTGTGAGCTCCAAGAGGGAGATAGTACTTTGTGAGCCTACTACAAGCTCTGTGAGCTTCCCCTCAACTCAGCCAAGAAACAGCATGACGTCAGTGTCTTGCATCCTTTTTCAGCTCCCTGCATCTCACTCTGACCTACCCTTCAGAGGAGGAGGAATCTCATAAAACACAGAGCTTATATTCTAGTATCCAAAGTGAGATTTTTAAAATTACATAACTCTGAATATGTTTCAATATTCAGAACTGTGCACAATTCTTTTGTTTATATGGTTGAATAAGCATTTTAGAGATTTACATGTAAATTATGTTTTTTTTTTTTTTTTGGAGGCTTTCACTATAGGGCGCGTGCGCTCGCCAGACAGACAGAGAGAGAGAGACAGAGAGACAGAAAGCGAGAAATCACCCTCCAGGGCGATGGCCACGCCACAATCCCTTCTCCTCCATTCTCCTCTCGGGATCTTGGGCACTCATGCACACGCGCCCAGCATGAGTTTTAAGCCACCGAGTCCAGGACGCGAACCGCAGTCGACTACGTGGGAGTCCAGTGACATAGCCATTATGCTAACTGCTGGTCCCCCAATCATGTTTGTTTTTGGAATTACACTTAGATGCTAAATTTGAAAGATTTTTTTAAACACATCTTAGAAGCAACTGCCTGCTGTCCAAACCCTTACTTAATCTTATGCAGTAGAAAGACACTGACCATCAAATATATCTTTAGAATTATTTTATTTAGTTTTATTTATTCATTCATTTATTGTAATTTGACCAGAGAGAAACACCCACAGAGAGAGGGAGGGAAAATGAGAAAGCCAGCTACCAGGTCCAGGACTCAAATAGTGGTCAGCCATGTGGAAGTGTCCAGCATCTTAACTACCACACCACCTGTTGGTCCCTAGCACATCTTTGATTTTTTACTGAGAAATAAAGGATTATATGTCCAGGGAATGTACTATTTTCTTGTTGTTGTTGTTATCATTTATTTACTTATTTATTTTTATGTTTTTCCACAAACATTTATTTTACATATCAAAAATTTTTTGCTCATACTCCATAGTTCTTGACAGTTAATAAACAACTTTCAAAATGTCAAAAAATGGAATTTTAATGATAATGTTCAAAATATTTGTTATAATTTTGTTTGTGATTCTGTAACAACAGAGACAGTATGAGGAAATATTTACACATCAGCTACTCTAACTGTTGAAAAGCAAATGCCCAGCACACAAGTCCCACATAAACCTTCTCAATTCACCCCTATCTACCAAGTAATCTGTGACATACCATCTGCTAGCAAAGATCAGTCTCGTTATCTTCCTTCAAAGTCTTCCTCAGATAATACACTGGTTGTGTTGCTCTTTTGCAATCTCTACTGATTACAATGCTGGGCTGGAAAAATCCAAGTTATTTTATGGTATGAATTCTTTCATATGGCTTCTCTAATCTTCTCTGCCAGGCAGAACTGTTTATGGTGCCAGGCCATTTTTCCAAGAGCTTCTGTTGGCTTCCCTGAGATCTAACCTAGTTCCATAGTTTTCTGGTTAATCTTCAGATATGACATTCCAGTCCAAAAATGAGTATTTCCCATTTCTGATTCAATGCAACATATATTATTGAACTTGTGCAAATAACCCTTCTGCCACGGAATAAGAATACTGCCAAATATTTTCCAACTCGAGAAGGGTCAGGAAGGAAGAAAAGTTTGTTTCCATTTAAAGACACAGACAAACAAGAAGAAAATATATTTTCACAAGTTGCTGAACCTATCAACAGCTAAAAAGAAAGCAAAATCCTTACATTGGGAAAATAAAGCATAGTAAAAAAAAAAATCAGTAATGTTTACTTAAAAGTCATAAAATTCTATTTCACCAGTTCAGTCTTATGTTCAGTCTCTCTTCTGTTGAATTTGCAGTGTTACTCTTTCTGTTTAAATCCTGGAAGTTAACATTCAACACTATTATTGATATTTCTTGTCCCTCACGTTAAGTTGGTTGCTTTTTGTTCTCTTATTTCTGTACGTATGACTAGTTTTCTTGGTAGAGTACTCCTTTCAGAATTTCTTGAAGAAGGTCTGATACTGGCAAGTTCTTTCAGGTCTTGTTTATCTGATAATATTTTTATCCTTTCTTTGCATATGAAGGATAATCCTTCTGTGTATAGTATTCTTGGTTGAAACTGCACGTTAAGTTGGTTGCTTTTTGTTCTCTTATTTCTGTACGTATGACTAGTTTTCTTGGTAGAGTACTCCTTTCAGAATTTCTTGAAGAAGGTCTGATACTGGCAAGTTCTTTCAGGTCTTGTTTATCTGATAATATTTTTATCCTTTCTTTGCATATGAAGGATAATCCTTCTGTGTATAGTATTCTTGGTTGAAACTGTTTTTCCCTTAACACTTCGAATATATTTTCCCATTCTTTCCTTGCTTGCATTGTATCTGATGAGAGGTCTGATGTTAGCCTGATAGGATAACTGTTATAGTAACCTGACATTTCTCTCTTGCTAAGTTTAGTGTCTTGTCTTTGTGAATTTTACCTATCTGGTTATTATGTGCCTTGGAGAAGATCTTTTTGGGTTGATTTTATTAGGGGTCCTTTGTATTTCTTGGGAATGGATATTTGAATGTCTCGCTAGATTTGGAAAGTTTTCTTCCAAGATTTTATGAAATAGATTACCAATGTCCTTAGTTTCTTCACCTTCTGGGATATCATTATCTGGATGTTTGGGTGCTTAACAGCATCTAGTATTTCTCATATAGTATTGTCAATTTTTTCGGGTTATTTTCTCAGTTTTTTTGGTTGTTTTTTCTAGGTAAGAGGTTTTGTCTTCAACATTTGAGATTCAGTCTTTTGCATGGACTAATCTGCTTTTAATACTTTCAGGAGAGGTTTTTATTTCCTGTATTGCAACTTCCATCTCTAACAGCTCCCTTTGATTTGTTCTCTCTTTTCTCCTGCATCTTTTTTGAGCTCATAGTCTCTGAGCTCTTGCATCTTGTTTAGTTTTGTCACTATGAATATTTTGAAATCTCTCTTGGACATTTCCACCAGTTCTACTGTACTGTCTGTAGATGATGAAGGATTGTTGTTTTCTTTAGGGGAGAGATGTTTTCTTGGTTTTTCATATTTCTTGTGCCTCTGTGCTGGTTTCTGGTCATTCTGTGACAAAAATCTCTCCTCTACTGTGCTTTGCAACATGGCATCCACAGAAAGAGATTATGAGTTCAGATTTATAAAAATAAGTTTCTTCCTTAAAACAGGAGGTTCAATAAGCACTGAGATTTTAATGACTCTAAAAGTATTCAGATGCTTGTCTACTGTACCTTATGTGGACACTCAGTGTATAAAGAGTGAAGAGCAGAGTGGCAAAGTAAGCTTTTAAAAAAAGCAAAAGGGGAAACCAGCAGTTAGCGTAATGGCTATGTCGCTGGACTCCCACGTAGTCGACCACGGTTCCCGTCCCGGACCCGGTGGCTTAAAACTCACGCCAGGCGCGTGTGCGTGTGTGCCCAAGATCCCGAGAGGAGAACGGAGGAGAAGGGATTGCGGCGTGACCATCCCC
>NW_006203636.1:576738-586374 GCF_000334495.1 Tupaia belangeri chinensis
AAAAAAACTAGACAAAAATGACAAAAAAAAGAGAAAATATATATTTTTTAAGATAAGAAATGAACACGCCAGAACACACCTCAGGTTTAAAAAGCCTTCTGAATTTAGCAAGAGAAGGAAAATGCTCTAGGTTAGAAGTGGTTTAAAAATTTTAAAAATAAAATAAAATAAAAAATTTAAAGAGAGAGTGAAAGGATTAGACAGACAGATAGGCAGACAGAGACAGAGAGAGGACAGAGGTTGCCCTACCTTGTCTGAGTATTTCGGGCATCTAGAAGATGGAGTTTAGAGCATAGCTTCCCTCACACGCCAGGACACACTGCAGATTGAAAATGGCTTCTTGTCTGAGTATTTCCCAATGTACTATTTTGATACATTTTACTGTTATGGATTTATTTTGATAGTAAAATGTATCAAAATACTACATTTCCTGTTTAAGTGACAGGCTTACCAGATCAAGAGGTTACTGAAAAGGAGCTAATAACAAACGTGAACTGTATCTGATGCTGAAGAGAGAGGGTGATCTCTGTCCCTGTTCAGGCCACGTGAAAACACAGAATGAAGGCTGTCCTTAAGCCAGGAAGAGAGTCCTCATCAGCAACTGAATTTGCTGGCAGCTTTGTCTTGGGTTTTCCAGCCTCTAAAACTTCAAGAAATAGATTTATATTAAACTACGCATTCTATAGTATTTTTACTATAGTAGTGCAAGCTGAGAAAAAGACTAGCGATACCACTGCCTTGATCTATGGACCACATCGTCAAGTACCACTAACCTAGGCTACATCCTCCAGAAATTCTGTTTAAATTTGGGGGTAGAGTAGGCATCATTATATTTGAAAAATAAGAAGTCCTGGGTGATTCTAAAGTATAACCAGGACTAAGACAACTAAACTAGGGCAGTTTCTTCCATATGTAGCTGAGGACACTGAGACACAAAGAAGTGAAATGATTTGCCCACCTTATCATGGTTAATGCTATCCCAGAATTTTTCCAAATTTATAGGAGAAAAAGGAAATTCCTTTTGCGGTCATACTACTAGTATGTGAAAGACTTAGTCCTAGAACCTAGCACTCTCAATTTCCAGTATGGATCCATTCATTTCTTTGCAAATAACCTTAAAACTTGTCTAGTTTGGGGCTAGCAGGTTGTGTGGTGGTTCAGGCACTGGGGTCCCACATAGCTGACTATTGTTCTTGTCCTGGACTTGGCAGCTTGCTTTCACATTATCTCTCTCTTTCTCTCTCTCTCTGGTGAGTTTGTGTGCCCCATAGCCAATCTAAAATAATAATAATAAAAAAAATAAAATTTAAAAAACTTGTCGAATTTACTTTAAGTGCATTTTTCTTTATTCAATCCAAGATCCATGAATCCTATGTTCTATTTCTACTTCGTAACAGTTGCTATTTATTGCAACATCTTTTTAATGACTTATCTAAGTGAGAATTTTAAATATAGATTATATTTCTGATTGCTACCTGGCTGGTCTTCATCCTATAATATTAATCTGCCCACAATGAACAGAAGACTACTATCTAGCATTGGCCTTCTTATATAATAGCAGGAAATTTAGAAAATTGTTTCATGCATTAAAAAGGTAGAAATTTATTAAAGCTTTTAAATGTTTTAAATCCAGGTATAATGAGAGGATAAATAACTTAATATGGATAAAAGTATATTGAAGATTTCATCTCAAGGACAGGTGCTCTGTTAGGCAGTAATTGAAAGTATGTCATGGGATCAGCAGTTGGTGTAATGGCTGTGTCGCTGGACTCCCATGTAGTCGATTACGGTTCTAGTCCTAGACCCGGTGGCTTAGATTCACGCCAGGCACGTGTGCGTGCGTGCCCAAGATGCCGAGAGGAGAATGGAGGAGAAGGGATTGCAGCGTGGCCATCTCCCCTGTGGGGTGATTTCTCGCTTTCTGTCTCTCTGTCTCTTTCTGTTTTCCTGGAGAGTGCACACGCCCTATAGCAAAAACCTCTATAAAAAAAAAAAAAAGAAAAAGAAAGGAAAGAAAGAAAGAATGTCGTAATGTGTGCTTACGTTGTCCAACTCTCAGTAGGAAAGTGATGTCAGAATAACATACTGCGTGAAGTGTAACAATTCTAAGGAAGGTACTATTTCATGCACATTTTTAGTAAGCATTTGATTTCTTCCAAAAATAAAATTGTATTCTTCCTTATGCATTGACATTTTGCTAACAGAGGGAATGCTTTTTTAAATATAGATAACCAGAGTTAATATAAAATATGAAAGGAGAAGTTAGTTGTACTTTCTGAGTCATTGATGTAGCATGGAGAAGTGGGGAAAACAGTTTGGCTAGAAATCAGGAAGCCTGAGTTCTCTTCCCACTTTTGCCAGTAATTAACTGCAGGAACTGACCCCCATATGTGTTAACCTCAGTTTCTTTGCAAAATGAAAGGGCCGGAATATAATTATTCCAAATTTCATTATCATCTAGACAGTAAGTGCTTCTAAGGAATACTATTTTTAGACTGGAGTTGAACCTTTACATTTTGTTATTTTATCATTTTTTTAAAAAGTGACAGTGTTTTCCATTTGGCCATGTAAGTAAAAAATGGTCACCCCAAAATGGCACTATTCTAAAAATCCTAAAAATGAAACAGAAAAAGAAGGAATGTGTATTCTTTTGAGTTAAGTCAGAAAAGGATATAAAAACATCATAGGACTACAACTTTAGCTTAAAGCTAGCAATTTTTTTATTATTCATTATCAACAAGATATTAGCAATGCAAAACAGCTGAGATTTTCTTTTCTCCATAAAGTTAATCTCATCAGGTTAATTGGCCTAGATGCTAAATATTTTATTGGAATTAGTTATGTTTCACATCCAGGCACCAGAAATGTGAAGTGTAACATTAACTGCAATATGAAATCAACTTCACTAGTTTAGCCAATACTGAAATCAAGTATTACTTTTCCAAGCTGCATATCCAACAAAAGTATTTCAAAAGAAATATGTTATTGAACTGGAGTAAATGTGACCAGCCTTCATAGTATCTTATTTGATTAGCAAACCAAAACAAATGGGGCACATAAATATATTCTCTAAATCGAATTAAAGCTTCATTTGGTTCAAGTGCCTGTTCAGTAACATTTCTATCAAACAGTGGTTTCCAAACTTTCTGTGCATTGAAATCAGAGGCTTTAAACATTTCAGACATTATCTGATTGGTGTGGCTGTAACCTAAGTGCTAGAAGTTCTGAAAAGCTCTCCAAATGGTTGTAATGTAACCACTGCTATGTAGCATTGTTCTCACTTTTGGCTGCACAGTGGAACCATTTGTTACCTTTAAAAGCATATGAGGGGGTGGTAATCTAGTGATTAGGGGAGCTGGATCCCACATGATCAAGGCAGTTTAGATCCCGGCCTGTGGGCTTGAAAAACAGGCTGGGCACATGCGTGTACATGTCTCAAATCTTTCCAGGATGGAAAAATGAAATAGAAGGGATTACAACATGATAATGTCTAATTAGACAGTGCTTTCTCATCTGTCTCTGGCAATCACACACACACACACACACACACACACACACACACACACACGAGATGCCTGTGCTTTATCCTAGAAGGAATTAAAGCAGATTTTCTGTGGGTGAGACTGGACATTGGTGTGTTTCAGGAACTCCCAGTAATGCTAATATGCAGTCAGGGCTTAGAATTACTATTAGAGAATATTGCTGGGGCAATTTCTCATCTCCCCCTGAATACTAGAGCACAAAATTCCATAGGCTTGGCTTCCAAACTAGTGCAAAATTGGCAAGATCTTATCTACTTTGAGCAAGCCTGTGAGGGGTGGGGCATAACTGGCTTTAATTGGTTCAGATGTTGCCTGAAAAAACAAACAAACAAACAAACAAACAAACAAAAAAAAAAACCAGCATGTTCCCGTTCATCCAAGACTGATTCCAAAGGCCATCTCTTGTTGACAACCCCTAGAACCATCCTAAATTATGATAATAAATATTTATTGAGTTCTCACTCCTTGTGAAGTACTTAAACATTTTGTTTACTTCTTCCAGAAACTATGTAAGTGTAAATATTAGAATTCTATGGATGAGAAATATTAGAATTCTATGGATGAGAGAAGTGTTAAATGGCTTGTCTGCTCAAAACCATACAATAAGTAACAGAGAATCTGAATTTGAGCCTAATTTTGTTCAACCTCAGAGTTGATACTCTTAGTTAACCAACTATGGTTTGAGTGCCGGACCCAGTGGCTTGAAAATCAAACTGGGTACATGTGTATGCATGCCCAAAATCCCAAGAGGAGAATGGAGGAAAAGGGATTTTAGAGTAGCCATCTCCCTGGGTGGGGGATGGTTTCTCACTTTCCTCCTCTCTGTCATTCTCCTGCGAGCATGCATGCCCTATAGGAAAAGAAAATGCACATATAAGGAAGGGACATAGAAATAAACTCTACCATGAAGGAGCCTGTAATGTAGTAAAAGAGATAAATGCAAATAAATAAATAAATAAATAAATAAATGAATGAATGAATGAAACTATAAAGTAAAACCTTCCTGGGGTAATAAGTAGACTGCTGTCCTGAAAGGCAGGTTTCATCTCTTTTGTAATTTGTGCTCCTCTTGTTGCCTCTGGTGCTGAAGTTACCTATAAACGGTTACTTTTGCCTTCTGTGTTCAATGTTCTAATGCTTACCTAGAAGAATGCTTAGTAAATTTCATTCACTGTTAATTAAAAAACAAACAAACAGACAAAAAACCAGAAGAATAATCACAGTTAGACTGAGAATATACTCTTGGGTGACAGAGGTCATAAAGAGAGAAGCTGGACTATTTCTTGAAATGACAGACCATAGCAACACACGGGCATCAGGCAGTCAGAGCCTCTGAACACAGCTCTTCTTAATTGTACTTTTCTAGAGCAGTCAGAATTTGGTATTAAAAAAAAAAAGAATTATTTTGGGTGTCTATTTTATGGAATGACTAAATTAAAGCAACCCTCAATAAACATTCGTTTTTTATTTTCTCTACCCAACCCCTGCCAGGTTCTCACCCTGCCGTGATCCTCTGCCTGGACCTCACAGCTGGAACTACAGGTGCTGCACCATGCTGGCAGGTTCTTTTGTCTCACTGTATAGCCCAGGCCAGCCTTGAGCTCAGAATGGTCCTGCCTTAGCCTCCCCAAACCACTGGGATTACAGGTGCACACCCCTCCACACAGCCTTTCAGTGGGACTAAGGATCTAACCAGGACCTCCTATGTGGTCCCAGCTGTGTTCCACACAGTGTCTTAATAGCCTGTGCTACCACAGCTGGGCCTTACTTTCTAAATTCTTTAGTGGTATCCATATTTTTATGATTCTCAGCAATCATATTTAGAAAAATATTATATGCTTACATACTTAATGATCTATTAGATCATGAGGCCAGGAAGTATATACCTGCAGGTGTCCTGAAGGGCAGGTCCATGTCTGTATTCCTTTATTCTTTCAGATACTGATGTCAGCATTATGCCCATCTGGCAGTTGCAGAAACATGGGTTCAAAAAGTAGAAGTGAAATTTCCCAACACAAAAATGGCTCAGGTCACATTTGGCTGGGTTTTCTGATATTGAATCTAGACTGTTTCTACTAAACAAACCATTTGGTCCTATACTAACTCTTTGTATCTAAGCCTCATTCACAGTTTGATGCCCTGGCCTCAGTTGAAAACTTTTCTCCATTCATTCACAATTGACTTTTGAAGTGAAATATATACCCTGATGATTTATTATAATCTACTCAGTGTCTCAAATACCTTCCTAGTTACAGTATTGTACTCTGAAATTACAAAAATGATTATTGATATTTTCTACAGAAATTAGATGTTTGTTCTTTTCCTCAGCATCACTAAATGGACCAAATGGAATGTAAGCTTACCAAGACAAGAGACTTTTCACAGATATTGAGCTAAATTAATAAACCTATTATTAAGGGGAACCAGCAGGTGGTGTGGTGGTTAAGGGTGCTGGACTTCCACATGGCCAGCCACGGTTTGAGTCCCAGACCTTTGGCTTGCTTTCTCACTTTCCCTCTGTCTCTCTGTCTGTCCCTCTCTGGTCAAATTAAAAATAAATAAATAAAGTTAAATAAAATAATTCCAAAAACAAAAAAATAAAAGTAACATCGGGCATTTAGAAAAGGAAGAAGTGACTTAGTAGACATTCGCAAGAATGTGTTAGTCATTTCCTTTTTTTTGACAATGTTGATAGAACCGTAGAGTAAAGCCATCTGTTAGAGAAAGCACATCTGTTGACTGTTTGGGGCTATTTCTGGGAGGAAGGGGTCACTTTTCCCTAATCCTGACACTGGTGTGAGGGTAGGGATTCCTTTTCCTACTTCATGCAAAGATGACAAAGCACACTAGCTGCTGTCCTGGAACAGAGGAAGAAAATACACATAGGTAACTCGTGGGTCTTCACCTGATGAGAATATTCATCAATGGCATGCTTATTCTTTTTCGGTTGGCAATGGTAGTTGCCTAAGAATCAGAACTTAGATAACAGCATAGCACATAGACCAGATTAGCAGAGAATGTAAATTGGAAATTAGAATTACTCAAATTATTAATATATCAGTAATACCCAGCTGGTCATAAGCCTAAAGAAGAGGCCTAATTTATCATAATAAAATTTAATGAATCACATGTTGAGTGTTGAACACCAACTGTAATGAGTATAGGGTTGGGGAAGTGTGTTGTAGCAGCAGTTGTGAAAAAAAAAAACCACAATGTTGACACTTTAGGGTTTAAGCAGATTGTGATATAGGAGCCAATGGGGTTAACATTGCTGCTATAAGAGCTCCAAGGAATATACTTAGGGAAATACAGTGATTAGAGCAAAGCCATTAAACAACTTTCTACTCTATTATTTAGATGAAAACTTTAATTCTATTCTTGGGATCAGGGCTTGCGAGAGATGTTGGCAAGATAAATCTCTTTTCTAGAGCTTTCAGAATAGGTGAGAAAAGGCCGATGGAGTTGATATGCACTCTGGAAAACTGACGCATTCTCCTGTGGAATAAAGGCGAACGCATCCTGTAGATGCCAGGACAGAATTGCAGATCTGTCCAGACTACTGTACTGCAGCAGGGAGGGAAGGCCTTCGCAAGAGACGGGTATCACCAGAGCAGGTTTCCAGGTCAAACACAAAACTAGGGGACAACTGGTGGGGTGGTGGTTAAGGCTCTGGACTCCCTCATGATTGACCAGGGATTGAGTCCCAGATTGAGCAGCTTGAAAATTTTGCCGTGCACGTGTGCCTGAGTGCATGCCCAAAATCCCGAGAGGAGAATGGAGGAGAAGGGAACATGATGTGTCCATCCACTCTAGGGGGTGATTTTTCACTTTCCCTTTCTCTGTCTCTGGGGAGCACATATGGCAAAAACCTAAAAAATATAAAAATAAAAAAAATAAAAAGGACAAAATTAGGAGCGGAGAGTAGCAAATGACAATGGGTATAGTAATTCTGGTTGCACATCATGATCACTTGGGAAGAGATTTTATGAAGCCAATGCTGGTGTTTGGGCTCAACCCCAGAGATCCTGATTTGCTGGTCTGGTTTGGAGTCCCTATTAAAATATTTTATCAGGGCCAGTAGGTGGCATGGTGGTTAAAGTGCTAGACACTTCCACGTGACTGACCACAGTTTGAGTCCTGGACCTGGTGGCTTGCTTTCTCACTTTCCCTTTCTCTCTCTGTGTGTCTCTCTTTGGTCAAATTAGAGGAAATGAAAGAATACATAATTAATTCTTTAAAAATTTTTCAAAACTGCCCTGTTGATTCTAAACTACTAGATTGGAGAATCACTGAACTAGAAGACTATATGTTGGGAGTTTAAATAAATGAAACCAGACATTTTTATCTAAGGTCTCTTCCAAATTTGAGAAGATGAATGGACACTAGCACTTATGAATAACATACTACAGCTAGGCACTATTGCAATTTATTCTAACAACAGGACTAATTAAATTTCCTTAGCACAGCATCTGGTATGTAATAAATATTAGCTATTTTTATTGTATCCTCTCTGTAAGTGTTCAGTGGGAGATATATATATATGTGTGTGTGTGTACACACACACACACACACCACACACACACACACACAGATGAGGAAACTGAGACTCTGAAGTTGAGTTAGTTTTCCAAGGTTCACAGTAGTAAATTCCAAAGTAAGGATTTAAAACAGATTAAAGCTAGTTATATTAATAACTTCCAGGGTCCCTAATCTGCTCCATCCCTCTCCTCTAAAACATCTAGGCCTTTACATTGGTGGTTTACCTTAGTGAATGTTTAAACATTTTAGCAGTACTAGTACCTCTGATCTATTTGTAAGGAATTGCATCTCTTAAATGCAATTTCTGAAAAAGAGAAGCATAAAAGTAGACATCAGCATTTTTTTCCTAATGTGGGCAGAAAGAAGTTCCTCTGCGGGTCTTGAGAAACTCTAGGGCAAGCAGAATGGATGGAAGTGACCTTTCAGAACTCAAAGTATTTGGACAAGCATGGAGAAAAGCACTGATCCCAGTAAAACATCTTCAATTCTACTGAATGGGTAAGCAACATCTTCATCTATTACTCAGTACAGGCTAATTCCGGGAGGTTAACTGCATGCTAACAATGAAGAAGGGAAATTAGCTCTGAGGTGAGACCCTGGTCATATTCGACACCTCCCTGGGGCCTGATTGGAGCCAGCTGAATGTGTATGCAGTGGTTGGTTTTAAGAGAACAAGAGGAACCTTCTCCAAGAGGCTGTGAGTACAAAGGTCGTAAATACTGCACCTAAAGAACTGCAGTAGACAAGGGATCTCCCTCCCCGCCCAATTCCCCATTGTCCCCCTTACCCCACGCAGGCTTATGAGGTAAGATAAATGACATTTTCTCTTGTGGGCTGCATACATTAAATATTCTGCTCCCGATTAAGATCTGTTCAGTTTACAGAGTTCCATACTTTTGGTTTTAGTGTATTGATTAGTAAAATCAAGGCAAGAAATGTTTTTGAATAGGTGATTTTTCTCTTGGAGAGCAGAGTAAAACCGAATGCCGAAGAAAAAGGAGTAAATATTTTGGAGAAGGTGGGAAGGTCTGAAGTTACTAACAGACCTTAGTAAAAGTCTAAGGCTTCTCTCTTTCCTCTCCCAAGGCTGCAAGGAAGCATCAGCTCCTTCCCCCTGAGCCTCCAGAGTTATCTTTCCTTTGGGTGTGATTCCAGAGTCAAACCCACAAGGAATGGGCTATAGGAAACGAGAGCAAGTTAGAGCCACAGGGGCCTCCGAGGCAGGGGTGCATGGAGTCAGGGCCCGAGTGCCGGGGAAGGACCGGAGCTGCGAGTCTGACAGAAGTGGGGGAGAAAGAGCAGCGTACCGGAGGTTGGGGTTCGACCTGGAAAGTGGGGGTCCGGGTTTCCCCTTTCCTATTCTCGCTTCTCCAGCTCTGGTGACGTTGCGGTTTCCTCCTCCCTCCAGCCGAGCCTCAGCGCCTGCCGCGTCCCGCCCTCCGCCTCAGTCGCCCACACCCCACCCGCCCGCGCCAGCCGGGCTTGCAGTAGCGCCGCCCGAGGCTGCAGGGCGCATCCCGGGGCGCGGCGCCCACCCGCACCCACCGCGCGGGCC
>NW_006203636.1:586480-622239 GCF_000334495.1 Tupaia belangeri chinensis
GGGTTGGCGGACTTGAGGGCAGAGCCACGTCCGCTGCCAGGCGTCGAACACCGAGCGCTGCGGCCGACGCTCCTGGGCCCGGCTCTGCTGGGCTCCATGAGGGCTCCCCAGGCGTGAAGCCTGAGCCGTGGTTTCCTGGGAGGCAGCGCAGCCGCGAGGACACACAACTTTTAGTCCGTCCCCATCCCTTGAACGCGCGGAACTGGGAGCATGGTCTGAACCCGCAGATCGCTTTCGGCGCGTCGGGTCTGGCGGGCCCTGTTGCGATTTCCTGGGCTGCTCGTGGGCTTTGGCTTCCCTCTAGACGCTTGGGTAGCCCATTCTCGGGCCCTCATTTCTCCACGTCCCCAGCCACTTGGGAGGTGGTGGTCGTGTGTGCGGATCTTGGCGCTGGCAGCCGGATTCTGCTGCCATAGCTGAGGAAGCACGTCCCGAGCCTCCCCAGGCGGTGGAGTCCAGCGCTCCTTGTTCCGGCACTCAGAGAACTTGTTGGTAAACCTCACCCCGGAGGCAGCCCGGGGAAAGGAGGGAGGTTTTGACTCAGGCTGGGAAGCTCTGTAAGCGATGCCACAGGGGCTCCAGCCCTGTCGCGGCTGGAATCTGAGCTGGGTTTGTGACCTGAGAACTTTGTCACTTCAGGCAGCTGCCTCTGCTTAGGTTGACTGGCTTGAGATTGAAACCAAATCCATTGCTTAAAAGCGGGAGATGAATCTCATTTACCTGGAATTCTTTAGGTCAGGAAATGACACATTCCGTTTCTAGGGAGTCTTTGTGTAATACAGTTCTTTAAGAAATTTTTTTCGTTAGTCATAGTTTAGAAAGTCACAGTTTAGTTCATGTTACATTAAATTTGATAATGAACCTTCTCAGAAATATTTTCAGTATTTTTTACATTATAGAATTTAACCTTTCAAGAACTCCCTTTTCTTAATTTTTTTTCTAATTTTTCAATAAACGAAGTTTTGTGCAGTATTTTATAGAATATTACACACTGTCAGAAAAATGTAATGTGTATAGAAGAAATAAAAGGTAGGATTATTTATTTTTGTTTCATGTATTCGTTTTTTTTTTTCTTTAAAGATCACTACACAGATGTAAGTCCTTTTATAAACTGTGTAGTACGATCTGTTCTAGTAAAAGTGGAGAAAAGGGGACCTGCAGGTGGCCTAATGGCAAAAGTGTTGGACTCCCACATGACTGACTCTGGTTTGAGTCCCGGACATGGCAGCTTCAAAATCACTCTGGGCACATGTACCTGCCTGCCTGGATCCCAGGAAGAGAATGGAAAAGGGATTGCTGCATAGCCATCCTCCCTGGAGGGTGATTTCTCACTTTCTGTCTCACTGTCTCTCTGGTGAGCACTATGGCAGAAACCTTTAAAAAAAAAAAAAGTGGAGAAATTATTGGATGTGATGCCTGCATAACTTAGTGAGCCAGCCTGTGGGCTCAGCAAAAAGTGTTGGTTACTTAGGAGATGTACATACCTACCAGTCCTAGCTCTGTTGGGGCTGCTACTGTAGAAAGGGAGAAGACGTAAATAAGCAGACCTGGGGCCAGACGCGGTGGCTGGATCCCACGTTACTGAATGAGTGGTTCAAGTCCCAGACCCAGTGGCTTGAAAAACACGCTGGGTATGACACAGTGCCTGTGTGCACCAGATCCCAAAATCCTGAGAAGAGAATGGAAAAGAAGGGATTGCTGCATGGTCATACCTCCTGTGGGTGATTTCTCACTTTCCGTTTCTCTTTCCGGCAAACACACTGACCCTATAGCAAAAACTACCTACCTACCTACCTACCTAAATAAATAAATAAAAAGCAGGCTTGAGCTTGGGTAGAGTTGTTTCTCTTTCACTGGTATATGATGTCAGTAGCAGTTTCATCAAGTTTTTGGTTTTTAAATTTATTTACTTATTTTAAGATTATTTCTTTCATGAGAGTGAGATACAGAAACAGCATCCCCAGCAGGATCCTGAGGTGATCCACCCTCAACCAGCCTTTATGACAGATGTGTGCATGCTGGATCTGGGCGTACCCCGAGATGTCTCCGGACACAAACCCAGAACCTTCTCATGTGATGCAACCTCCTTGAGAGAACATCTCATTTTACTGCTGCATGCCATCTGGCCCCAGTTTTAGTTAAATAAAAACAGTGGCCTAGCAAGTACATTTTGACATTGAGCTTAAAAATGTTGATAGTATGGTCATCAGGTAACAGGGCATTATTGAAGGGGAAAACAAACTTAGGGGCCAGCAGGTGGCATAGTGGTTAAGGCACTGGATTCCCACATGACCAATCACAGTTCAAGTGCATGCCTAAAGTCCTAAGAGGAGAAAGGAGACATAGCCATCTGTCCTATGGGGTGATTTCTCACTTTACTTTCTCTCTGTTTCTCTCTATTCCTCTCTGCTGGGGAGCACAGGCAACCTATAGCAAAAAAACCGGGAGAAAAAAAAAAAAGTTTGACAGAGAGGGAAATCTGCAACGGAAAACAATATAGGCCTTTTCTATGATGGGGGTTATTAGATTTTAGTCATGATCCTGCTGGGGAGAGGCTGTTAAAGGTTCCTTCTTCTGAAGTGGAGGCCTTGTAGAGGGAAATTGGAAGATAAGAAATCATCTAGGTTTGCCAGATGAGGTCAGGATCTTAGTGATTGATGTTTGTGTGTGCATCTACTTTAATATTTATAAAATTACTACCCAAATAAGCTAATATAGTTCATTTCAATGAGACTTATAGTCTTTCTATTCCAATATCTAGCTCCATTGCCCAGAGGGTACCTGGTAGTCATCCGTGAGGTGAAATTCTTAGTATCACAGATGTTTCTTTCCCAGTGCCTCATTATGCAATATTTTTTAATCTCTGGAAAAAAATTTAAGATTACAGATAGAAATGCTTTCTGCAATTAATAAAATATTTATTTATACATTTCTTAACTTTGTGATAGAATATTTTGGTATTTATTTTTATTTGACTTGGATCACATTGTGTTGTATGAAAGAAACTAAGAATTCTCACTCAGTATTATGATTTCAGTAAATGCTTGAAGATGGAAAAAAGCAATATAAAACATTTAATTTCGGTTTTAATATGTTGGTAATCTTTGTTTTCAAAAAGGGCAAAGAAACTAGCAAAAGAGTAGCATTTTGCAGTTGCAGCATACTGCATTAAATATCACTTAACCAATAGCAAGTTTGAATCTTAGGTATAGGAAATATCCATATATTTTTTTTTCACCATTTTCCTCCTCAAGTAAAGCAGAGAAATACTGTTATTGTCCTGAGATGTGTTTGTGGTAGCCTTTTGAGGATAACCAGAAATTGGCAGAGGTATCTTCATCATCATAATGGATGTTGTTATTCAGTTTACTGAAAGGGGCTGGATCTTTGCTCTTCTGAAGAATTGAGTAAGGCATCCGAGGAAATTCAGTGACTAGGCAGAGCACAGGTAGTTCTTACTACTGTATTTAGTGCCTTAAGGCTTTCTCACCTTGAAATTACATTATCTTCTCTTACCATGATTTGTAGGATAAAATTCTCTTGGGGTCACCGAATTACTAGCAGATGTTTGAGCAACAAACAAAATTCTTTAGACCTCCAGTTGTTTGACAGAGAGGGAAATCTGCAACGGAAAACAATATAGGCCTTTTCTATGATGGGGGTTATTAGATTTTAGTCATGATCCTGCTGGGGAGAGGCTGTTAAAGGTTCCTTCTTCTGAAGTGGAGGCCTTGTAGAGGGAAATTGGAAGATAAGAAATCATCTAGGTTTGCCAGATGAGGTCAGGATCTTAGTGATTGATGTTTGTGTGTGCATCTACTTTAATATTTATAAAATTACTACCCAAATAAGCTAATATAGTTCATTTCAATGAGACTTATAGTCTTTCTATTCCAATATCTAGCTCCATTGCCCAGAGGGTACCTGGTAGTCATCCGTGAGGTGAAATTCTTAGTATCACAGATGTTTCTTTCCCAGTGCCTCATTATGCAATATTTTTTAATCTCTGGAAAAAAATTTAAGATTACAGATAGAAATGCTTTCTGCAATTAATAAAATATTTATTTATACATTTCTTAACTTTGTGATAGAATATTTTGGTATTTATTTTTATTTGACTTGGATCACATTGTGTTGTATGAAAGAAACTAAGAATTCTCACTCAGTATTATGATTTCAGTAAATGCTTGAAGATGGAAAAAAGCAATATAAAACATTTAATTTCGGTTTTAATATGTTGGTAATCTTTGTTTTCAAAAAGGGCAAAGAAACTAGCAAAAGAGTAGCATTTTGCAGTTGCAGCATACTGCATTAAATATCACTTAACCAATAGCAAGTTTGAATCTTAGGTATAGGAAATATCCATATATTTTTTTTTCACCATTTTCCTCCTCAAGTAAAGCAGAGAAATACTGTTATTGTCCTGAGATGTGTTTGTGGTAGCCTTTTGAGGATAACCAGAAATTGGCAGAGGTATCTTCATCATCATAATGGATGTTGTTATTCAGTTTACTGAAAGGGGCTGGATCTTTGCTCTTCTGAAGAATTGAGTAAGGCATCCGAGGAAATTCAGTGACTAGGCAGAGCACAGGTAGTTCTTACTACTGTATTTAGTGCCTTAAGGCTTTCTCACCTTGAAATTACATTATCTTCTCTTACCATGATTTGTAGGATAAAATTCTCTTGGGGTCACCGAATTACTAGCAGATGTTTGAGCAACAAACAAAATTCTTTAGACCTCCAGTTAGTGCCCAACATGGGGCAAGTGTGTAAGTCCAGAGTACCAAAAAGGGAATTTATTTCCCCAAGAAATTCAAATGGCGGAATGGGAAGTCGAGATTGAAACCCCAGACTCCCGAAGTGCTAATCTATGCTTCCATTTGGTAATACCATTAATTAGAAATGGGCGTTTCAAATAGTCTTCCCAATTCTAATGCCTAATTCTAATAGGAACTTCCCTTTTAAAAATTAAACTCTACTTAGGACCAGCAGGTGGCATAGTGGTTAAGGTGCTGGACACTTCCACATGGCCACAAGTCTTGGACCTGGCAGCTTGCTTTCTCTCTCTCTCTCTCTCTCTCTCTCTCTCTCTCTCTTTGTCTGGTCAAATTAAAATGAATGAATGAATAATTAAAATAATTCTTAAAAATTTAAACTCTAAGTGGATAATATTTTGAATTGAAATAATTTTTCATTAAAAAAAGCCTTTCTATGTGTATAGTAAATAAATACAGGCTCAAATTCCAACCAACTAACTTTATTAATACTAATGGTCCCTGTTTATCCCATCCTCAATACTTTCTATTTTTCTTTCTAGTTTGATTCTTTTCTGCCACACTTTACCATCAGCCAACTAAATCACTTCCCTATATGTAACTGGAAGTTGTGAAACACTATAAAATATTTATAAAGAGTGACTCTGGCTTATAAATCCATATACTCTTAAACAATGGAAGGAAAGAAGTGCCTAATAAATCCTACAGCTCCATGAATACTTGCATTTTTAAAATTGCCTAATACTTTTTACAAGTTGGGGGGACCAGCAGTTAGCGTAATGGCTATGTTGCTGGACTCCCACGTAGTCGACTGCAGTTCGAGTCCTGGACCCAGTGACTTAAACACACGTCAGGCGCATGTGCGTGCGTGCCCAAGATCCCAAGAGGAGAATGGAAGAGAAGTGATTGCGGCGTGGCCATCCACCTGGGGGTGATTTCTCACTTTCTGTCTCTCTCTGTCTTTCTGGCGAGTGCACGCGCCCTATAGCAAAAACAAACAAACAAACAAAAACTCTCCAAAAAAAAAAAAAAAAGCCTAATACTTTTTAATTTTTTTCAAAGAGTCCTAATGTTTTCATATTTTGACCTAGTGGAAGTAGAGAATGATATAGAGCAGGTATTAAATCCTCTCTTTAGGGGAGTTGGAAATGGAAATTCACTGAAAGTAAGTCTTATCTATTATCTTCCAAATAATAGGTGGCATACCTTAAATAAGAGACTAAAGTAAGTTGCACAATTAATCTACTTTTCTCCTTTGTGGCTCACAATTTCTATTATTAAAGACTCTTCCATTTCATTTTCCTATAGATCTACTTTATTATACCTTTTATTACCCATTACTTTCCATGAACTATCAGCTTCCTAGAAGGCTTATAGGATGCGTTCCCAGGCTTCTATGACTGGCTACCTGCCGACCCCTTTTCTGCAGCTGCCTCCTCTTCCTGCTTTGTAGAGATTCCACTGTGGGGCCTCTTGGAATTCCTGCAGAGCCCTAGGCTGGTTGCTCAGTTCTCATTAGCTGACTTCAGGTTTTTTGTCATTGGATGCTTTACCAGTTGTGCCACTTGCTTTTGCCATGTAGGCAAGTTCCAGCCTGTTGAGGGTGTGGATTCCAGATTTCTTCTCAGATGCCCCAGAATAATATAAACCTACTGGAGAAAGTGTTCAGAGAGCCTATTAGTGATAGATCACAAAGAAGAAAGGGAATGATTTTAATTTGGAAAGAGAAGAAATGATTTTTGAGGCCATCTGTTTATTTTTTGAATGAAGTAGTTAATTCAGTCATTAGTTCAGAATAACACTATGAATTTTTTTTTTTGAGAGGTTTTCGCTATAGGGCACGTGTGCTCGCCAGACAGACAGAGAGAGACATAGAGACAGAAAACGAGAAATCACTCCCCAGGGGGAATGGTCAGGCCACAATCCCTTCTCCTCCGTTCTCCTCTCGGGATCTTGGACACGCATGCACATGAGCCGGGTGTGAGTTTTAAGCCTCCAGGTCCGGGACGCGATCAACTACGTGGGAGTCCAGCAACATAGCCATTACGCTAACTGCTCGTTCCCCTATGAATTTTAATGTGTGTTAAGATTATCTCCAGGGACCAGCGGTTGGTGTAATGGCTAATGTCGTTCACTCCCATGTCGGCTGTGGTTCGCGTCCTGGACCCGGTGGCTTAAACTCATGCTGGGTACGTGTGTGCGTGTGTGCCCAAAATTCTGAGAGGAGAATGGAGGAGGAGAGATTGCGGTGTGGCCATCTCCACTGGGGGGTGATTTCTCGCTTTCTGTCTCTCTGTCTCTGTCTTTCTGGTTAGCGCACACACCCTATAGCAAAAAAAACCTCTCCCTCCCCCCCCAAAAAAAACAACAAAAAAGATTATTTCCAAATTTCCTTCTGTTTCAGTTCCTTTGAAATAGTCTGAAAAGATCTTGGTGAGTGTTGTCATCAAGTGTTAGTAAACATTTCTTTTTTTCTTTTAAAGATTTATTTTATTGAACTTTATTTTCCAGTTTGATAAGAGAGAGACAGAAAAAAAGCAGGAAAGTGAGAAAGCAAGCCACCACATCTGGGACTCGAACTGCGGTCAGCCTCCATGTGGGAGTCTAGCACCCTTAACCACCATGCCACCTGCCAGCCCCAGCAATTCTTGAAAGAAAAAGAAATGCCCTTTCAGTAACATGTAGATACTATAAGCAATACTGATAATAAATGTGATTTTCTTTGTCATTTTATATTGCAGAATAGTTGTCATTAATAACTTTAATCCTTTTTTTCAAAATATAACTAAAGAAATATATATGCATTTAGCTCTTAATTACACATACTTGACGCATCCTTTATGTGTTGTGTCTATCACCTTTGTCCTAAAAGAGTTTGCAACTGAATGCTTGTGTCTGCATGCCTTCCCCACAAAAAACATTTTTTGTATAATATCTTTAAAATTGATAGTGCTTTTCTTCTTCCTAATTTGTTTACTGTAAAGGTAACAGGATAATTATACTAAAAATCCTCAATGTATATTTAAATGCCCATTCATGTTCCATTTAGTAGAAATTGAGTAAGTCCATAGTCAGTTTGAAAAGCTGTCATTTTAGGGACCAGTAGTGGTGTGGTGGTTAAGGCACTGGACTCCAACAAGGCCGACTGCCATTCAAGCTCTAGAGCCAGACTGGGTGTATGTACGTACATGCCCAAAATCCCAAGAGGAGAGTGGAGAAGAAGGGATTGTGGCACAGCCATCCCCCCTGGTGGGGGGAGTAATTTCTCACTTTCCCTCTCATGTTCTGTCTTTCTCCAGTGAGTGCATGCACGCTATGGCAAAAACCTAAAAAAAAAAGAAAGAACGAAAAGCTGTCATTTCCATTAGAAATATTCATTGCATATTCAGATGCCATAGAGTTGTAAACTTGTGTTTGTTGATTAAATTAGGATTTTTGCATTTTTCTCAAGTATAGCAAACTTAGCTACTAAGTGTTAGGCATTTGAGGAATACAGATGTTATATAGGGACAAAGTTTAATCAGCATTTCATAACTCTTAAAAGGAATTTGTAAAGGAAATGGGCTCACCAAGTTTGTGAGTCTATAATATTTTTACTGATAAAGTACACAGGCAATATACTGGCTTTACTGTTGCTATCAAATGGCTATTTCAAGATAAATGAGGATATTTGTTAGAATTTGAAGTAGAAGGTAGTATTAGAATTGGTTGTATAAATTTTGGTGTAAAACGTTAGTCTGCAAAGTATGTCCTGAATTCGGTATAGATTACTCATTTAAAGAAATAACTAGAAATGAGCACTCTTGTTTATAGAGTAGTCTTTTCGATTGGAGTATGGAAAGGGTTATTCCATTTCAGAACTTACTTGTATCCAGAAAATTGTGCCATTGACCAGAAACTTGAGAACTGCAGGATTAAAAAAAAAAAATCACTAAATAGTATTAAAATAGTTCATGCTAAACTGCATTCATTACTCCAACCCACTGAGCAGAACAGTGATGGCGACCAAGATGCTCAGCTGCTGGACCTCACAGCTTACTTTCTGGATGTTTGCAACTGTAAACTTTCCTTCTTGAAGCAATGCTATTTTTATTATTTGAATATATCTAAGGGCAGATTTCTAGATCTCTCTCCACACATTCTGGCAAGGAACTTTTCTAGGGGTCTTTGCAATTTAATGATATCATTCTGGGAGACATGGATGGGGCCAGGTTCACCAACCCCGGGGATAATCAGGCTTGGGCCAGCTGGATTTTGAAATCACCTGTGGTGTTTACATTCCTCCCAATGGGGGAAACTGGTCTGGCAGGAAGGGAGAAGTAGCCTGAAAGAGAATGTTGAACAGCTGTTTTCCATCTTCCCTGAAGAAAAAGAAGGGGAAATTGACTTAAAGTAAGCATCAAGAGGGATTTCTACTAAATACAGGGAAGTTTTTCTGAATGGCTTTATCCTTTAAAAGAGATAGCTGAAGGAGACCTTTGAGTTCTTCTCTGTTTAGAAGTTTAAATGCGTTTTTCTTTTTTAAAAGAATTATTTATCTTAATTCCAGTTATTATTATTTAATTTGACCAGAGAGAGAGAGAGACAGAGATGGAGATAGAGAAAAGGAGAGGGAGAAAGCAAGCCACCAGGTCTGGGACTTGAAACGCAGTTGGCCACATGGGAATCCAGCATCCTTAGCCACCATGCCACCTGCCAGCCCTAAATGTGGACTTCTTAAAAAGATGTTAGAATTTATCTTCAAAGGCTGTCACTTTATGACTTCTGCTCATTTGAATATGAAAAAATTAAAAATGATTTAATTATACAAAGTAGAATAAAAGGACAGTTTTAAATATATTTTGCCTCAACAGATTTTGTTGGTTGTTTTGTTTGTTTGTTTGTTCATTTACTTGTTTGTTCGCCTCTATAGTTTCTACTTAGATTTTTATTAGAACACTATACTACCTAGCTAAATATTGATCCCTTCGACTTTTCATTTAGATAAAATTACAAAACCCCTCTGCTCTATGTTTAATCCTTTTGCTTTTCCAAACAAGTCACTTTCTTCCACACTTGAACAAAATTACTTTTATTTATTTTGTTTAAAAATATTTTAATTGACAAATTAAGATTGTATATGCCCAAGGTATACAATGTACTGGTTTGAGATATGTACATATGGATGTGTATCTTATTATGTAATGATTCCCATAATCAAAGTAATTAATACATCTGTCACTACCCATGGTGTATCTTATATCTCTGTTTCTTTTTATTTAAAAATATATTTTTAAAAAAGTCTTGATAGTAGATTATCGTTTGGACTTGCATTTGGACTCATTTGGACTTGCATTCATATTTTGTTTAACTTTTCTCTGCTGTGTTTTCTATGGTAAAACCAGACGGACAGCAGGAGAGAAGTAATCTTAGTGGCCCCATGAACATACAGGGTATTCATTGCCATGTGGTCAAATATGGAAGTTGCTCATGTCAGGAGAGTCTTCTCTCACAAACTTCTTGTAGCAGTATTTATGGTTAAAAATAATAATGGTATTTATGGGAACAATGTGAGCTTTGTTTCATTTTGTTTAAGAAGAGGGACTCTGTAGAATTGATCCCATGGTTTCAGGCTGATGGATCTGTTTTTTTCTCAATGTTTAAATCAGACAGTACTGAAGATGTAATTATCTTTGAAGTAGGTTCATTTTGATGCAATCAGAATGTTGAAAAATGCACACTCAGCTGATACTGGGTCAGTGGGCTTCAGGGGTGCCCAATTATGGAGTTGAATAGTCAGCGTCTTAGGTAAATGGAATGAAGTGTTTCAGTTGTTTTATAGTCTTACTTTTCAAGCAATTTTGAAATGCCTTTTTTTATTTCTTCCATGACAAAGAGACAGAGACAGTGTCAGGCACCACCCCCACCCTACCCCCCCAAAAAGAAAGAATCTCCATGCTTTGATCCATCCCCAGCCTCAGCTGGCCCAGATCACACAGGCAAGCTCACCCCTACCCTGTATGCTCAAGGAAGTCCCAGGGCCTGAACCCAGGACCTTTCCCATGTGGCTCCAGTTGTGTTACCGCTGTTCCCCCATCTGGTCCCTGAAATGCTTTTCAAAATTACCTGTCTGAAAGGAAACTGATTTTTGGAGGTACTGAAAACTTTGCAAAGTTATCTTAGAATGTGTTTTGCAGGTTTTTCTAGTTTTAAAGTTATTGGGCTATCGGAAAGGCATGACGTATTAGTCTATGTTTTTCTATGCAAAAATGCATCATGACTTTTCCAATGACCCATTATTTTTTGTTCTCTTTCTCTTCTGACTTTAAGTCTTCTGCCAGTTAGAGCCTATTGGTTCTAAATAGAATTCAGGACAAGTGGGGAGCAAAGTAAGAATCGGTTACCTCTATGCAACAACTATCCTTTCTTAAACCCATACTAGTGTGCAATTTTAAGATATATCTTCTCCCTCCCCAAAGAAACCAGTATTATTCAGACTATATTAATCCTGTTATCTACCCATGTGCTCTGTTAGGAACCTAATATATTCAGAATTAAAATTTTTAGAGTAAATATTACTTACATAGGATTATTCTTTATAAAATTCATAGAAACAAATGGCATTTCAGAGTCTGCTACTGGGATTTTGGAAGTTCAATTTCATCTCTGCTTGTTAAATTTCATCTTGTAAATTCTAGACTATTGGAACACTTCCAATGTCTTTGGCGCGCGGGGGCGGGGGGGATAAAGATATGGTAGTACTTATTCTACTAAATTGCCATATAATGATAAACCCTGTGCCTAAAGAAGTTGAATTTAACTAGCAGTGTTAAGGTGATTATATGACAGACCCTTCTTTGTGTGCTTACTCACTCCTCTTTTTTCCTCCCTTTTTGATGAAGCCATTGACATTTAGTTCAGCAATTCCAAGTTTTAGAAAAGATAAATCTCTGTTATGTGGAAATGAATGCTTTGATATATAACTTTTTCAAGTTACTTTTGAACCTGGAGAGTCAGATGAAAGAATATTATGTTTTAGTGATAGAAATACTGAAAGAACTTAGTCATTCAGCAAGTATTTGCTAAGTACTTCAGTGTTTGAGGGGATATTTGGGTGGGGGGAAGGGGAGGCATGCAAAATAAATATGACATGGTTCCCAGACTTGAAGAGCTATAAAATGTGGGTTGGAAAAGGATAACTGAGTTTAAAACTTTATGAGAATAATTAAGTCCTGAATAGAGACAAATGCATGCAGTAGGATTTGAGAAAGGAAGAGATCTGAGAAGGTTATAAGGGCAGAGAATACTCATCTAGGAGGGGAGAATGTATTTTATGCAAAAAGGGAAAAGGAGAAAGCATTGCAAGCAGATTGGCCAGGAGTAAGGGCACAGGGAGAGGAGCCAGCAGAATGGAGTGGCTGCCAGGTTCTGGAGAATGTTTTTGGAAAAAATGTGGGAGTTTACTTATCTCCTTTTGTCATATCTTCTCTTTTTTTTCCCTCCTTTTTTTTCATATATTCTTTCAGTAGTATATATTCCAGCTTCATATATTCCAGCTTCCTAGAAGTTTATACCTGTGTAGGTAGTATCTACCTCAAATCCCTTTGGATCTAGACAGGACTGAAACAATAAATGTGAGAAAGGATGATAATATATACCTTCAAATAATTTGGTATGTATATAATTAGTACTACATATATAGTATAGACAGTTAAGCTGTAAATATTCTCACTGACCCCTTTTAAGGCTCAGTTCAGATACGACCTCCTTTTTCTTCACCCTAACCAGAAGGGTTAATTCACATCTATAAATTTCAATAGTGTTGGTCAGACTGCCTGAGTTTATATCTTGACTCCTTCAATTCTCTGTGTGACCTTGGGTAACTTACTTAATTGACCTATGCTTTGGATTCTTCAGCTGTTGAAAAGAGGATGCTATTAATGTCTACTTTAGAAGGCTGAGATTACAATGAAATAAATTAATCTACGTAAAATGCTTAGTTTAGTTCAGGGCATATGGTAAGCACTGTATATTGTTAATTGGTATAGATATAATAAGAATTACAGTATCTATTTAAGAAATGAGGTAAGTGTAGAACTAAGACTCTATTAATATGCTAGGACTATTGTAACAAAATACCATAAACTGGGTGGTTTTAAACAGTAAAGAATTGTTGTCTCATAGTAGTGGAAGCTAAAAATCCAAAATCAAGGTATTGGCAGACATAAGGAGGCCATGAAGGAGAATGTATCCCATGCCTTTTTTCTGGAAGTTTCTGGCAGTCTCTGGCATCCTTGTCTTGCAAATATGTTACCCGAATCTCTTTGTCTTCACATAGTATTCTGTGTGTGTGTGTGTGTCTCCAAATTTCCCCTTTTAGAACCAAGTGATTAGTTAACCAATTATTTCTGCAATGACCCTATTTCTGAATAAGATCACATTTGGAGGGGTTAGGACTTCAATTTGTAAGTTTCTGTGGGACAGAATTCGACTTACAACAGACTCCAAGTCAGATCTTTTGCATCTACTGCATGATGGCCATGGTATACCCAAGGAATTACAGGAAAAAGAAGAGATCTGTGGGTTTGTATGCATATCATACAAACTGAACTGTCTTTGGCTCTTCCTTCTGTCATTTGCCTGGTCTCAATTCCCTGGGTAGCCACCAGGATGGACACATCAAAGAGGGCCTCAGATATTGGTGTGCTCCCTGTCTCCTGAAAGGACCTTTTGTCTTTTCTCCTTTTTTCCAACATTACACTCTCTGTGACTTCTTTCCATTATAGATTGGAGAAAAAGATAATAAAAACTTAGGTATATGTAACTTAACTGGATACTTTCAGTCTTCTCTCTAAATTTGGATGATATATTATTGTCCCAATATATTGGTGATAAAAGGAAGAACTGAACGCTTTTAGAAAAAGCTTTTTTTTTCTTTTTTTTTTTGGAGAGGTTTTTTTTTCGCTATAGGGCGCGTGCGCTCGCCAGACAGACAGAGACATAGAGACAGAAAGCGAGAAATCACCCCCCAGGGGGGATGGTCACGCTGCAACCCCTTCTCCTCCATTCTCCTCTCAGGATCTTGGGCACGCACGCACACGCGCCTGGCGTGAGATTTAAGCCACCGGGTCCGAGACGCGAACCGCGGTCGACTACATGGGAGTCCAGCGACATAGCCATTACGCTAACTGCTGGTTCCCTAGAAAAAGCTTTTGAAAGAGTTTGAAAAACTCTTACAGTGAGTATCAACAGTACCTTGCATACAGACATAAACACTAAACATCCAGCCCTGTTTCAGATTCTGAATTGGAGGGGTTTTTCCTTTTAAAAATAATCATAGTTTTTTATTAAGTACCTTTAATATGCCTGTGTGGCAATACAGAAATCAATTCTTCATATACTTATGATAAGGATTGAGGAAAATGGACAAAATGTTTGAGATTCCTAATGTCACTGAAGAAGTTAAAAACTATATCCTCAAAGCAGTAGAAATTATCCATGAAAATTCAAAAGAGCACATAGACCATGGTGATTTAAAGTGATGAAGTTACCAAGCCTCACTCCTAGGGAGTCACTACAAGAACTAATGTATTGTCAGGAATTGAAGAGTCTGAGTCCATCTTGCTTGCAGATTGGTAAAGAATGAGATTGAGCCTCTTGGGAGAGCACAATAGGGATAAGGGTTTATTGAAAGAGTAGTTACTTCATAAAATCTTTAACTTGGGAGATTTCTAAGGGACACACCCCACCCCTACCCTATTTAGCTCAGTAATCACCTGACAGGTAGTCATCTAATCTTCAAATCTGCTTAGAACGATATGCTAGAAGGAAGTTTGAAAAATAACATTAGTACAGAAGGTAGTTTTCTCCATCAAGAATAAAGAGGAATTTCATCAGATTTGATCAAAAGAAGTAGCGAGGGGGAATCTGGCTGTGAACAGACATGGGGTGAAATTGATAGGATGAATATGAGAGTTTGGGTAGGAAAGTATACGGGTGAGGGGTATGTTCCTAGATTAAAATGTGCGAAGAATGGAGCTAACAGCATCAGAGGAGGGTGCTAAAGGCCGTGAAATACAGACAGTTGATTCACCAACAGGGATATGGACACTGAATTAGCCATTCATGATTGTACATTCACACAGACATAAACACTAAACATCTGGTCCTGTTTCAGGCTCACTGTTGGAGTATTTTTTTAAAAAAAATAATCATAGCTATTTATTAAGCACTTTTTATGTGCCAGTCATGGCCCTGGACACATTGCTTATATTGTCATTAATCTTTTTTAAAGTCCGATGACATAGGCATTTCCGTCTCCATTTTATAAATATGGAACTGCGTTGGAATATTTCTGCAGAAGCATTTTTTTTGGTCATGTGCACCCATGCCCATGAATTCAGAATTTACTCTTTGTTCTGTACAGTATGCATAGTCTCCAGTAGTCTAGAAAAGCTTTTCTTTTTCCTTAAAAATTATTTTCATAAATACCAAAATAAGTTAGATAGATAGATCCATAAATACTCACCGTAATACCTTTTTAGCACAAAATAATAGGGATGGTATAGATGTAGAAAAAATAATGAAAGAGCATCCTTATTTTTTTATTAATTCTATAGGAAAAGGAAAGTTACCAGTATAGAAAGATTTTTCAAATTTGCAAATAATAATAGTAATAAAGTTCTTTTATCAAACCTATAATTATTATTAGAAACACAGTTTAAAGTGGGGATGTGAAGGGAATCGCTTTAAATTTTAAAACAGAACAACCTACATAAAAGTCTTGCCATTGAAACAGTCATCCAGCAGAAAGGATGTCTGGCTGATCTGGGCGTGAGTAATCACTTGCAAGATGGATTGCGAGTCTTATCATAGCATTTGGAAAAGACCCTGAGGAGACAGGAAAACCATCTATAGTCTACAATGTCAGGAAACATTAAAGGATGTTCAGGGGGTGGACTGCAGTCAGAGGTGCACTGGACATGCTCGTGATAGCATGGCGAGACTTGGGGATAAAGAAGCCCCCTAGCAGTCTGGGGTGGATTTGATGAGAACTTGTCTGTCATGGAGGGATGGGAAGGGCCCTGGGTGTGACTACAGCTCTGTGTAAACTCTGTGATAATCATCCTGAGTAACCCTGAAGGTTCAAGCTCTGTAGTACACTTTACCTCCAAATGGTTTGTCTCGATATGCCAAGATTTTTTATTGCTTCTTTTAATGTAGTTATATTTATATAGCTGTAAAAATATATGTAGAATTGTATTTGAGTATTTAAGAGCATACATTTTGACATATTCATTAAACTTATCCACTCAGTAAATAATTTCTGAGTAATGGGACCAGCAGTTGGCATAATGGCTATGTTGCTGGAACTCCCATGTAGCCGACCACGGTTCAAGTCCTGGACCCAGTGGCTTCAACTCACGCCAGGCGCATGTGTATTTGTGCCCAAGATCCTGAGAGGAGAATGGAGGAGAAGGGATTGCAGCGTGGCCATACCTCCGGAGGTGATTTCTCAATTTCTGTCTCTCTGTCTCTCTCTGTCTTTCTGGTGAGTGCATGCGCCTATAGCAAAAACCTCTCAAAAAAAAAAAAAAATTCTGAGTGTTAACTTAGTGTTAGGGCACACTGTAAGTGCTGGGGATATAACAGAAAACAAAGAGTCCTCCTGGAGCTTACATTGTAGTGGAGGGGAGCCAGTTACACAAAAGGAAAAGTAAATTACACAGTAGCTTCAATGGTCAAAAGTGCCACGAAGAAAAGTAAAATCTGGGAGTTGGAGAATGGTGCTTGTTAGGTGTCTTGAGGATGTAATTTAAATAAGATGGTCATTGTTGGCCTCATTGAGAAAGTGACATTTGAGTAAATACTTAAAGGGGGCAAGGGATCAGGCCATACAGACATCTGGGGGGTAAACATTAATCAGAAAGAGCAAGTGTACAGGCACAGGAGGAGCATGCATCATGTATGCAGGAGTAGCACAGACGTCAGCATGATTAGAACAAGAGAACAAGGAATGCTGCAGGACGTGAAAGCAGAGAGGTAACTTGGACAGATCATGGAGTGCCTTGAGAGCTGTTGTCAGATGTTGTGCATACCCTGAATGAGAGAGAAGGCCACTGGAGGGTGAAATGGTCTGTATTACAATTGAACAGGATCACTTAGGCTCCTGTGTTGAGAACTACCTTAGGGAGATAAACTAATTTGAAGAAGCCTGCAGGCCAGACATGGTGTGGCTTAAGCCATCATGGTGGTGCATGTTGCTGGAACTCCCATGTAGCCGACCACGGTTCAAGTCCTGGACCCAGTGGCTTCAACTCACGCCAGGCGCATGTGTATTTGTGCCCAAGATCCTGAGAGGAGAATGGAGGAGAAGGGATTGCAGCGTGGCCATACCTCCGGAGGTGATTTCTCAATTTCTGTCTCTCTGTCTCTCTCTGTCTTTCTGGTGAGTGCATGCGCCTATAGCAAAAACCTCTCAAAAAAAAAAAAAAATTCTGAGTGTTAACTTAGTGTTAGGGCACACTGTAAGTGCTGGGGATATAACAGAAAACAAAGAGTCCTCCTGGAGCTTACATTGTAGTGGAGGGGAGCCAGTTACACAAAAGGAAAAGTAAATTACACAGTAGCTTCAATGGTCAAAAGTGCCACGAAGAAAAGTAAAATCTGGGAGTTGGAGAATGGTGCTTGTTAGGTGTCTTGAGGATGTAATTTAAATAAGATGGTCATTGTTGGCCTCATTGAGAAAGTGACATTTGAGTAAATACTTAAAGGGGGCAAGGGATCAGGCCATACAGACATCTGGGGGGTAAACATTAATCAGAAAGAGCAAGTGTACAGGCACAGGAGGAGCATGCATCATGTATGCAGGAGTAGCACAGACGTCAGCATGATTAGAACAAGAGAACAAGGAATGCTGCAGGACGTGAAAGCAGAGAGGTAACTTGGACAGATCATGGAGTGCCTTGAGAGCTGTTGTCAGATGTTGTGCATACCCTGAATGAGAGAGAAGGCCACTGGAGGGTGAAATGGTCTGTATTACAATTGAACAGGATCACTTAGGCTCCTGTGTTGAGAACTACCTTAGGGAGATAAACTAATTTGAAGAAGCCTGCAGGCCAGACATGGTGTGGCTTAAGCCATCATGGTGGTGCTGAAAGTGGTTGGATTCTGAATGGATTATAGAGTAGAACCAATAGAATTTGCTGATGGTTTGGATATATAGAGAGAAGTGGTGGGGGAGGGAATGTGTATTTGAATTCCTGGCAAGATTGGCTGCCAGTAACTGAGATGGGGAAGTCTGAGAAGTCAATGCCTGCATCTTTAAGTTAATTACATGTATGTGTCATTGTTTTAGAAACCAAGTCTGTGGCATTCAGAATTTGATTATGATTCATAGTCGGACATTTGAAAGTGCTCAGGCATTTTGATGCCAAAGAACTATGGTCTGTGAGACAAAAATGTGAATCAAAAAAAAGTACATATGAAAATGGTTGAGAATGTAAAAGGCAGCAAAAGAAAAAAAGGGAATTTATTATTGACGAATACTCAAAGATTGAAAAAATGGAGAAATGTTTAAAAGTAAGTAAGGAATTAAAAAGGCTTCATGTATAATACACTATATATAGTCAACTAATAAATACCATTTTGATTTTAATCAAATGAATGAATTATAGATTTAATGTCAGTAAATTACTTTCCCATGAAATTTTTCTAAGCCTTTTGTTTAACATATATATATATATACATATATATATAGTAGTTTTGGATGTTTAAAGTAGAAATGGAATATTATTGATGATAACGATCTTGGGCACACAGGCACATGTGCCTGGCATGGGTTTAAGCCACTGGCTCCAGGACTTGAACCCTGGCCGACTACATGGGAGTCCAGTGATGTAGCCATTACACCATCTGCTGGTCCCCCAGCTTGAGTTTTAAGCCACTGTCCGGAACTCAAACCTCAGTCAACTATTAGGAGTCCAGCAACATAACCATTAAGCCATCAGCTAGTCTCAAGTTTCTAAAGTTTTTAATAAATGTGTAAGTCCAGTGTATAACCTGCTATGCCCTTTGCTTCAACAACAGCATTTTGGGGGCAGAATAATACAAGGAAGAATAGCAAAAGTTGAATAAAGATTTGGTGAAAACAAAATCTTTTCTTTTCAAATGGGACAAACTATTACTTGAAGACTCATAATTTTAACAGGAACTTAGGTGATTTGACTAAATAGAAAAGAATGGCCATGTGGGTTGGGGCCATGGGAGCATTGTCAAGCTTGATGATTTACTAGGACTCACAAAATATGTTATTATCATGGTTATGGTTTAGCACAGCCAAAGAATACAGATTAAAATAAACAAAGGGGAGAAGTGCATGGGGCCAAGTCTAGGAGAAACCAGGCATAAGAGTCCCGCTGTCTACTCGTTAGAGGCGTCGCGTTCCCATCAACAGTGTGTGACAACACATGGGAAGCATTGTTAGCTGGGGAAGCTCACATGAATTCGGGCTTTTATTGCAGTTTAGTCTGGTAGGTATGTAGCACTGTGTAACTGACTAGCTACTCAGATTCCAGCCCCACAAGAGCAAACACAGAGTTCACAGTAAATCACATTTTCATATAAATCATCTCATCAAATAGGTAGCACATAACCCAAGGCCTCAGGCACACAAAATATAAACAAAAACTCTTCATCAGACAGGATATTCCAAAAGATCAAAGTTGAGCTGGTCAAGGGCCAGTTCTGAAGACAGGCTTCTCTTGGGAATGTGTGGGGTTTGAACAGCTCAGACCTGCTTGATTAACCTTCTCCTTCATAGCATAATAGGGCCTTAAACACTTTATTAGTACTTCTTACAGCCATTATTATTAGGATAAACTTACAGAACCTGATCCTGGAAGAGATGTACCTAAAGTATAGATAATTTCAAGAAGGGTTTAGCTAAATTCACAGATGAGTAAACCTAAGTAGGCTACCTAGCAGAACTTAGATATATTTTGTGGTATTTTCCCAGAAATCTATAATTGATGTCATACTCAGCCAGTGAGTATCTAGCTGTACAGATAGAGCATGAAATTACAGAGAAACTGACATGCTCGATTGTTTCAGTCAGTTTCAATATGGTACTGAATTTAAAAACAGAGGTCAGAAAGAGGAATGGTAACTTGGAATTTGATGTCGAACTGGAACAAAGGCTCAGTAAAGAATTTTTAAAAATACAGAGTATCAAAACACTGCTTAGGGAAAATGGTGTTTTTTTGGTGAGAGACTAGATGTGGAAGGTAAAGGATAGGAAGGAATCGAAGATGACATGCAGATATCAGTTTGAGAAAATACAGTGAAGAAGTTTTGAACGGAGGATTAAATTAGCATTAGATGTAAGGTGAGCATCTGGGGCAGCAAATTACAAGGAAGGAAGGGGGCAGTGAGCACAGGGGATGCACAGTCAGGATCCCGACATGTGTGGCCCTGCAGCCGTGTCTTTGTGGGAAGTCCCAGAACTGAGGCCCTGGGCTCTGTTCACAGAGAGAAAGGAAATGAGGCACGATGGTTAAAATCTGGACTGTGACTCAGACAAACCTGGAGTCAAAAACGAACCTGACCACTGATTGAGCAATGCTGGGTGAGTTATTTAACCACTTTACATCTCACTTTCCTTGTCTGTTTAAAACAAAACTACCCTTAAAAATAATTTGGGGAGCTAAAAACAGTAATGAAATAAGCATTTTTTGCACAGTGTAAGCAATAACTATTATCTGGGAGAGAAGTATAAGGATTTGCCAGAAAGGTATTAGGAGAGCAGAAGACCAGTTTCCTTAAACTCCTTACAATTATAAAAAATAAGAGAGATGCTGTTTAATAAATATCATAGGTGGTGAGGGATTCTGGAGAGTGAGCACCAGGAGACACCCACTGGGTTTCTCTTAATGAGACTTTCTTTTTTAAAGTTTTTATTTATTGATTTTTCCCTGAGAGAGAGAAAGACAGACAGACAGACAGGCATCCCCAACGGGGTTCCCATGCCATGATCTACCCTCTGTCTCACCTGGCTCAGAGACTCAGCTCTCAGTGGTTCAGGCACATGTGTGCTCATGCCTGTCATGCTTAAGTTGGTCCCAGGATGTGAATTCAGGGCCTTTCCCATGTGAATCTGCTGACAATATCACTGTGCCACTGCCTGCCCCATTGCTAAAACCTTGAAAGAAGTCTTAGCCTGAGCAGCAGTAATTAGAGTATTAGAGTCCTCCAGATAAACACAAGCAATAGCAGATCTTGCTCTCTCTATATCTGTATATACGTGTGTGTGTATATATACATGTATATGTGTGTGTGTATAGATACACATATAAATCTATGTATAGATACCTATGTCTACCTATATAATAAATCTAGAAAGAGATTTATTATGGCGATTGGCTTATATTTTGAAGGCTTAGAAGTCCCACAGTCTGCTCTCTGCAAAACTGGAGACTCAGGAAAACTGTTAGTGTAATTCCAGCCTGGATTTGAAAGTCCGAGGACAAGGAATGCTGATATTGTAAATTCCAATCTGAGAACAGAAGACTAGTGTCCCAGCTCAAGAAGTCAGGCAGAGGAAGAAAATTATCCCTTCCTTTGCCTTTTTGTTTTATTTGGGCTATCAAGGGATTGAATCCAAGTTGGGGAGGGCAATCTGCTTTACTCAGTCTCTAAATTCACTTGCTAATTTCTTCTGTAAATCCCCCCATAGGCATGCCCAGAAATAATGTTTGACCCTGACCAACAGATGGCATAATGGTTGCATTGCTGGACTCTCAGGTAGTCAACCAATTTGAGTGCTGGACCTGGTGGTTTAAAACTCACTCTGGGTACATGTGCCTGTGTGCCCAAAATCCTGACAGGAGAATGGAGAAGAAAGGATTGTGGCATCCCCCCATGGGGTGATTTCTCACATTCTCTCTCTCTCTCTCTGTCTCTCTAGCAAGTGCATGCACCCTATAGCAAAAAATATCTCTCTCATCAAAAAAAGAAAGAAAAAGAAAAAGAAAAGAAAGAAAGAATATTTGACCAAATATTGAATTGATGCATACAATTAACTATCACAGCTGGTAAGAAAAGAAGTCACATATCTAAAAATCAAGGGGAGGCACTTGGTAATACAGAGTTAAAGATAATTTTATTGGGCAGTGCTCACTGGGAGCTGGATCTCACATGACTCAGATCACTGTTTCAATCCTGACCCCAGTGACTTGGAAAACACACCAGGCATGTGTACTTGTGTGCCCCAAATCTTGATGAGTTGGAGAACTGGTGAGAAAAGGATTGTTGCATGACCATTCCTCATTGAGGGATGCTTCCCTTCTGTCTCTCTCTCTGGCAATCATACATGTCCTCCTGAAATAAAGAAAATAAAAAAAGAGCTTTAGTAACACAAAGAGTTACATTATTAGGACCAGCAGTTAGTGTAATGACTATGTCTCTGGACTCCCATGTAGTCAACCGCGGTTCGCGTCCCGGACCCGGTGGCTTAAACTCACGCCGGGCGTGTGTGTGTGCATGCCCAAGATCCCGAGAGCAGAATGGAGGAGAAGGGATTGCAGCGTGGCCATCCCTCCTTGGGGGTGATTTCTCGCTTTCTGTCTCTCTATCTCTGTCTGTCTGGTGAGCGCACACGCTCTATGGCAAAACCTCTCCAAAAATCAAAAAAAGAGTTACATTATCAATGGAAGGTTATTATGTATTGTTGTTTGTGAGAAGTAGAGAATGTATTTGGTTAAATATCAGATTTTTAAACATTATATTTAAGTTCAGAAATAATTTTTTCACCTGCTATATCTCATCAGGCCTGATGTTTCTACATTTAGGGTCTTTCTCTGACTGAGTAAGCACTTATGTACCAGTATAGTGTATCAGTAGCTTTCTGTATACATAGAAACCTTGGGTTGGTGATGAAATAGTATTAGATTTGAAGAATTCTTTTTTCCTGCAGATGCATTCAGTTACTTAGAATATGTAGCCTGAAATTTATAAATGTGTAGTTGAGCAGGAAGAAGGAGTGACCACTTGGCATCAAATGCTTTATATTTGTCAAAATATTTGATATTTTTAGCCTCTTGAGGAGACCACAATATAGTGGATAAACAGTGCACTGTACCCATTTTAAAAATAACATTCTCTGAGTGATATTTTGTGAGCACTTCCTCTTGGTGTCATGATGCACTTCCCCTCCATTGGCCTGACCTTGGTGTTCTCATTGAGATGACAATGGCTCCTGGTATTAATTGAATACTTTATAAATTCTAGGCACATTTTCTAAGAATTATTTATTTTATTTTATTTATTATTATTATTATTATTATTATTTTAATTTTATCAGAGAGAAGGTGAGAAAACCAACTGCCAGATCTGGGGTTTGAACTGCTGTTGATCATGTGGGAGTCCAGTGCCATATGACCATGTCACATTGTCTTCACACTTCAATTCACCCCTAGCCTCAGCCAGCCCAGATCACAGACACTAGTGCAAATACCCAGTGGGTATACGGGGGCCTTGGGAGGCTAACCTGGGTCCTTCTCAAGTGAGACCAGCATCACAGAGCATTGCATTTCCGTTGTGCCATCAGTTGGCCCCCTAAGCACCCTTTGAATGAGTGAAGTACCTCAGCTAAAGTTTTGCAGGAGCCCTATGAGGAAGGTGGTATTATATTACTCTATCCATGTTCCAGAGCAAGAAACTGATACATAGCTGAGGATGTGGTGGTACTAGAATTCAAACCTGAGACATCTGGCTTCAGCTTGTGACCACAACTGCTAATTATATTCTGAGGTAAATAGTAAATAGGATAGTTGTTTTTCTGTTTTTGTTTTTGTTTTTGTTTTTTTTTAAACACCATAAAGTCTAAGTGCTGATGGTTGTTTTCTCATTTAATCTCCTAACCAGTTTATGGAACAAATAGTATTTTATCTTTATTTTAAATGAAGAAATAGGTTTTGATAGTTGTCCAAACCTATCCAGTGGTGAAGCAAGCCCCTCTGACCACCATGCCAGCCCTAACAATCACCTCATGGTCTGCGTTCATGAATCTATGGCAAGAAGAAAAAAATGGTTTTAGACTTAAGCAGTAGAACCACAAAACTGTGTTGTCATAGTTAAAGCTATTGTTGAGAAAGCTGGAGTTGGTCTTATAGACCCTTCCAGGAAATATTCGATTACTACATATTTAGTGAACTTTTGGAAATAAAGGTTGAAAATTTTCTTTTGGGGCCAGTTACATATTATAAGTTTAATAAATTGCTTTGGACTAAGAAAGAATGCCTACCAGGACCAGCAGTTGGTATAATGGCTATGTCGCTGGACTCCCATGTAGGCGACCGGCGGCTTGAGTCCCTGACCTGGTGGCATAAACTCACACTGGGCGCGTGTGCGTGTGTGCCCAAGATCCCAAGAGGAGAATGGAGGAGGAGAGATTGCGACGTTGTCATCCCCCCCAGGGAATGATTTCTCGTTTTCCGTCTCTCTGTCTCTCTCTGTCTTTCTGGCGAGTGCATGCACCCTATAGCAAAAACCTCTCCAAAAAAAATAGAAAGAATGCTTACTTATCTTTATTGTCAGAGTAATACTAGCACTCCAGGTTTACGAAACCTTAGAAATGCCAGTTTCTTAAACTTTTTCTTATAGTTTCTTAAGGCAGCGTATAGTTTTTCCTTTTTGTTTTGTATCCTCAATGCCTGTCATAATTCCTGGATTGAATAGCTGCTCTATACCTTGTAGAATTAGTAGATATTTATAAGAAATTATCTCCAGGACCAGCAGATGCCATAATGGCTGCGTCACTGGACTCCCATGTAGTCAACCACGGTTTGAGTCCAAGACCTGGTGGCTTAAACTCATGACGGGTGCGTGTACGTGTGTCCCCAAGATAGATCCTGAGAAGAGAATAGAGGAGAAGGGATTGTGGCATGGCCATCCCTCCTGGCAGTGATTTCTCACTTTCTGTCTGTCTCTGTCTGTCTATAGAGCACACATGCTCTATAGCAAAAACCTCTACAAAAACATTTAAAAATAAACAAGAAATTATCTCCAATAGGAATAGGGAATTAATATTCCAATTCTGGGTAACAGTATATTGGAAAGTGTAATACATACAAATGACTTTTTTTTTAAAGCTAGGATTAAAAATACAGTTAATATTCAACATTAAATTATTTTGAAAATAATATCAAAATTTTAAAAATTCCAAAAATGCTTTAGTATATTGTATTTCAAGATCATCATTAAGATAACCAATTAAATTGTAGCGAAGAGAAGACAATATCCAATTTTTAGACTTCAAGATAAGCAAGAATTTACTTATGACTCATTTTGGAAAATATAAAAATTTCCTTTTCTCTTTTAGTAAGCAAAATTTAGTACTGCAGGGAATCTTGTCAGTGACTTACATATTCCTGCTTCTATCCTGCCTTCTCTTTGCCTCTATGAAAACTATATAGATTTTATTTCCTTTTTACATATCAGATGACTGCCACTCTCTAGAAAGCTGGATCTTACAGGTTCTTGGCTTTGTACTAATATGTACCAGGCAAACTTCTACTACTAAATTATATAGTTTGATAGCCACAAAATTACTTAGGTAGTCTCTGATGAATGAGGGATAGAGTCTTAAGACTTGACCTCAAAAAATATTTGTTGCCATTTTAAACATAATTTAGATGAATTATTCTTCTTATATAAAGAAGTTATACCATTATCATTGTTGATATAAGAAAGAAAGTGGGCTTCAGGTTTTTATTATGAGAAAACCTTCCAGGGGACAATGGTAGAAATGCCCTTTACCTGTACAGAGCTGCACTTAACTGAAAACCTACCCTGAAGGGTCTCTAATGTTGCTCATGAAGATGGTAAATGCGATTATTATAGATGGTGCAGTTTTGCTCTATAATTTCTGCATATCAATTCTTCAAGATTCCATATGCCACAACCCCATATTGTGTATATTTTTTTTTTCCGGGCAATGACATTCTTGGGCAAAAAAGAACTTTCACTTTGATTAAAAGTTCTCATTTTGAAGATTTTGTTTTTTGGCTCAGTCCACATGGTTTACACATTAGGGGGTATAATTTTAGGAAATGACTATATAGTACTCACACTATAAGTTTTCTTAGAACTTGTCATATTTAAGAACAAGGTTAGGTTTATTTTACTACAAAAATGTGCCAGGACATATAAGTCTTAAAGTAATTTTTGCTATTTTTTATTTTTTTGGCTAGAGTGTGTGTGTGTTTCCCCAGAGAGAGACAGGGAGACACAAGGAGAGAAGAAATCAGATCCACTGGCAAATGGTCATGCTACAGTCCCTTTTCCTCCATTCCTCCCTCTTTTCAGGGTTTCAGGCACACATGCACAGCATTATTTCTTAAGCTTCTAGGTATAGCACTCAGATGGCTGGCTGCCTTAACTCCCAGGCAATGGAGCTGGCCCAAGGAAAAATAATTTTTTTAAAAAACAAATTTTAATTATGCATTTAATAAAATATAGCAAAATAAGGAAAGCTTTAAAAATACATACATTCTATAGCTGAAATATGTGGAAACAGTGAAATATTACATGTAAGTGAAACCAGCAGACTGTTCTTCAAGCACTTGGAATTTTATTTATTACAATACTATTAGCATACTCTGTTAGAAAAAATAGAGCTGAAGAGTCAGCAACATACTCTACGTTAAATTCTGGTACAAGTTCAGAGTCACCTTCGGCTAGGTCAAAAGGTGTCCATTTAGTTTCTGCTAAATAAATAAATGTCTCTGAAAGTTAAATCCTAAAATGGATTGAAGAAGGAAATAAGCAGATCTGCCCAGGAGTTATTAGTGCTCATAGGCCATCAGAGTTTGTCTGAATCTTACTAGAGACGGAAAGAGGGAGGGAACTTGGAATGAAATGGAAGGATGAATATGGAAGAGTCACAAGGACTAACATCTGCAGTGTCTATATGTTTTCCAGAGTAGACAGTGCAATATCAGGGACACTTAATTGTCTAGTCTGCTTTTTTTTTAGCTCTTTAGTGGATCTGGCCATATCAGTTCTAACGTGGGAGGTAGTTAAGTGTCCTGATCCATTGGGTTAGTCAAACTGGAGCAGCTACTCATGGATTGAGTTTGGTGGCAGGAGCTGCGGGGGGTGTACAATTTGGTCTTCTTTCTGAAATATAACCACATTTCAATGAATTTTTTTATTTTTATTTATTTATTTATTTATTTATTTATTTTAGGATATCCCAACATAGCCTCCTTTCAAGTACAGTATGGCAAAGATCTTAACAGGTCAGATTGCTCCAAACCCAGCTTCCCATTGGCTTTGTTGTGATTCATTCCTTGTTCACTATGCAGTTATCTACTAATCTCACTTCCTGTATTGGTTTTCTGTGAAGCCAGAAAATATCTCCCTATCTCCTTGATAGTTGTGAATATGCCGAGATTTCAATTTATTGGGTCGAAGGAGAAGTCATGACCTATTTTTCTATGCAAAAATGCATCATGACATTTCTGATGACCCAACAGAAAGGGGGCAGTGAGGGGCTGATTAATATTAGAAAGCATCTTGTCTCCCAGGATGATGTTGAGATACTGATGATGGTAACTGAGCCAAAACCAGACCCTGGACTGAGATTAACTCATTAGCTGTGGTAATGGCAGCAGATATCCCCCCAGAAAAAAAAAAATAGTATGAATGTGTTACTAGGAAATAGCTTTTCAACCAGAGTCTACACATTTCTCGGCCTCTATTGTCTCAGCCAGCCTTTCCTTTGAAAGAATATAGCAAGAAGGAGTCATCTTTGGTGCATTCAGAATTACTGGTTGTAGGAAGCAGTTGAGCACAGATAAGAGTGTATTTAACCTGTTCTTTTCTTTGGGGACAAGCCCTTAACATGTTCTTGAAAAATTTCAAGAGTCATATACTTTTCTTTGTGGTGAGTAAGGTGTTTTCTACATGTGTGGAAGAGTGAGGAACATTGTATTCTAATTCAACATGTTTCTGAACAGTGGTGTGACCTTCCTCTAGTCGGTTGTCATTTCTGCTTCTCATTTGTGTGTGCGCGAAGTATGAAGATTTAGTCTCTTTCAAATGAAATATTTTATGGATAGGATAATATAAACTTTCATGTCTGAAACTTTCTTTCACTAAAAATAAACATGTATTGAGTTCTTATTTCATGTCAGTTTTTATGCTAAGTGCTCACATAGATTGAATCACACCATGAAGTAGATACCATTTTATGGATGAGAGAATGAAGCTCTGAGAGTGGAAGTTAATTGATCAAAGCTGGTAGACAGCAGAGTTGGGATTTATACTCATGTCTGCCCAAATCCTCAACCCATATTGTTAATCATTATCCTCTGCTTCTTAGTTTTGACACCAATTTAAAGAAGGTTTTTTAATCCATCTTAATTTTAGACATGTTTTACTTTCTAGAGGGTGACTTTCTCTCTTCCATCCTTATACTTTCTGTATTTCCTAAGGCCTGAGGACTTGAAAGGACTTTTGTATTACTGCACGTTTCATCTATAAACAGTCCCAGACCATTTGGAATCACACATCCTTAGTTTGAAATTCAGTGTACTAGTTTAGTATTCAGTTTCTTCCTTCTTGACATAATCTTTCTGTGCTTTCTTTGTGTAAGGATGGCAAATATAAGATTTTCAAGGTTGTGAACCTTCTACAAATTAGTTTGGTTAAAGGAAAGAACTTTGATTTAGAGTTGAGGAGATATGGGTTCTGCCTCAAATTTATTCTGTTATGGAACAAACATAATTTTTTTTTGCCACATTAAGTTATTGCAAAGTAAAAAGATTAAGTTTGTGAGAAGCATCTAAGATTATAGAAAAAAAATGTTTCTCAGTGTGTCAGCAATTATGATAGCTGGAATGGATTATTAGGGCTTATTGTTGCTTTGTGAAGATCTACTTAAGATAAATATGATTCATTTGGTGTGACCTAAGAGCAATGTCAAACAGGAACTGCTTGCTGCAGGTATATGTATGGTGGCAGACCAACAGAGATGATCAGATTGCTATTTGAATTATAGTAGCAGAGTGATTTATTTTTAAGGTTTTAAAACTTTTATTTACATATTTAAAGAATTGTTCAGTCAAATCATTAACATAACTTGAACAAAAAAGTGGCACTCTGATTAAACTGCATTTTACAGCCTGTAGGACACCTTGGACCAACTTGGTTTTTACTCCACCTTTTCCTGTTGTTCCACCTGTCATCTTCCTTCACCAACATGCTAGTTCTTTTCCTTCCCTGCCAGCCAGTCCAGCAGATGGGAGAGGCAGGTGCACCTTCATCGTCAGTAGTTCTCGATTCGTTGTTGTGAAAGGAGCAGCACAGTCATTTAAACTTGATCCGACTGCTTTGCATCTTACAAAGTTAAACAGCTAGAAGAAGTAAAACAAGAAGGCAATGCTTGTGGAATGTGCAACGCATACTGGCAGCGCATGCCTCGTTACGATTCATCAGCTTGCTTCACCTGTTTGATTGCTTCTTTGAAAGACAGTGGATTTTCCTCTTGTGTTTCTATCTTCACTTTTGACTTACTGAATTTCTTGATGTCAGCTATATCGGGTTTGTCAGACATGGTTGCAGAGTAAGCAGAACGAGGCATGCTAGAGAGCAGTGTCTAGTCTGTGCAGTGGCCACCACCTACTGTCTTTTTTTTTTTTTTTAAGTTAGCTTTAGAGTGTGCACACTGGCCAGAGAGAAAGAGAGAGAAAGTGAGAAGTCACCCCCCAAGGGGTATGGCCATGCCACAATCCCTTCTTTTCTATTCTTATCTTGGGATTTGGGACAGGATTTTCAAGTCACTGGGTCCAGGACTTGAAACACAAACTCAGCTATGTGGGATCCAGTCGCCTTAACTTAAATGCTACTTGCTGGCCCCTGTAGAGTGATTCTTAAACGACTCTTCTGTATCTGTAGATTAACAGTTTAGGAATGTTTTACTATCTGAGTTGTATAGAGTAAAACAAAAGAATGGTAAGGAAGGGAACCAGCAGTTAGTGTAATGGCTATGTCGCTGGACTCCCACATAGTCGACCGTGGTTCGCGTCCCGGACCCGGTGGCTTAAAACTCACACCGGGCGCGTGTGCGTGCGTGCCCAAGATCCCAAGAGGAGAATGGAGGAGAGGGGATTGCGGAGTGACCATCCCCCCTGGGGGGTGATTTCTCGCTTTCTGTCTCTAATGTCTCTCTCTGTCTGTCTGGCGAGCGCACACGCCCTATAGCGAAAATCTCTCCAAAAAAAAAAAAAAAGAGAATGGTAAGGAAAGCGGGATTATCAGAGTTAAAGTGGAGGAGAGGAAAAATGGAAAATAAGGCTCAATAAGGTCATTCAGAAACATCATGAGAATTGAATTATAGATAAACTGTGTATTAGTAGAATCAGCTGCTGAGTATAGCCAGCATATTTACCGTTTTGAAGGTGGTATACTCTTGAACAGGGCTAAGTGCACCTTAAATATTTTAGAGAGCTGGAAGTATTCTCCTTTTTCTGAAACAATGATGTTAGGGGAGATTAGATTGCGAGACCATCCACAGACATCTCAAAGTTCTGATTTATTTCTCCAAGGTGCACATATTGGGGAAAGAAAGAGAGTGATTCATGGTACAGGGAGTGGGAGGATTGGATTGGCCATTATGATAAACTCATTAGTTTACTTTTTTCCCCCCTAAGATTATTTATTTCTTTCAAGAGACACAGAGAGATAGCACCCCAACAGGGTCTTGATCCCACAGTTCATCTCCAGCTTCAGACAACCCCAGATCATGCCTGATGTATTCAGGGAGGTCTCTGGATATGAACCTGGAAATTTCCCATATGGGTCAGCCTTGCATTACATTTTATGTCTGCACCACTGTCTGGTTCTCAACTGAAAAATTGATTAGTTGAACATTAGGATCTTGGGCACATGCATGCACCTGGCACATTTCAGGTCAGCCAGGCCAGGGATTTGAACCAAGGTCAGCCGTGTGACTTCCAAGACTGCAGTCCAGTATGCTAAGGAGTATACCACCAGGTTGGGCCACAGCTCATTAGTTGTTAATGGCCATTCCTTCACTGGACATTTTCAGCATCTCCTAAACTATAGTCATTTAGGCACCATCTTCAACAACTTTTGTCATTTACCTTTCTCAAAAATTTACTTTAGACTTAAACCTATTAAAAAAAAACTTTATATAGCTGTTTATCTCAGGTTTCATATGGTAGTGATAGCTTTTCTTAACATACATTGAGATTAGTGCATAAAACAAGCATACAGCCTATCTGTATTTGACCTACCTAAAAATGATCTTGGGAAATCCTCCTTTCATTATTTTCATTAATTTTAACTCTTCTCTTTATAGAGTTGATAGACAGAGTACCTAGGGTAGAATGTCAAACAAGAAATTCAAAGACTGGAAATAGGGGATTTTTGTTGGAATTTTCTAGACAGCTTTAAAATGATGGATGAGATTTAGGTCTCCCATTTGGTAATAATTCTAAAGCAAGTTTGAATTTGATTTTAGTTCAAGTTTAGTTTCCTTTCCTTTTCTTTTTAAGCTATTAAATACCTTTTAGGCTACAAATGTTTATAAGGTTTATGAGTGTTTTTTCATTAATTTTCTAGCAATTTTTTTTCCTGGAATTTAAAACTCTCTTCAGCTTAAATTAAGAGTGAATAAGGTTTACCTTGATCATGTTAGTGCTAGGTCTACTCTGCCTCATTCATAAGCCCATGAGTTTTGTTCCATGTAGCCAGCATCTCTGTGCTATCTTTATACACCAGATTCAGTGCTAAGATTTGTGAGGTACAGAGGAAGCTAAGGTTCCCACCAGCTGTGAGTCATGTAAACAGCCAAAACAGTTCAACATGACATAGATATGTACCAGGTACAGGAGAAATGGACTCTTTGGGTAGATCAACAAAGGCCTTAAAGGTGAGGGCAGGGGGTGTTGGAACATTGAGAGGGACATAGGTAAGCAATACATAGTGTGTGGTACTGTGAATGCTGGAGTCCTCTGTCCTTAGGCAGTCTTTGTAGATGATGATTCTGTAGAATTTCTGTGGGTTCTGCATTGGCCCACATGATATTTCATCAGGAATTGATATTTTAAGTATGCAGTAACTCATATTTGTACTGTTCTGACACTTTTTCATGAATTTGAAGCAATAACCAGGGAACCTTCAATAACAGTAGGCACATAGACATGGCATCATTCCCAAAACAACACCTTAATGGGGTTCTATGCTTCAGGATCAGCTCTCCTTGTTTAAATACTCTCAGGCACGTCCTATATAACTGGAAGCCATGTGATTGGAATGGCTAAGATCATCGTGTGAATTTTGTCAGGTTAGGCTTGTAGACCCCACAGTGTGAAGGACTCTCTGGAGCAGTCCTAGTTACCTCAGTGACTGCGCCATGGCAGGAAGGTGGTATGCATGGGAGAGAAAAAGAGAATACAGCAAGCCAGCCTGAGCTACCTTTGGGGAATGTTTGTTCAAAATCTGAGATGGAAAAATTCTAGTCTCCACATATCCTCTTACCCTTATCCCATAGCCTGAGCCAGGCCCATAACTTGAACTGCCACACATTCCAAAACTAGTAGTCGAGAGATCTTCAGTTTCGTGCACGTGGGGACAATTAAAGGAGAAACTTCCAACCTATTCTCACTTTAAGTGCCTAAAATCCCGCAGTGCTAACTGCATTGAGGACAACATCCAACATCCAACATTGGGAGAGTTAATGTGTGTGTGTGTGTGTGTGTGTGTGTGTATGTGTCTGTGTGTATTTATATTTTTGTAATTGAAAAAAAATCATTAGCAGTATTGTTCTCTGAAGGGAAGAATGAACCCCTGGAGGGACTCGGCCTTACTTCAGACCCAGGCACTTCTCTGTGTTGCCAGAAACCACACCTCTCCTCAGGCATAACCACAGAAGACTATTTCTTTTGGCAGAATCTCTGACCTTGAAGGATCCAGCCAGCCGCCTTGAAGCTTTGGGTGCTAGACATAATACAGGCAGAGTCCAAGAGTTATTTCTATTTTATGTTTCATTTAAGCATGGCTGTATTAAAATTTTTTATTCATCAGAAATTCCGCACTTGAAAGAAAGGTAAAATGGTTCACAAAATCACTGCTACTAAGGTTCATATGTACGTGAGGTCTTCAGTAAGTTCGTGGAAAATGTGTATTATGTAAAAACTATGCGTAGATTTCAATTTTCTGGGTTTTTTTTTTTCACCAAAATAAAGTCACCTTTAAATTCAAATTTATCATAAACTTTTTGAAGTCCTCTTGTGTATAGCCTGAAGCACATTTGAAAATATGAAGAACACTAGAATAAGGTCACATCCATGTGTCATGCCATATTGCCTTTCTCATGGGAACTCAGCAAATTGAGAGATTGATCTTCTCTGTGCATCAGAATCTTAGTTTTCTTTCTCCTGAATGTAACAAGGCTGTTTTTCCTTGGAAAAATAGTTTGTGTTCAGCTTGGGAGGTTGATTTTTCAGCCATCGGTTTTTCCTTTTAATAATTGAAAACCACTGTTCATTATTTACATAAAACTGTCTTTTTCTGGTCTGCTTTCTATAACCTTTCCCCTCTTAAGAATTTTAGGAATTCTCTGGCTTTCCTCTAGGGGATTTTATGCCTGCCTTATCCCAGATGTGGGACATAGATGAGGCTGAGGGTTTTTTTCTTTTTTCCCTTTTTTCTGTGTTCCTACATTTGAAAGACATTCTTTAACCGGTGTGCAAATCTGCCACTGAAAAGGAGCTTTTAAGAAAGTCAAGTAGTTAAGAAAATGTGAGCTTGGCTTTCATTTCTGACTGACTGAATGACACCAAAAGCCCATATGCAAAATGGAAAAATAAACAGTACTTTCGAATAAGGAGAGGAACAGGCATACATGTTAGTTCAACCTTTGAATTCTGAGATTTTATTTTCTGAATGGAGCCATGTCAGTTTCCATTCCCAGTGTCCCAGTATCTGGTCTTCTCTTCATGCTTGCTGATGTCAGCTCAGGGGGCGGGGCTTGGCAGATGTTTACTGCCCTCACTTTCTCTACTTCTGTTCACACAAAGAGGATATTTAGATTTACTTATACTATTTTGTCTGCTTACATTTTTATAAATGTGTATTCCTAATCCCTGGTTCAGAATGTAAAATGTTAGGAAGAAGGGAGAAGTCTGAGTGAAGGACACTATTAAGAAATCTTTCTTTCTTTTTTTTTTGTAATGTCTACTCAGATTCCCAGACGACAATTCACCACCAGCTTTTGGTTATTGTGGTTTATACCTTAATGTTTTAAAAAATATCAGAAACCTAAAGCTTTTTACATGATAATATGTGAGAAGAATGCCAAGGAGAGTTTTCTTCCCTACTTGAACAAATATTACACTTTCCTAGGCCGGCCAGTGGTGTGGTGGTTAAGGTAGCTGGATCCCACATGGTCAATTGCACTGTTTGAGTCTTAGACCTGGCAGCTTGAAAACATGACAGGCATGTGTGTGTGTGGCCAAAATCCTAAAAGGAGAATGGAGGGGAAGGGATTGTAGGGGGGCCATCCCCCTGGGGGATGCTTTCTCACTTTCCCTCTCTCTCCCTCTTTGTCTCTCTCTAGCAAACTCATGCCCCCTGTAGCAAATTTTGAAAATAAATGTTTCCGTAAGTCCAAAGTACTGTTTATTGTTTGTTTGTTTTTGTTTTTATGAGAGGTTTTCTGCTATAGGGCGCGTGCGCTCTCCAGAAAGACAGAGAGAGACAGAGAGATAGAAAGCAAGAAAGCATCCCCCAGGCAGATGGCCACACCGCAATCCCTTCTCCTCCATTCTCCTCTCGGGATCTTGGGCACACACGCACATGCGCTTGGCGTGAGTTTAAGCCGCCGGGTCCGGGACACGAACCGCGGTTGACTACGTGGGAGTCCAGCGACATAGCCATTACGCTAACTGCTGGTCCCCAAAGTACTGTTTTTCATAATGATCACAGTGAAGATGTATTATGTCATATATATGCTTTACTTTTTAGTTTTTAGTCTTTTTCCCAGTATAAAAGTCCCTACCTACCCTGTTTCCAGCTATGCCATGCTCCTGTAGCTGACATGCTTTTCTTCTTTTGACCTCCTGTAGGATCTTTCGAAGATGGTTTGGCTGCCCTGGAGATTTGGAGATCTGATGCCACGATGAGGACTCACACACGGGGGGCTCCCAGTGTGTTTTTCATATATTTGCTTTGCTTTGTGTCAGCCTACATCAGTGACGAGAACCCTGAAGTCATGCTTCCCTTCACCAATGCCAACTACGACAGCCACCCAATGCTGTACTTCTCCAGGGAAGAGGTGGCCGAGCTCCAGCTCAGGGCCACCAGCTCGCACGAGCACATCGCAGCCCGGATCACTGAGGCCGTGCACACCATGCTGTCCAGCCCCTTGGAGTACCTCCCTCCCTGGGATCCCAAGGACTACAGTGCCCGCTGGAATGAAATTTATGGGAACAACTTGGGTGCCTTGGCAATGTTCTGTGTGCTGTATCCAGAGAACATTGAAGCCCGAGACATGGCCAAAGACTACATGGAGAGGATGGCAGCGCAGCCTAGTTGGTAGATTTTTGTCTTTTTCTTCTTACTGTATTCACTCTGCAATAGAAAGAAACCCATATTCAGATGAAATCTTACAGATTTTCACATACTTCTTTGGGTATGTGGGGGTGGGGTGGAAGGCCATTGTTACCTGTTTATTACCAGTAGCTTATGACTGGCACATAGTTTTTTTTTTTTTTGTCTTTTAATATTATTTATTTATTTTTTTTCTTTTTAAAATATTAATACGCTATACATCATTACAGTATACAAAATGAATTTTCCATCCAAAATACACTGTCTGTAGGCTCTATCATGCACATCAACATACGTGTTATCGACAAACTATTTTCCATTTCTTATGTCTTGTATGTTTTGCTTTTTTTTTCTCTTTTTTTTTTTTTT
>NW_006203636.1:623535-634834 GCF_000334495.1 Tupaia belangeri chinensis
GGGCCATTTTCTCAGTCTTCGTGGTGGATTTTTCTAGGCCAGCAATTTTCTCTTCTACATTTGAGATTCTATTTTCTGTATGATCTAGTCTGCTTTTAATACTTTCAAGGGAGATTTTGACTTCTTGTATTATAGCCTTCATCTCTAACAGTTCCATCTGATTCTTTTGTAAAGTGTGAAATTCCTCTTTTAGATCTTGCATGAATTTCCTCACCTCCTGGAACTCTTCAACTCCTTTCTCCTTCCTCTTCAGCAGTTCCTTGTCTCTCTTCTCTTCCATCTCTGTTAGCTTTGCCATTATGAATGTTCTGAATTCTTTATCAGACATTTCCATGATTTCCATTGAACTGTGTGTGGATAAAGAGGAGCTATCCTTTTCCCTTGTGGGAGAGGTATTTTCCTGCTTCCCCATATTTCTTGTGGTCCTGCAGCGATTTCTAGTCATCTGGTGGATGGTCGGTTTCTTCCCAAACTTGGAAGTTCAATCAGAGGGTCGAGGAGTGTGCAGAAAAAGAAGCAAAGAGAGGGAAACAATACCAACAGCAAAAGAACACGCGAGTTCTGGATGCTGGAGGCCCAGTTATCAGTGGGACATCTTCCTTTCTCCCAAAATGGCTAGATCGCAGGAGCCATGGAGCTGTCTGTCTCTTGAAGAAAGCCTGTTGTGTTCCCTTCTCGAATGGCACATAGTTTCAAAAGATTTAGTCACTTCCATGTTGAAAGTTAGAAGAAAAATATGTAGACTCAGCCTAACCAAAGGAAAAAAAAATTCGTTGAGTTGAATACGGAATATTATCTTGATTGCTGAGAATCTTATCACCCTTGTTTAACGTGAGTTTACTATCATCCTTTGTGTTAGATTTTTTGTTTTGTGTTTTAAGGTTTTGCCATAGAGTGTGTTCTCTTGCTGGAGAGAAGGAAAGTGAGAAATCACCCTCTGGGGATCATAGCCACACCACAGTCCCTTCTCCTTCATTCTTTTCTTGGGATTTTGGGCACACACACATGTGCCAACATGATTTTGAAGCCATTGGATCCAGGACTTCAACTGTAGTCGGCCCTGTGAGAACCCAGCACCATAGCTATCCCACCACCTGCTGGCCTTGTGTTGGGTTTTTGATTGACCTCTAAGTGATTAAAGCTTTGGCTAACAAAAAAATTGCAGCCAGTTAAGACTTATTTTCACTTATGACAATAAAGAGCTAAAAGTCAATGTGATGGGTTACCACATTTTATCCAGTAAACAGCAGGTTGCTCAACCTTTAGGAAAATTGATATTATAGTTTGTGTGTATGTATGTATGTGTGTGTGTGTGTGTGTGTATACATATAGTGTATATATATGTGTGTGCAAGAGAGGAATTATAATTATGTAATAATTTGCTTTCATAAGTTCAAGATTCACGAATAAACTTCCTGTGCCTATTTGATTAGTCTAAATTTATTTATTTATTTGTTTATTTTAGAGAGATTTTTGCTGTAGGGCACATGCACTCGTCAGAGAGAAACAAGAGAGACAGAAAGCGAGAAATTACCACCTGGGGGGATGGCCATGCTGCAATCCATTCTCCTCCATGCTCTTCTTGGGTTTGGGCATGCATGAACACATACCTGGAATGAATTTCAAGCCACTGGGTCTGGGACTCGAACCACGGTCAACCATGTTGGAGTCTAGCAACGTAGCCATTACACCATCTCCTGGTCCCAGTGTAAATTTGTTTGTTTTGTTGCCATCCCCCCAACTTCCACTCCTAGAGAGATGCTTTCTCACTGCCCCGTCTTCTGGCAAGTCCATGTACCATGCAGTAAATTTAAATAAATAAATAAAATGTTCCAGGGAGATAATTACTTTCACCTCACAAGAGTGAGCAGCTATGAAATACCATTTTTTTCTGGAAAAAATTTTTTGGCACAAATTCAGTAACAATTAAAGAGAATTGTCCCAAACTAGTGCAGTTTAATTATTATAATATGTATAAAAACCAGTATATGAATCCTATTAGAGAGGGGATTGGACTCTTTCTATGATAAAAGAAGGAAAATAACTTTAAATAAAAATTCTAATTTTCACATAATTACTGCAAGTTTAGGTTTACTAATCATTGGAGATAGGTCAAAATTTCCTAAAGGTTTAGTACTTTTTTGGTGGTAATATTGATAAAAATAGACATACCTATGCTATTATCCAGTGACCCAGAAACTAATCTGTGACTAAATAGAGCTGAAATGTTGATTCGTTCTTTTGACTTCTAAGAAGCTGAGGGTTAGAAATTGAGAATTTACCTTTACCTCTTGTTTCTTACTCTGGAAGTGATCTTGGCAGAACAAATTTAGCTACTTGAACATTTTGTCTAGGCAAGCACTGTTATTAGGTCATGCTTTTTATTATTTTATATATATTTAAACTTCCTGTCCTGTTTTGTTTTTAGTTTTATAGGGCATGTATGCCCACCATACGTTTAAACTTTTTAAAAAACAACCACTCCCCCACCCCTAGATTCTTAAATTTTCATTTAGACTTGTGGTGGAACATAATCACTTTTTGACAACATAAAACACAGATAAATGCTTTTACAGTTCAACTATTTTTGTTTAAATTGCTCAATTGAGTAATATGTATTCAGTATATATGTAATAGTTTTGAGAGCATTGTTATTGTCTTAGGATATGGTTCACCTATAATTGATCTCAGAAAAAAAGACAATAATCTAGTGATTACCCCAGTGAAGAAGACCTGGGGGAAAGTAACAAAGATGTATCTTTTGTCTTTGTGTCTTTAGGATATTAAAAAGAAGTACATGTGAGATACACATGCATACAAATTTATTGTTTTTATCCCTTCTGCTGATGTCACACATTCTCTATCACAGTACAAAAATAGCACAATAGTTTAAGTTTTTGCTTAAATTATTTCTAAACGTAAAATTTAAAAAGTTATCATTTTAATGTAATGCAAATTATTTTCAGCATGACCAATAATATCTTTCTTTTTACACCCCACCCACACTCCCCAGCCAGAGAGAGAGGGATAGGAGAAAATATTCCCTATGGAGAATGATCACATCACAGTTCCTTCTCCTCCATCACTCATCTTGTCATGGACACATACATGCACACACACCTACCTGGTGTCCTCCTCACGCTGCTGGGTCTGGGGCTTGAGCTACAAGATTAGTTATGTGGGATCCAAATACCTTAACCACTAGACCACAGAGTTACCCCAACTTTCACCCTTTTTATTAGCCTTTTTGTCGCTACAGATCTTGTCTTCCAAATGAGAACTGGGATTTTGGTTACATTTGGTTCTGTGTTGTATGAAAGAATCATTGGACTTTGACATAAACCCACTTTTAGAAAGTTTAATCGGCTAAGATCGTAAAGCTCAGGCTAGTTGCTGTAGAAAATGGATTTTACCACACTTAAAGTAACTTCATTGTTTATATAATATCAGCCACTAGAGCAAATTCTGTGTATCTACCATTTGTCACATAAGGCTATCCTCATTTATAAATGGTTGCTTTCTTTTTTTTTTTTTTTTAAGTTTATTTATTTAATGAGAGAGAAAGATAGAAATAGGCCATCCCCAATTAGGTCTTCCCCAGTCTCAGGTGGCCTAGATCACAGGCATCAGTGCCTCTTGTGCTCAGGGAGTTCCTGGGACTTGAACCCAGGACTTTCTCCATGTGGGTCCAGTCACATTACTGCTCCATCATCACCTGTACCGAGTGCCTCTTATGCTCAGGGAGTTCCTGGGACTTGAACCTAGGACTTTCTCCATGTGGGTCTAGTCACATTACTGCTCCATCATCACCTGTACCTAGATGGTTGCTTCCTTCATTTAATTTTACATAGTTTCAAAACACACACACACACACACACACACACACACACACACACACAAACACAAAACCCTGGATTTGAAATAATTGAAAATGTTCCATAAGTTTATTTTTTTCCTCCTGGATTTGAAACATTTGAAAATGTTCCATAAGTTTATTTTTTTCCTCTAGAGCATAAATAGATGGTAGGAAAGTAATAAAAACAGTGCTTAGTAGAGATTTAAAATAGATTTTTGTTTTTGTTTTTTAAAAAAATCAGGGTTTTCTTGGGACCAACAGATGGTGTAATGGTTACGTCACTGGACTCCCTTGTATTCGACCACCATTCTAGTCCTGGACTTTCTGTCTTTCTATTTCCCTCTGTCTTCCTGGCAGTGCACACACCCTATAGCAAAAATCTCTTCTAGAAAAATAAAATAAAATAATTTCTTTCTTTTCTTTTTTTTTTTTTTTTTGTGAGGTTTTAGCCTTAGGGCATGTAAGCTCACCAGAGAGAGAGAGACAGTGAGAGGGAAAGTGAGAAATCACTCTGCAGGGGAAATGACCATGCCACAATTCCTTCTCCTCCATTCTCCTCCTGGAATCTTAGACATACACACACATATGTCCAGCACGATTTTCAAGCCACTGGGTTTAGGACTAGAACCATGGCCAGCTATGTGGCAGTCTAGTGCCATAACCGCTATGCCATCTGCTGGTCCTAAAGATCGGTTAAGGGACCACTTACTGGTGACGTGGTAGTTGAGGCAACTGGATCCCACATGGCCAACTGTATGGTTTGAGTCTCAGACCCGGTGACTTAAAAACACGCTGGGTATGTGTGCATGCTCAAAATCCAGAGAAGAGAAAGGAGAAGAGATTGAGACAGTGCCATTGCCCCTGGGGGAGTGCTTTCTTACTTTCTCTGACTCTGTCTTTCTCTCTCTGATGAATGCATGCATCCTATAGCATAAAAGGAATATAAATATAAGATTCAAAATTCAGATTAGAAGTATCACAGAAAGAAGAGTAAAAAAGAGTGGGGATACCCCGACTGAATAAGAAAGGAGACAGTTACTAAAATGCATCTTACACACCTTGAATGGGCCACAAGTGGACCCTGAAGTTTTTATAGCTGCAGAGAAAGTAGACTTAGTTTTGATGTTTATGGTGTCCATGAGATTAAAAACAGATCAGTTACTCTGCATAAGTAACTGAAGAAGAACTACTACTCTTGGCTCAAGGATCAGAAAGAAATTTCCTTTGGGGTTTTCTTGAAGAACCCTCCCAACATGTGTGATAAATTGCATGGCGCTGTTTCTGTACAGCAGACTAGACTGAGGACAGAACCGTGCCTGTTTTTCTCATGTGTGTATCCCTCCCTCAGTGGAGGATCTGCAGTGCAAAGCTCATTAAAACCTGTATGGCGAGGAAGTAGAGGTGAAGGGGATGAATGTATGGCTGAACTCAGGTCATTTTTTTCCCCTTGTCTGGCTTAATCCTTCAGTATTTTGCACATGCAGATAAATGATATGACTGCATACTTATCAGGCAGCTTAACTATACAGTGTGTATCTCAGCAAGCTCTTGGTAGATGGGGTGGTCATGAGCTTTACATTATACATCTCTGCAAATTCTTATAGTAGTTTTCTAGAGCTAAAACCAAAACTTACTCAAATAATTACTAGTAAATACTTGAGATACTGACTCACTTGGGAAAGGTGCCTGTAAATTTACCATATTTTATATAGTAATATGGAGAGATGAATGGATTTAAGATCGGGTTAGCAGAGAGGATTTATTGTTCAAGCCCTACTTGATGGCATAGAGTTGTGGAGTGTACATTTCTGGTCAGCAGCTTGTTGTAGGCATTTGTCTAAGATTGTATACCCTGGGGAAATGGGCTTGGCATGGTGGTATCTGGAGGCAAATCTGTACTTGCATCTTAACTCTACCATTTTATTAGCTGTGCATTCTTTGGCAGACTCCGTAACCTTTGCAAACCCGTTTCTTCATCTGTAATATGTGAATGATTTCTCCCATGAAAGATTGTTCGAAAAGAAGAGTTTATTATTATTAGCAATAACAGAAATATTGGATCGTTGGAAACGTCATGATGCATTTTCACATAGAAAAATACAATAGATGTGAACGTGCAACTTCGTTCTTGTTTAGTTGCTTGATACACAGTATTCCATTTTGCCTGTCACTCTGAAGTTATGGAGTTTTTGTTTAAGTTCATTTATTTCTTCCATGAAAGAGCACAGAAGAGAGAGATAGAGGGGCATCTCGAACAGAATGTTCACGCTGTGATTCACTCACAGCTGCAGCCAGCCTGGATCGTAGGCATGTATGTGCACCCCTATGATCATATGCTTGTACAGGGGTCCTTGGGAGGCAAACTCGGGACCTTCCCATGTGTGTCCAGCACTGCAGGGCATTATGTTACCACTGCGCCACCCACTGGCCCTAGAGTTGTGCTTTTGATAAGTATTCATTGTGAATCATTCTTTCTCCATACTTTATAGAATTTTTGCTTACTTATCATCAGGCAGAATATAAATCACAGAGGAAAGAAATTACTTCACTCTTGTGTTGGAGCCAGTTAGCTACAGGAAATCAGGCGAACTGAGGGAAACAAAAGTTGAACTTTTGGACAGAGAAGTAATTGTATTTCTTTTTGTCACAACAGACTGAGGTATTGAATTCTCGCCCTGTGTATTGCAAACTTCTGGATGGTGACATCTGAGGGTGTATTTGCAAGATAAAAATAGCAAAATAGAATAAGTACAGAAATAAAGGAAAAAGTCTGGCCTACTGGAATGAACTGGTTTCATTGCTATACGTGCCAAAACGAAGAGTGTGTCTGCTTTGCTCAGCGTTGCCCGTCGGCTCCAAAGGCAGTTTCCTGCAGCTGTTTCTCAGCCTTTTTACTTTTCTAATTTCAAGTTAAGGCTGAGAATCAAAGGAAAGAGGATGTAGCTGGGCCCCAACATGTGGAGCCATAGCTCCATGAGTAAAAAGATCAGTTTTTCCTCTCATGACCTTACGGTGACGAAGACTGGGAGGTTTCGCCCAGAATGCACCTGGAATCCATTAAAGCAGACTCATGGAAACAAATGCTGGGCTGTCAGAAGTCCCAGCCCCCAACTCCCCTGGCTTTTTCTCATTCATATTTTTCCTTTCCCCTCCCCCCCCTCAGTCTTTCTGCCTTTTTTCCCCCTATTCCTTCATTCTGTGACCTAAAGAAAGTTGTCCCCTTTTAACCTGCTTGAAATCCTTAGAAATGGAAAATAAAATGACTCATGACTGCAGGCTTTATACAATGATCAGATTCTCTAAAATTTACAGGAACATACGTGTTAGGGACCTGGCCATTGGGAATTCCCTTTCTGAATGCCACTGAATAAGCAAGTCATTGCCAGCATCATTACAAATGGATTCTTGGGCAAGAAGCCAAGGCTAGTGACCTGAAGCAGATGAAGTACGTAAGAAAGAGCTGATGGAGAGGCAGTCAGTGCAGGTTTGCTGAACATCCAGTAAGCATCCCATTTAGAGCATGACTGAGCAATTGTGTGCTTGACAATCACACTAAATAGGGTGCTCAACTAATGTAATCTCATCGCTCAGCTAACCTAATCTCTAAACTGTTCATCTATTTCGAGTGCAGGAAGGACAAAGTTGGTTCTAAAATTCTTTACAACAACTGGAGAGTAGTAATTGCACGTTTGTATATGGAGTCTCTCGCAGAGCCGGGTAGTTCATTTTTACCTTGAGTACCTTCAGACTGGCCTTTTCTTCATCTCCTTCTGCCTTAATCGTTAGGGAATGCATTTCATCCGTGCTTCATGCAGTCTCGCTCATCCTTCTTCCCTTTTCCTTTCCAGTGTCAACATGCTAGCTTTGAACAGTAGGAGGGGACCTGGTCAGAGGCCGGATCATTGCTTATTCCGCATAAGTCTGTGGTTTAAAAAGCTTTTGTGTGAAATGGCTTGGAAGGAATGAATCAGGAAAAGGGAAACTGGTTAAAAGCTTATAATGTTAGTCTAGGAAGAAAATTAAGACCAAAATTAAGAAAGTGAGTGTGGTGGGAAAAAGGAATGACTTTAAGAGCTATTTGGGACTAAGATTTGATTGGATATAGGACACTATTTTTCAACACGTTATTCTTTCAGCATAGAGAGTGTCCTTAAAAAAACAGGCTCCCAGAGTTTCCCCAGTGTTTTCCACCAGTAGTTTTATAGCTTGCCATCTTAGGTTTAGATCTTTGATCCACTTTGAGTTGATTTCTGTTAATGGTGAGAGATAGGGGTTTAGACGATCTAAATGATATATAGCAATTTAATGTGAGTAATAATAAAAAAATTAAAAATAAAAAAAAAGAGATTCCTGGGTCTTATCCTGGCTCACTGAATCACCATCTATTGGAGAAGGCAAAAAAACCTGTACTTGTCTTTTTTATTTTTTAATTTTCCCAAGGGTGTGTGTGAGAAAGAGAAAAAGAAAGAGAGGGAGGAAGAGAGGGAGAAAGCACCCACCAGTGATGCATACTCATACTGAAGTCACTTCTCCATTTCTCCATCCTGTCAGGATTTGAGGCATGCACATACATGCACCTGGCATGTTTTTCAAGTCACCAGGCCCAAGACCCAAACCATGGAGTAGGCCATGTGGTATCCAGGGCTTTAACCTCCATGCCACCTGCTATCCCTGATCATTTACTTTTTTACGTGTCTTTTTTGTCACTGTTTCTTCTATCTACTTTTTGTCTCTCTTTGTTGATATCACAATGATAACTTTCAAAGCCCTCCATTCTTGTTATTACAAGGACTCTTAGATATTCTTGGCAGATATCTTACACTATATTGTTACTACAAACTCTAATTCACCAATCCAAAATCCAAAATGCTCCAAATTCTGAAACTTATGGAGTGCCAGTGTAACACTACAAGTAGAAAATTTCACATATGACCTTATGTGATAGGTTGTAGTAAAAACACTGCAATACAAAAATATTGTTTAGAATTACATTTGGTATATGTATATAAGGTATATATAAATGAATTTCCTATGTAGATTTGGGTCCAACTCCCAAGATATAGCATTATATATATGTAAATATTCCAAAATCCAAAAAAATCTGAAATTTGAATGCTTCTGGTCCCAAGCATTTTGAATAAGGAGTGCTAATTGTGAATAATTCTTAAGACTTCTTGCCATGCCTGATAATTCTTATAAATTCATCATCTTCCTCTTTTACCTGTGCAGTGCCATTTGTATTACCACTACTACATTCTATACCCACAATTATTTTCCTCTTTCTTCCTGCATCTGTTCCTCACTCTTGTTACTCTTGACTGCATTGTGCTATTAATGTTCCTGTCACTGTTAAATGTTGGTGAGCTCTTTAGGAAAAAGTATCTTCCAGAAGTAAAAAAAAAAAAAAAAAATCAGCCTGTTGTCATTAACACTATAAAACATGGCCTTATCTAGTACCTATGGATTTTTCTTAAATCGGCCATATGGGATCAGCTGCCTTAACCAGCACATCATCAGCTAGCCCCCCACCCCCGTGGGCTCTCTTAATTCCTATAGTTACTGTTTTTCATTCAACTTATCGGGTTGCAGTAGTAACTGGGTATGTATGTCTTCTATGTGCAGCCCCAAAGAAACTTCCTTTTGGAAACTTCCTGGACTCTACCTTTTACTCCTACTCTGGCAGTGTGACGAGATGCTCCAAGGAACTCATGCAAAACTCTTACAGGGTGTTTCACCTACATTGCATTTCCTGTTTTATTTCTCCTCCATTGGCCTATAAACGCAGTGAGAATAGCACCAGCATGTTTTTGCCTTTGGGATCTGAGAGCCTACTTTGGTATATCTGCCACAAAAACACTAATACATTATAGTGGATGAATGAATGATCGTATTTTGATTGAGTCTGAACTTTCTCAGAGCAGATCTGTATACAGCTTTGGGTCTGGATCTGTATACGGCTTCATATCTTACTCAGTGCCCTGCACATGGGGCTGCCCATATTTATGTGGCCTCATTTTACTCTGCATACCTGCCTGTCATCAGCCCTTTGTCTGTCAGCCTGTAATCACAGAAGCTTTGTACCTTTGGCCTACCTTTGGCCTACTTGGAGGCCAGTAGGAAGAATTTCAGAATTTGACATTTTGATGCATTATTACTAGAGAGTCTCCGATTACCTGCTCTTTGAAGTGCTTCTCCTGCACCTGGTCTGCTCTTCTATCTGATCCCTTGAATTTTGACATTCATCATCTTATGAGTATATAATGTCTATGTGTGTTTCCTATCCACTAATCACAACAGAATTTTGTTTTTATTCTCTTTAAAGCCACTCACTTCAGTCTTTGAAATGAATGGTAACCGTGGTGAACAGTGGGAGGTAATACTGTACTGGAATTAGCGAGGACTGTGGAGCCAGAGTGCCCGTGTTCTAATCTCATTTGGGAGCTGTGTCACCTCGAACATATTTCTTGGTTTCTCCATGGCTCAATTTATTAATCTGTAAACTGGGGATAAATATTATACTTATCTCATGGTGTTGTTTAGAGGATTAGTAAGTGAAATAGTATATATACTGTTAGCTATTATTATCTTTGTTTCTTTGCTTTGTCGTTTGTGATTTTTTTCATTTAAGTTTATTTATTTACATTCATTCACTGTACATCATTACAGCAAACAAAATGAGTTTTCCCATCCAGAATACACTGTTTATTGGCTCAGTCAAGCGCATCAACATACGTGTTATCGTCAACAAATAATTTTCCCTTTCTTGTTTTCTGTATATTTTGATATTTTTGTCATCCTTGAGTCCCTATCTCTCACCCTCTGCCATGTCTCACTCTCCTTCCACACGGTCTCTGGTATCGATGGTTGCTTTCTATTCCTTTCCCCCCCATTTTATTTATTCACAAATGAACATAATTAATCTAAATACTTCCAATAGCAAGTGCAGCTGATATATACATATCTGTGAACACAAGTCTGACTTTAGGCATAAACCTCAGTGAGTAGAATGAACATACTATAAAGTATCACCTATCTGGGACTCTATAGCTTACTGCAGTCATCAAATATGCATTTGTTTTAATTTAAAGAAAAATAGTTTTTGTTTCTCCTGAAACTATTTTTTAAAATTAATTAATTTACATTCGTCCCCTAATCATCGTCATAGCATACAAAAAATGTTTTCCCATCCAGAATATACTGCATAGTGGCTTAATCATATATGTTATCATCAAAAATTTTCCATTTCTAGTTTCATATATATATGTATTTATATATTTATATATATATATTTATCCCTATGTCTGACTCTCTGCCCTGTCCCACCCTCTTCTCACACTATCTCTGGTGTCTACAGTTGTCTTCCACTCCTTCCCCCCCACACACACATTTTATTGATCACACAGTTTCTTAAATAATCTAACTACTTTCAATAGCAAGTTCAGC
>NW_006203636.1:634884-681940 GCF_000334495.1 Tupaia belangeri chinensis
CCGGGGTCGACTACGTGGGAGTCCAGCGACATAGCCATTACGCTAACTGCTGGTTCCCAAGAAAAGCAGTTTTGAATTAGTAAAGAAATTTGCTTAAAACGTAAAGTCTGGAAACAGGTTAGTATTCTGCTCAAATAGTAGGTACATGAACCTATTGACAGCTCAAGACAGGACAAAAACTCTTAAAACCGGACAACAAAGCCTAGAAGAAAATCAGCAATGTTTTTGTCAGAAGTCACAGAATGCTATTTCACCAGTTCAGTCTCATGTACTTAATCTATCTTCTGTTGTGATTCGATCTTCCCGATTGAATTCTGAGATATAATATTCACCTCCAGACTTGTCCCTATGATTAAGTTGGCCTTTTTCTTAGTTTTTGAACTCTTATTTCTGTGTGACTATATTTAATTTTCCTGACATAGCACTCCCTTGAGAACTTCTTGGAGATCTGGTCTGGTGCTGGTAAATGCTTTCGGGTTTTGTTTATCTGAGAATGTTCTTGACTTTTCTTCCCATATGAAGGATAATCTTGCCAGGTACAGTATTCTTGGTTGAAATTGCTTTTCCCTTAACACTTTGAATATATTTTCCCATTCTTTCCTCGCTTGCATTGCTTCCGATGAGAGGCCTACTTGGAGGCCAGTAGGAAGAATTTCAGAATTTGACATTTTGATGCATAGCTACTGGGATATTGTAGGTAACTTGCTGTTTCTCTCTTGCCAGTCTTAGTATCTTTTCTGTGTCTGTGGTTTTGGTCAGTCTGGCTATAATGTGTCTTGGAGAAGATCTTGGGTTGATTCTATTTGGGGCCCTTTGTATTTCTTGGGACTGGATCTTTGAGTGCCTCTCTAGGTTTGGAAAGTTTTCTTGCAGGATTTCATGGAATAGATTATCAATGCCCTTTATGAGTCTCTTCGCCTTCTGGGATGCCAATTATCTGGATGTTTGGACGTTTAATGGTATTTAGTATTTATCATATATTATTCTCAAATTTTGGGGCAATTTTCTCAGTCTTCGTGGTGGCTTTTTTCTAGGCTAGCAATTTTATCTTCTACGTCTGAGATTCTGTTTTCTGTATGATCTAGTCTGCTTTTAATACTTTCGAGAGAGATTTGGACTTCCTGTATTATAGTCTTCATCTCTAACAGTTCTATTTCATTCTTTTGCAAAGTATGTAATTTCTCTTTTAGATCTTGCAAGAATTTCCTCACCTCCCAGAACTTGTCAGCTCCTTTTTCCTTTCTCTTCTGCAGTTTGTTGTCTCTCTTCTCTTCCATCTCTGTTAGCTTAGCCCTTATGAAGGTACTAAAATTTTTATCAGACATTTCCATGATTTCCATTGAACTGTCTGTGGATGAAAAGGAGTTATTCTTTTCCCTTGGAGGAGAGGTATTTTTTTGCTTTCCCATATTTCTTGTGGTACTGTGGTGATTCCTAGTCATCTGATGGAAAGTGGGTTTCTTCCCAAACTTGAAGTTCAATCTGAACGTCCAGGAGCGTGCAGAAAAAGAAACAGAGAGAAACAGCGGCAACAAAAACAACCAAGGAACAGAGAAAAAGAGAAAGAAAAAACTAAAAAAAAAAAACTAAAAAAAAATATTTTTTTAAAAAGCAAAAATTAGAAAACCATGGTGTGCATGCGCGAGCACACCGTGCAAAATAACTAGTTCTCAGTAGCCATGAAGGGGTCTTCTGAGGCCTGTTCCCTTGCCTCTCTTGTGTTGGGAGGGGGAGGGAGATTATTAACAAGATAAAGGGAAAGGAGGGGCTGAAAGCCAAGAAACTGCTTTGCACAAAGAAATGTGGTACTATCTGTTGAAGATATTTTGTAGTTTTATCAACTGTACTAGGGAGAAATGTTCACTTGTTGAAATATCCATTTTGTAAGCCAAATAATAATGTGATTGAATGTATAAAGAAAATGAAATGAAAACATAAAAAAAAATTTTAAAAATTAGAAAGGAAAAATTACAAAATATGAGAAGACAGAGACAGAGGTAGAGAGAGACAAAGACAGAGACAGAGACAGGAGGCTTGAAAGTCCTCCTACCATGCAAGTTTGTGGGCTGGAGACTGAATTATTAGTGGAAAATCTTCATTTCTCCTATTTCCCTAAAATCACTAGTTCTCAGTAGCCATGAAGGTATCTTCTCATAATTTTTTTTTAAGAATTATTTTATTTAACTTTATTTATTTATTTATTTTGATTTGACCAGAGAGGGGCAGAGAGAGAGAGAAAGAGAGAGAGAGAAGGAAAATGAGAAAGCAAGCTGCCAGGTCCCAGACTCGAACTATGGCCGGCCATATGGGAGTCCAGCGCTCTCAACTACCACACCACCATGCCACCTGCCGACCCCTATAGTTTGTGATTTTTATAAGCTCATACCAACAATGACAATTGTCTTATTGTACACATGTTCTATTTTAGGTGTTTTGCTAAATATTTGGGTAACTAAAGTTTGAGGGCATATTATGCATCTGCCTTGCTTTGGAGTTGCAGGACTAACCAGTAGACAGTGTCTGTGCAGGTGATATATATGTTGTGATGGGGAGAATACAGAATATAATGGCAAGGTGTGTTTGGGGGTGGTCCTAGGGATACGTTGCCCAATATTGGAGCATCGGGGAAGGCTTTCCTACTGGGGCTTGAAGGACAATCAGGAATCATACAAGTGAAGCAGGGAAGGAGCTACGTTTGTTCCAAGCAGAAGTAACTGAGGGACACAGAACTAGAGATTAAGGAAAGCAGACTGCTTTTGAGGAACTAAAAATTTCACATAGGGAGGAGACCAACAACCAGCTAGTCTCTCAAAGGAAGTCACTTTGAGTAGAAAGCCAGATGCTGTTAGGCCTTGTCTGTCATGTGAGGAAGCCTTGCCTTTTTCTATGAGCACTGTGAGGCCATTGAAAGGCTTCATAAGGCAGTGACCTGATCAAACGTCAAATGTGTGTGTGCGTGTGTGTGTGTGTGTGTGTGTGTTAACCTCTTCATTGTAAAATAAAAGTAGAATACTCTACGGATGAATGTGCAGCTTAATCAAGTATTCTAAAGCAAACACTCTGGAAGCCATATTATAGGTCAAGAAGCAGAACTTCACTACCTATTCCTCAAAGCCCCTCCATGGGCCCCATCCCAATCGTAGCTTCCTCCCTCCCAAGACCTCCCTGACTTCTGCAGTCATCTTGTCCTTGTGTTTCTTTATGGTTCATCTAAGTATTCATCCCAAGGCATTATAGTTGAGTCTAGCTCATTTTTAAACTGTCATTTAGTCATTGTTGCCTGTAGTTTTCCCTTGCATCCCTTTATTTTAGTCACACTGTGTCTGTGGAGGAACTTGGGACTCTTTGATCTGAGCAACCTCCCACAGTCTGGATGCTGATTGCATATGCAGGGTGCAGTTCAATGAGTAACTCCACCGTTGGTTTTTCCTGTAGACTGACAGCTGGATGCAGAAACTTAATCAACTCAGTTTTGATCACTTAGACACAAGCAGAGGTCGTGCTGTTTTCTCATCAGGAGACATAAGGTGGCTGCTGGTTTGTGTTTAAGGAAGAATGTTTGACCACATGTGGGAGCAGGTTACAGAAGTCAAACCAGGAAGACCAGTTAGGCCTTTTGTATTTATCCAAATGAGAGCTTGGAATAGGAAAAAAGTTGGTGGATTCCAGTGATAAAGAATTACCATTTAGAGCCAGCAAGTGGCATGGAGGTTGGTGCACTGGATCTCACATAGCTCTCTGTGGTTCGAGTCCCAGACCCAGAATTCTCTCTGTCTCTCTCTGGCATGTGCATGTGCCCTGTAGCAAAAACAAAACAAAAGAAAAGAATTACCATTTATAAGACTTAACAATTGTATTTGAGGACCAAAGGGGATAAAGAAATTTTTATGGGATATTCTGGGATGGTGGGCTCTCTCAATGAGCTTATAACACTTGGAGGATTGGAAATGCTAATGAAGGTTTGGTTTTGGATATACTGGGTTTGAAGTGCCCGTGAACTCTAGAAGTGATGTACAAGTCACAGTGGTCAAGCTTTATTTTTAGCTACTTTCTACTTGTCAGTGGTACATTATAACTGAAAAAAACATTGTTGTCACCAGAAAAACTATTTTATCCAATATAAAATATGCCTGCAGGTACTCAACAGAAACATAGTTTCTGTTGACAGAAAAACATAAAAGGAAACTTAAAAGAAGGTTTACCACAATAAATAAATTAATAACAGCTGGAAGATGAGAAAGGCTCTGATACAGCATTTCCAGCCACATGGATGTCCTCAGATCGTTTTCTGGAGCTGAAGTGAAAATGAAGCATTGTGCAGCTGGTGCTAAGCAAGGAGAACATCAGCTTGAAGGACTCCTGCTGCTTCTCCTGAGGTTAAAAAAGAAAAAGAAAAGTGATTCTTGATGAGGAGTGGCTAGCCATTTGAGCTCGTAACAATTTAGTGAGCAATTTTAAGTTCTGATCAGTGATGCGTTTGCAATTAACTCATTCTTATAATATGTAAAAACCTGGGCAAAGTAAGAGATAAGAATAAAAACAATTTATATATATATATTGATAAAATTCTAGATTAACTTCAGTGTATTCCCTAAACTATACTATTGACCATAATTTTTAAAAATCACATGATATTTACTATTTTACCTTCTTCGAAAGGCCTACTGACATGGGAAATATTTTAAAGTATGACTGAATCCAGTTTGAATCTTCTGTTCTCTGCTTTTCTACAACGGCCTATCAGTTGGTCAAAGAAGATGGAGAGAATGTGATGATATTATTCACCGGTTGGGGTTAACTTGTATTTTTGAGATGACAGATAACTAGATCTAAAGCTTAGGGAAGTGCTTACTGCTCAGAACATAGTGAAGATAGCTCTGACTTCTCATTAAATTTAATTTAGTGTAATTATTCATTGTATGTCATGGCAACGTATGAGTAACATAGTCCACATTTTTCATGATTCAAAAGAAAAGTTCTAAACTGACTTTTGTTTCACTCTACTGTCAGATTACTTTTTCTTTCTGTTTTTTAGGTTTTTGCCATAGGGCACATGCACTTGCCAGGGAGACACAGAGGCAAAGAGGGAAAAGCAAGAAATATCCACACCACGATCCCTTCTCGTCCATTCTCCACTCAGAATTTTTTGGGCACCCATATACACATGCCGCTTGTAATTTTAGAAGCACCTGGTCCAGGACTCAAGCCATCAGCCATGTGAAAGTCTAGCACCTTAACCACCTTGCAACCTGCTGGCCCTGCCAAATTATTTTGTAAAGACATACTCTTTGAAACTGTCCTAAGGACATAAAATAAATATTATTGGTACAGGATCTGTCAGAGCATTATTTTATTCTCTCTCTCAAATGTAAATTACATCAAAGTCAAAGAGAGAACTGTTGTAGGGGGATAAGGAGTTTTTCTTGCTGTTTTGTGCACAGTGATAAATGATATTTTTCCCTCCTGAGTTTACTCTCTGAGCTCAATTAGCGTCTACATCTGCCTCTATGCTACAGCAACTTCTGCCCTCTGTTTTGAGCATTCCAAACTTCTCTGGTTTCCTGGGTTCCTTCCTGATGATTTCACAGTGGAATTTTTCCCTCTGTGCTGGCTCCAGGTCTTTGCTGGAAAGTGCTTGAGCAGCCGAGGTTTCCACCTGGATCCTTCCACTGAAGCAAATCCTGGCCCCAGGTCTTCTCTGCCTGCAGAATGCATCTGATGGGCAGCTAGTCTGGTATCACACTTACCCTCTAAGACAGTTGTGTTTAAAACTTTTTTGACTGTGACCCACAGAAAGAAACGAAGATTGTATCACAACCCAGTGCACGTAGAACTTTAACTTTACATATATAAATGTATAAATAAATGTTTCACAAGAATGCCTGTGTATTTAAGTAACTCTTTGTATGCTGCCATTTTCTATTCCATTCCACTACATTTAATTTCATTCAAAAAATACTGGTCACTACCCATTATATTCATTTCATAGTCTGTAGTTTGAAAATGCTACCTAAATTCCTGATCAACACATGAATTTTTTTCCCCCAGAGAATCCCTTCTCCATTTATGTTTTTAAAGAGAGATTTTTGTTATAGGGCACATGTGCTCGCTGGAGAGAGAGAGAGACAGAAAGTAAGAAATCACTCCCCAGGTAGGATGGATACGCTGCAATCTCTTCTCCACCATTTTCCTCTCGGGGTCTTGGGCACACATGCACACGTGTCCTGTGTGTTTTTTGTCTCTAGGACTGGTATTCGAACCGGGGTCAACTATGTGGGAGTCCAGCAATGTAACCATTATGCCATCTGCTGTTCCCAGAGAATCCCTTCGTAACAATACTCTTCTTAAACATCTCCAGTAAAGAAAATGTTCAATTCTTTGAAGTGGGCTCTTTAATTTTCTTTTCTTTTGCTAGAGTGTGTATGTGTGTGTGTGTGTGTGTTTGCTAGAGAGAGACAGACAAACAGAGGGAGAGGGAGAAAGCAGCCCTCCCCTCCATCATGGTCACACTGCAGTTCCTTGTCTTCTATCTCTCTCTGCATGCACACGCTGTGTTTCTCAAGCTTCCAGGTTAGGGACTAACACCTCACGATCAGCCACGTGGGATTTGGCTGCCTTAATCGCTAGGCCATGGAGCTGGCTTTTTTCCCCCTGTTATTTTAGTGTTGAGAATTCATGTTCTCAAAATGTATCGGGAAGCGTCCTTGCTTTCATTGAGAAGCAGTGCAAATCTGAGTTTAATGATTACATTTCAGGTTTCCAGGGCTGGGTGAGATAAACTCTGCAGTGCATACTCAGCCATATTTCACTTGCTGTTTTTAAAAGGTCTCTGGATTTTATGAAGACTTATACACAACTTACACAAAAACTTTAAAAAGTATATAATAAAAGAAAAAAGTATTAAAAATTATTGAAAAGTAGAAGTATTTGGTAAACATTACACTTCCTCTGAAGGTAAAATATCATTTATATAGTTAGTATTTTAAATCCGGCCTTACTTTAGTTTAATTTTTTTTCTTTAACCCTAGGGCAGAAAGATTTTGTAATTTGGCTACAGTTTATGCCATCACTAGTATCCCATTTTAGGGCTGTCAGGTGGTTTGGTGGTAAGAGGGCTAGATCCCACATGACTGGCTACATGGTTTCAGTCCCAAACCTGTTGGCTTGAAAAACACACCAGGGGTGTGTGCATGCGTGTTCAGAATCCCAAGAGAAGAAATGGGGGAGAAGGGACTACAGTATGACCATCCTCCATGGGCACGAGGGTGCTTTCTCACTTTTCCTCTCTCTTTCCTCTATGAATGTACATGCCCTCTAGAAAATTCAAGGGAAAAAAAAGTGTCACTATATGCTTGGCAGTTCCTTGTCTTTTTGCATGTGATGTTGTCAGAATATTAGAAGACTGCTCTGATCTAAAGTGATCAGAGGAGTCACCACATGCTTGGGCAGCAGCCGATGGTGGGTGGGTACTTAATGGCAGGTCGGATTCATTAAGGTTGGTGTATTCATTGCCAGCACAACTGTGACAAAGTACCGCAGAATAGATGGATTGCAATTGCAGAAAGTTATTCTTGCTCAGTTCTGGAGGCTAGAAGTCTGAAAGAAGGATGTCGGTTAGTGCTGATCCTCCTGGAGGGTCTGAGGGAGAAACTACATATTCTGGTTATCAATCCCTTGTCTGAGGAATAATTTGCAAATATATTCTCTCATTGCAACGAATGTCTTTTCCCTCTGTTGTTTCCTTTTCTGTGAGGAATCTTTTTAATTTGATGTAATCCCCCTTGACTATTTTGGTAATTATTGCCTGTATTTTAAGATCTTATTGTACTGGGAACCAGAAGTTAGCGTAATGGCTATGTCGCTGGACTCCCACGAAGTCGACCGCGGTTCGCGTCCCGGACCCGGTGGCTTAAAACTCAGGCCGGGCGCGTGGGTGCATGCCCAAGATCCCAAGAGGAGAATGGAGAGAAGGGATTGCAGCGTGACCATACCCCCTGGGGGGTGATTTTTCGCTTTCTGTCTCTATGTCTCTCTCTGTCTGGTGAGCGCATGCACCCTATAGCAAAAAAACCTCTTCAAAAAAAAAAGATCTTATTGTACTGAATTTTAAAGATTATTAAATACATATGTACGAATATAGGCAGTTGTTATAACTGATCAGTTACTGCCAGTTTATGTTTTCTTCTCTGGAATGGAACCACAGTCCTGCCTATTTTTTTAATGTTTAATTTTTTTAACCATCAAATGGACTACTTTTAGGTATTTTATTTTGTTTTGTTTTGTTTTAATTTGCCAGAAGGCATATGTAGTTGCCAGAGACAGAGAGGGGAAAGTGAGAAAGCATCTTCCATGGAGGTTGATTAACTGCAATCCATTCTCTTTCATGTCTCCTTTTGAGATTTTGGACACAAATGCACACATGCCTGATGTGTTTTTCAAGCTTCCGGGTCTAGGATTCGAACTGAGCCGTTGGCCAGCCTCCCTGGCCACCACAGCACCAGCTGGCCCAAGACTTGTTTTCACATGATCATCAAAAGCTTGCTTTATCATTGACCATAGTGATGATGCCATAAGTTGTCCAACAGAACTTCTCGAAACCTTTTTCAAAATTTTGCATATATAAGTGTAAAACATGTTAAACACATAAAATACTAACCTACTTCCTTTTTTTTCATTATTATGTCAGAAGGCATGTGTGCATGCACAGCAGAGAGAGAGAGAGAGCTTTCCCATGCTACAGTTGTTTCTCCTCCATTTCTTCATACTGTCAGGATCCTAGGAGCACGTACACACCCAGTGTGAAGAATGCTGGGGCCAGAACTTACACCTGCTGAGCCATGTGGGATTCCTCTGCATAGCACTTACCCCCTGCACTATAGGGCTAGCTACTTTTTCAAATGGGCAAAATCATTTGATTATACTTTTAAAAAAAATATAGACAAAACAATATAAGTTATTCTCTGCTTGCACTTTTCTAGGTTTCAAAATTTCTCCATTATAACTTCTTTTTTAATTTAACAGTAGGATTTTATATGTAAGCCTATTTTGCTTCTGTTTTTAAGTTTATTTCTTTCTTTTACTTACCATATTTATCCCTCGTAACTGTTGAGGTTGAAACTAGCCTAAAGCACATTATTAAAAATGATTATAATTATAAATGTAGTTTGATTCTACTTAAATAGGTTGTACTTAGATAACATACTTGGATATTTGGATTATACGGCTTCGTGTCAGTGAATTAAACCTTAAACTAATGACATAGAAATGCCTTTTCCCATTTAACAACACTATACTACTTTTTATCCACGTTGACTTACTAAGTTTTGACACTCAGATCTCTTTTATCTATACACCTAGAAAGTTTTCATGTAAAAAAGATTTCTTCTAGTTTCTGCTTTCACAGAATTACCTCCTCAGTATTCTGCTTGAGGGGGGCCAGCTGACTTAAATTTTTATACTTTAGAATTTAATATTTGCAGGGACCAGCAGGAGGCATGGTGGATAAGATGCTGGACACTTCCACATGGCTGACCACGGTTCAAGTACTGAACCTGGTGGCTTGCTTTCTCACTTTCTCTCTCTCTCTCTCTCTCTCTCTCTCTCTCTCTCTCTCTGTGTGTGTGTGTGTGTGTGTGTGTGTGTGGTTAAATCAAATTTAAAACAATAAATGAATGAATGAATAGAATTAAATAAAATAATGTGTCTGTTGTTCTCCTATAGAGACTTAGAGACAGAAACCCTATTTTTCCATGTTGGCTAGAATAGTAAACATTTTTGGCAGCCTGGAGTTTCTCAGGCAGTCACAATAAGGGATAGATGGGTTTCTTAGGGATATGACCTTGAGCTGTTAGAAATTACGGTAGTGCTCATTCAAGTCTTTATGGACCAGCATTAAGGTCTGATTGAGAAAAGGGCTCAGAAGAGCCTGGGTAGTGTTTGGTCCGGGAGAGAATTTTTGTTACCAGCTTAAGGGGCTAAAGGTTCTGAGCATATATATTGAGACTCACAAGCCCTTAGGCCAACTCTGTGTAGAACAGTTCATTAAAAGCCACAGGTTCATGGGCGATCTGTGTGAAGGAGAAAAATTGAGGAATTCTACGTGGTTGGTGTCTCGAGTTTCTAGGGTGAACCCCGAGCAACTGTATGACCATGGAATAAGAATATCTTCTTTTTGTAATGTCTGCCCTTTTTCTTAGATACCATGCATTATTTCTGTTGTGGTGTCATGAAAGTGGCAAGGTTTAGAACCCTGGGCTGTATTTCATTATCAACATCTTTTTGCCTAGTTCTTTGCCTAGCTCTTGGTAGGTAGGTCTCTAACTCTGGCTCTTTCTTGTCACCAAGTTCTTATTGCAAACGTAGAGACTTTCTTTGAAAGTATTTTCCTCACCAGGAAGAAGTATAAACAACTCTACATTCAAACAGTCCTGAGTTCCATTCTTGGTTCTACTGTGTAACTTAACTGTATGATCTCAAATAAGTTACTTTTCTTGGGACCAGCAGTTGACAGAATGGCTATGTCACTGGACTCCCATGTAGTTGACTGCGGTTTGAGTTCCGGGCTCAGTGGCTTAAACTCATGCCGGGCACGTGTGCGTGCATGCCCAAAATCCCAAGAGGAGAGTGGAGGATATGGGATTGTGGCATGGCCATCCCCCCGGGGGATGATTTCTCACTCTCTGTCTCTCTGTCTCTTTCTGGCAAGCACACACACCTTATAGAAAAATTCTCTCCATCATCATCATCATCATCATCATCATCATCATCATCATAATAATAATGTTACTTTCCTATCTATCCAGATTCCATTTTCACAATCTGAAAATTGGAGATGTAGTTCTTAATGTGAAGATGAAATGAAATAAAGTATGTAAAGGACTCAACACATGATATGTGGTTAATTAATATAAAGTACTAAATCTTGAGAGATGATTTCTCTCTTGTTGCCCAGGTTGGCCTCAGACTCACAATTCTCCTGTCTCAGCCTCCTCAGTACCTGGGATTATAGGTGTAAGGTGTATCACCACACCTGGCTTCGAGATCCTTTTATAGTCTTAAAACTTAATGAGGACATTAAAAAGCTTTGTTTATTTGGGTTATAGCTATTGAAATGTTCCATATTAGAAATTATAATTGAGAAGTTTTAAAAATGTTCATTTAGTCACTTATATTTATAACATTTAAAAAATAAGCTTATTTTGGGACCAGTGGATTGTGTAATAGTTACATCCCTGGACTCCCATGTAATTGACTGTGGTTCGAGTCCCAGACCCAGTGGCTTAAAATTTCTGCCGGGTGCATGTGCATGTGTGTCCAAAATCCTGAGAGGAAAATGGAGAAGAGATTGCAGTGTGGCAATCCCCCTTTGGGAGTGATTTCTTGCTATCTATCTATCTCTCTGTTGCTCTCTGGCAAGCGCATGCACCCCATAGCAAAAATGTCTCAAGAAACAATAGTAAGTATTTTGTGTTAACATAAACAATATTTTTAAGAAAAAAAATAACTATAAATGCTTAGTAAAAAGGGAGATATTATTTTACCTTTGGGCAAATTTGCATTTCTCTTTCTGCGTTGTTGTGATGCAGTATTCTGACTGACGTATATGGAGAAAATCCAGCTTTACACAGAGATAAAATTGAAAAGAGAGGTACATTTTAATCTTTTCAGATAGTTGTGAATATTTCTTTAATATTACACTAAAAACTGACCAACAGTAGTTTCATAAAAATTAGTTGCATTGAGGCCAGCAGGTGGCATGGTGGTTAAGGCACTGGATTCCCACATGGTTGACTGTGGTTCAAGTCCCCAACCTGGTGGCTTGAAAAATCACAGATGTGTGTGCACACGTGACCAAAATCCAGAGAGAAGAATGGAAGAGAAGGGATTGCAATGTGACCATCCCCCCAGCAGGGGGGGTGATTCTCACTTTCTCTGTCCCTACCCCTTCTCTCTTCTCAACAAGCACACATGCCCTATGGCAAAAACCTAAAAAAAAAATTAGTTGCATTGCAAAATCTGATACCACATTAATAAACTCTTTATACTCTTTATACTGAAATCAGTTAGTATATTCTGCACTTAGAAAGACTCTTTTATTCATGCCTGGTGTTGTCACATTGTGCCTTTGTTCATTGAATTATTTTAATCTCCCAAATGTTGGCACATTTAGTTGTACAATATGAAAACAACACATTTGTTGATGTTCTCACTGATTTCACCAGAAAAATCTCATAAGTATTGGTAGATCTTAAGCTCATTCAAGTTTTTTAAATTCTTAATTGCAAGTTTGTCATTGTCAACCGTCTTCCAGTTTTCTTTGAACTGGCAGACTTCCTTGTTATTTTTAAGAAAACTCCCACTTTATTACCCAAGTCTAAATAACTATAATTTATCAGTCAGACACAGTTATGTGTCACATCAGTTATGTAAAGCCATGTTTCATGAAGAAAAAAAAAAAAAGCAACTAGTTCAGCCCTCAACACAGTGCACAATTTGTTTTCCTTGTGACAGTCGCTGTACTTTGGTTTTTATTTTACTCTTCACACACTTCCCATTTCATCCCTTAGAATATTGAAGAGATGCACATGCCAGGATTGAGATTTTACAAAAATAATCATTTTTACCACTTTGTCAAGGACATTCTTAAGTGAACCTGGCGCTTCTTCTTTTCTGTTTTTAAGTGTAAGTGCATGGCAGTGCAAAAATCATAAGACCACCAGAGCAATTTAGTGTCCTCACTTGAGTTCTTGATAAAAGGCCAGCTTTTTTACCACTATTGCTTTTGTATCGTCAGTGCAAATGTCATCGTCTAGCATCTTTATATTATTATGAAAATAATATTCACTCGTGGATCCCCTAAAAGAGTCTCAGAGACCTCAGTGGTCCATGGACCTTACTTTGAGAACAGCTGCTCTAAGGGGAGAAAGTGTAGCTTACAAAAGGAAAATACAATAAGAAGCCTTGTAAACACTTGCTATAGAATGCACGTGCTCACCAGAAAGACAGTGGCTGGAGGACAGTGAAAAATCACCCCCCGAGAGGATGACTATACCACAGTCCCTTCTTCATTCTCTTCTTAGGGTCTTGGACACTCATGCACATGTGCCTGATGTGTTTGCCAAAGTGCCAGTTCCAGAACTCCAACCCCACAGTTGGCCATTAGAGATCCAGCCGCCCTAACCACCATGCCACTTGATTGGCTCACAATAAATTTTTTTTACCTCACATCCTCTTAACTGACTTGCTAGCAAAAATTAACTCCCATTCCTTATGTACTATAGTGGCTAATTTCATAGAGTGCTGCATGTCAAGACCAGTAGGCTGCCTACTTCTATGGACGTTCATTTCTGTTTTCACCAGTAGATTCTGTGCTTATTAAGTATCAGCTGTATGTGTGCTCAAATGCTTTAATGCCAGTTTCTCTAAAACCTGTAATTAGAATTTTAATATTATGTAAATGTGTGAAGTATGAATTCAGAAAGGAAGAGATGAACGTTTCCAAAACCAAATTAAATGCTTTGAAACTTTTTATTGTAAAGTATTGCTGTTATAATTTTGTATGGATGAGATTTGTAAAAGATTAGGGGAAAACACATAAAAATTTGGAACGATTCTTCATTTCTTCACAAGTGTCTTTAATTTCTTCCTATGTTGTAAAGAAACCAAAGCTGCAAATTGTGATGTATTATGTGTGGTTTTTGTAGGAAAGAACAATGAGACTCCTTCTTCAGACCCATATTCAAAGAAAAGGCTTCAAAAGATTGGTGAATGTGTACATATAGATGTATTTTAAGTTGGAACAAAATTAATAAATAAATGTCTGTATTTTCTTTTTTTTTAGAGAGAGATCTTTTTGCTATAGGGTGTGTGTACTCGCCCAAGAGACAGAAAACAAGAAATTCCCTGGGGGGATGATGGCCACACCACAGCAATCCCTTCTTCTCCAGTCTCTTCTCAAGATTTTTGGCATGTATACACACTCTCGCCTGGCATGAGTTTTAAGCCACCAGGTCTGGGACTCAAACCACAGTCAACTACGTGGAAGTCCAGTGATGTAACCATTATGCCATCTGCTGGTCCCTGTATTTTCTTTTTAAATGATTGCTATCTTAACTACCTTTCCAGAGATTTGATTAACCAATGGTTAGGATCTCACTGAATAAGATAGTTTCTCTGCTGCTATCCATTAACTTTGAACAAATGTCCTTTGGTTTCCATGACTAAAAAATATAGTTTTGCCCATTATTGCATTTTGTAATCGAAGTTGGGTAAGTGGTTATGTCACTGGACTCCCACAGGGCGGAGCATGGTTAGAGACCCAGACTTGATGGCTTGAAACTCATGCCAGACATGTGTGCATATGTGCCCAAGCTTCCAGGAGGAGAATGGAAGAGAAAGGATTGTGGCATGGACATCCCCCCAGGGGGTGATTTTTCCCTTTCCTCCTCACTGTCTCTGTCTCTCTCTCTGTCCCCCTTGAGAGTGCACACACTGTAAGGCAAAAACCTCAAACAAAAAAAAAAAAAAAAACCCTGCTTAAATTAGTGAACTACGTGTGGGGGCTTGTAAATTTTCACTGAAATTTGCATAGTAATATTTCTTGAAGGATAAGAATGTATCAAGTGTCCTATTATCTATGAAATAAGTTCATTTGTTAAGCTGATGTGTGAGGGTTTGGCAGAGGGAAGTAATTCAGTGATGTCATCATTCTCACAGCTAGAGGTGCATACTGTGATTTATAGATGCATCATGACATAGAACGATGACATTAGGCTGGTAAATAAATGACTTGACTTCTTTGCCTGGCTCACCAATCACCACCAGTCAATGGAGAATGTGTTCCCAACTTGCTGGCAGTGAGCAGGCATTTGTAAGTTAGTTGTTTTTTAGAGGTAGGGAATTAATGCACACTCTAATACTCTGCTTACAGCCAATACACACACAGGCTGGCTGACTGACTAGAAAAAGCAGTTTCACTGTAACCATATGTATAAGAAACTCATGAATCTTAGTCTTTTTTTTTATCACCAGGCAGAATTTTCAGTACATATAATAACCAAACATGACATTATTACTAAATACAAAGGAATCTCTCCAAATTCCTGATTTCATAATGAGCACATAATTATTATCTGCAGTATGGCCTGACTTTATAAGTTTGTTCTTTTGTTATTTTCTTTCTTTCTAAAAATATTTTTGAGAGTCTACTGTGTACCACATGCTGTTCTAGAATTGAGGATCCTATAGTGAATACATCAAAGAAAACCCTGCTGTTGTAAAAATGAAATTCTAGTAGAGAAAACATACACACACACACACACACACACACACACACACACACGTTTATTAAGGGCACAAAAAAACGAGAAGAATGGAATACTGTTAGTTGGAGGGTGGAAGAGATGTTGAAATTCTGACAGGGCCACCAGAAAGGCCTCCCTGAGATTATTTCTTTAGTATAAATGTCTAAAGGAAAAACATGGTCTGGAAGAGGTAGTAGTCTCAGACATTTTTAAGTGTTGTTAACCTGAGGTCAGTGAGTTTGTTTGGGGGAAAACAGCAGTTAATTTTTACTAATTTTAACTGAAATTTAGCATTTCTTCCAGTCATGAAAAGAAGTAAGCAACTGGAATAATGTTAGAAGAACTCATGACTGTATTATAGCTAGCTGTCTCAGAGGCTATCATGGCACATTGGCAGTTGTTACAGTCATCTCAAAGTGTAAGCTCATCAACTGTAAGTATGGTAGTCACCATCCCTGCAATTAAATATTTGATATTTAATCCTTAATAAAGGGGAACATATATTGTTATTTTTTAAATATATGTATTGACAATTAAATTTCAAAGTAATCTATTTTTTCATATTTCTACATATTATAGCTTATGAATTTTAAAACATTTTAAGAAAGAGATTAAGGCTTCACTACGTTGCCAAAGGAGGTTTATGGCACAGAAATGTTATGCTCTAGCTTAATCACTAATTAAGGGTTTTCTTCCAGGTACAGCCACTTTTCATTTGTTTCCCACTCTTCGAGATTTCTCAATACATCCTGAACAGATGGAGAGGGTTTCTGGATAATTCCTTAGAGTTCTGATTGTGAAAGATTCTTTTTCACTTCCTCTTTAATCCACACACTATTGAAATATTTGCACAATATTATAGCTAGTGGACAGAAATTTGGCTTGCTGTAAAATGACAGTGTAATACTTTACAGAAGATTAGCTTGCAGACTTTTCTGAAAGACAGTCAAGAGACCTTAAAGGCAATGCAGTTCATTTTTGGGGAAAGAATAAGAAGTAGGAATTCTAACTTAAAATCAGCTCCTGTTCTCTCACATCAGCCTTTAAGCCAATTCCTGCTTGTCCTGATGTTGACCAAGTAGACCTGTCTAGATTGAGAGGCTATGGGTTTAAGACTGATAGCTTGGGGAGGAGGGTAGGGGTTGAGAATGGGAGGCCCTGGATTATGGGCTGTGGCAGTTCACAGGGACTCCACTGAGGTGGCTACAGGGCTGATGTAAAACTACTCCAGTTCCCGTGGAAGCAACGTAAAATTCCTAAGAACATAATGGATAGAGAGGAGAAAACTTATGGTGGCTTTGAAGGCCTGATGCCACGTATGGTCAAATTGATATCTTCTGATGGTCACGAATTTATCGTAAAAAGAGAACATACACTAACATCAGGAACAATAAAAGTCATGTTGAGTGGCCCAGGTCAGTTTTCTGAGAATGAAACCAATGAGGTCAATTTGAGAGAGATCCCTTCGCATGTGCTATCAAAAGTATGCATGTATTTTACCTACAAGGTTCACTATACTAACAGCTCCACAGAAACTCCTAAATTCCCAGGTGCACCTGAAATTGCACTGAGATTGCTGATGCCTGTGAACTTCTTAGATAGTTAAATAAAATAAATTATAATAAACTGTTAACTATTTTCAGTATTTAATACCTGTAGTTGTTAATAATTTTTTCATATTTAGCATGTTGCCTGTATGCAGTTGAATTGTTGAAGTTTATTGCAAAGCAGATTATCCTCTGTTTCTTTGCATAGCAATCAGAGTTGAATTTGTTTGCTACATCAACAAATTAAGGACGTTTGGGGAACCAGCAGTTAGCGTAATGGCTATGTCACTGGACTCGCACGTAGTCGACCACGGTTCGTGTCCCGGACCCGGTGGCTTAAAACTCACGCCGGGCGCGAGTGCGTGTGTGCCCAAGATCCCAAGAGGAGAATGGAGGAGAAGGGATTGCGACGTGACCATTCCCCCTGACGGGGTGATTTCTCGCTTTCTGTCTCTTTGTCTCTCTCTGTCTGTCTGGCAAGTGCACGCGCCCTATAGCGAAAACCTTTCCAAAAAAAAAAAAAATGAAGGACGTTTTCACATAGTAGTGAGAAATAAACAAGTATGCCAATTAAGAAAAAAAAAAAGACTGTGATAGCTTTACCTTGACACTAGCTATGGAAAATCACATGTTCAACAAACATACATGTTCACCTATATTAGCAATGTAACCACAGGAATAAAACTGAGAGCTTCTTCAGCAACTGAAAAGGGAGGGTGATGACTGGCTGAATAGGGACTCCAGAGAATTATACTCTGATACCACATATTCTGCATTTTATATCCCCCTGAATATTTATTCTGCTGCCTTCCACAAAGAACGAAAAAATCAAGCACAGCCAGAGTGGCACAGCCCACTTTGAAGTCACTAGACTCAGCAGGCTGGGACCATGTGGAAGGCCCAGATTCAGTTTCTATCCTAGCCTAAAGGTAGGAGTGGTGGCATGTACTAGTAATCAGGAAGGCCAAGGCAGGGGTATCACAAGATTGAGACTAACCTGGCCAACATAATGAGACCCTATCTTAAAGAGTTGGGGGTCAATTCTGTAGCACAGTGGGTAAGTACTGTGTAGAGGAAGCTGGAGCCCACATTGCTGACTGGGGTTCAAATCCTCGCTAAAACAGCAACATGCCAACTACATACTCATGTGCCCAGGATCCTAATGGGATGGAGAATTGGAATAAAAAAGGATGGCAACAAGACTCGGCTCTGTTGAGGTGTGCTTCCTCTCTCAAGCATGCACATTCACCTTCTGGCATATCATATATATTTACATTGACTAAAGAGCTGGGCAAGGTGGTACATGTAGTCCCAGCTAGAGGATCCTAGTGTTGGCAAGCCCTTTTCTTAAATACATAAATAAATAAATCAATCAATAAAGAAGAAAGAAGAAAGTTTTAAGTAAAAAGTACTTTTTTAAACTTTTGATTACTTAAGAACAAATAATCAACAAATAAATTACAAATAAATAAAGTAAACATTTTAAACATTTCGATTGTCAAAAACCTGGGAAAGAAAAGTGTTAATTCTAATTTTCACATGAGACAGACTTTACGCTTGTGGTTAATATGTGGGGAAGTTGATTCACTGTGTCATTCAAACCTCTTAGATTATATCGTCACTTGTGCCATTTGGCTCTGATAAATAAGCTAACCTTAAGAAGTGTAATGAAAGCTGTGGGTCTTGTGCACTCATTGACACGCTTTATTTTCCTTTGCAGGTTGGTGAAAGATGCTCCTTGGGATGAGGTGCCGCTTGCTCACTCCCTGGTTGGTTTTGCCACTGCTTACGACTTCTTATACAACTACCTGAGCAAGACACAACAGGAGAAGTTCCTTGAAGTGATTGCCAATGCCTCGGGGTATATGTATGAAACTTCATACAGGAGAGGATGGGGATTTCAATACCTACACAATCATCAGCCCACCAACTGCATGGCTTTGCTCACAGGAAGTCTGGTTTTGATGAGTCAAGGTACGAGTGGACCCAGCTGAGCTGAGGTCTTAGCTGGCAGCAGTTGTAGCTGCCATGCTGTGAGAAAAGCATTTTTATCATTTTTCTTAGGTGCATGTTCATACTTGGATCCTAAGCCCACGAGATGAAGTAATACCTAGGGCATCTCTTGGTGGCTTGGAGGACATCTCTTTCCTAATACCTATCATTTGTATTAGCCTGTAGGTTCTGTAATTATAGTTTATGATTAATTAAATCCTAGGTTATATCTTTATAGCACAGAGCCAGAGTGGAGTATTGATGTTTCCAGAGCATTCTGACAGTGAAGACAGCCAGCCTAGAATAAATGGAGTTTGTAAAACATATACTGTACTATTTGAAAGTAATATTCCTAGCACACAGATGTGAATCATAACAGCACTATTCTTTGTTTCTCTCAAGACTTAAAACATTCAATGTTGGATGATTTTCATCAAAACTGCAAGTAATTCCTGTGGATTGTATAGCCACTTTGCTTTAACATATTACATAATTACCAATATTTAATTTTCTGTGTTTGTATAACTGTCCCTTAATTACAACTCCTTTGGAAATCTACAAATGACTAAGACCATATTTCTTTTTTTTTGGAGAGGATTTTGCTATAGGGCACGTGCACTCACCAGAGAGAGACAGAGAGACAGAAAGCGAGAAATCACCCCCCAGGGGGGATGGCCATGCCACAATCCCTTCTCCTCCATTCTCCTCTAGGGATCTTGGGCATGCATGCACACGTGCCCGGAGTGAGTTTTAAGCCACCAGGTCTGGGACGCGAACTGCAGTCGACTACGTGGGAGTCCAGCGACATAGCCATTATGCTAACTGCTGGTCCCACTAAGATCATATTTAAGAAAAGCAGTCCTAAGATCATAACAAATTATTTGGTACTAAGTATAAAGTTGGAATTTGGAAAGCTAAAAGAACTTAGCTCTTGATTACATTCCCTATAAGAATTAATAAGCATTTAGATTATTTAACATCAGATTTTACCCAAATCAAGCTTTCTCCCTTGTCACATCAGCCAACTATCACTTTTAATGAGGTCTTTGAGGGGAAAAATTAGCATTAATTGAGCATATGACATATGCTAGTCCATTTCCATATTTCATTTAAATCTCATATCATTGTATAAAGCAGCTGAGATTTGGACCCAGTTCTGACCAGCCTCAGAGTTCAGTCCCTTTCCATATATTTTTTGCCTATCTCAGAATAGAAATTCAATTTATACTAATTTAAGAAAAGCTTAATTAGAAGGGCAAATTTTCACTCTAGCTCTCCTTGCCTCCTGCTCTCACAAAAACAAAAATTCAAAAAGTAAAATGCAAGCAAGGTGAGAATGCACTCTCAAATCATTCATTTATAAACCCCACAGACCACAAAGGACTTCATCATGAAATAGTAGAAGCCTCGCATAAGTCGATATAGCCTCAGGTCTTGGATTTTAAACGTGTATAGTTTTTGTTTCCTTTCATACATTTTTAGGGCAAGAATAGAGCTTGTTTCTTCATTCTTTCTTGTTGATAAAGTCATTGCAAATAATAAGGCATCTAAAACACTGGTTTGGATCGGATCAAAATATGTCATTCTCATCTGGCAGGAGATTTCCTGTGCGTTTAATTTCTGATGAAGGTTAGGGTGACGATGATACACACTCTTCTGGAGCCCCCATGTAAGTAGTGCACACTGACGAGAAGACTGAGTAGGAGGTGGAGGGACATCCCTGGTCTTACAGATCTCAGTGAATAATCAGCCCTATGGTTCTGGTTTTCTCATCACTCTTTCTAACTGTAGGCTGGGCTGTTGCAGTACTTTCATGTTCTCTAGGCCAGTCCTGTGGGTATCTACCGAGGAAGATTAGAGTGCACCTGTAGCTCTCATGGGCTCATGAAAATTCTCAAAGTGGGAAAATTAGGGTTTTCCTTCTGTTCTGCCAACCTAATGCTTGGTGCACAGGGGCCAGAAAGATCACACATAAGGAGTTCAGAATCACTGAAAAGAAGACAGGTGTGAAATGGTTAAATGATCACAGAATAGTTATAATCACACCAGGAAATGAAACAAAATGTGTCATGAATATACTTACATACCAAATGAGGGTGTTAAGTTTGAATTTAAGAAAGCAGTGCTCTTTCAGTTGTCTTCTCAGTTGTCTTCTAATGACAGCACAAATTGAAGACTGTCCATTTAGAATTTATAATATGTGCAGCTTATTAAAAATCCTGTAAAATAATAGCGTAAGGTTTTATTTTTGGAGAGGTTTTTGCCATAAGGCATGTGCATTTACTTGAGCAGATTTGTGGAATTTTGAAGAGCAGATAGATTTAGGTAAGTAAGGACGATAAAGAACATTCTAGGCAAGGTATATGGTGATAGAAAAATACAGGGCATAGCTTCAACTAACAATATCAGTACCTCACATTAACAGAGGTCTGCAGTTTGCAAAGTATTTTTGGTAAATATTGCCTAAAGAGGTTGTTGTAAGGAACAAGTAAAGATAATCAGGTAGCATGCTATCAGGTAACAGTGGCCTGAATTTAGGCATCAGTCACACTGATATCTGATTGGAGATGGAAGCCACAGAGAAGAAAAAATTGAAAATAATTTAAATTTTGAACTCAAATGATAGAGAATAGGAATTGAAAACTGTCTATAAGACGTTTGGTGTGGAACTAAGTGACATAAGGACCCAGGGTACAATTAACAGTCACCTTTGTACAGCTCAATCAACAGCAGTGCTTACCCCAAGAAATGGAATCCAGGTCTTAGCCTGGTACCTGGATTTAGGCCCAGAGCTGGGGCTACCTGGGCCTCTGGAAGCCCCATACTCTGCACACCTTGTTGGCCATGGTGGATTGGTCAGCACTGAGGGTGATACACATTTGTGGGAGTGAACAATAAGGCTCCCCCTACATTAGGAGGCAATGAACGTAATTCCACCCTCAGGGATGGTGTGTTTGAAAAACAAACAAACTCATTAATCCAAAAAGTAAATCCAAAGACCTAGGTTTGGATCAAAGTTCTGTTCATTTTGATTCATGTGCCAGAGGTCTTGAACAAGTCAACCTATCTGTAATTTGGGGATAATGTATAATTGGATTGTTAAAAGGATTAAGTAAGATTCTGTTCAGTGCTGTGTAAATTATAAATGTCGTAGAACTGTGAGGAGTTGCTATTGTTACTTAATACAAGCATTCTAAAATACTAGCATTTCTGAGTCAAAGGATTTTATGAAATTTTTTACTTTTAGTTTTCAGTGACTCCGGAGACTGAAAAATGTGGTAGAACAAAGAAATGCTTGAACAAAATCATGTAGCTCGTTTTTGGCAGGTGCCAGACTCCCAGTGGATCTTTTTTGTCATTAGTTCCTCATTCCGCTGGTGTCTCAGACCCCTGTGCTGCTTCTTCTGATCTTATGGAATCTATAACACATGAAGGATGAGAAGTTGTCTTCTAATGACAGCACAAATTGAAGACTGTCCATTTAGAATTTATAGTATGTGCAGCTTATTAAAAATCCTGTAAAATAATAGTGTAAGGTTTTTCATTTTTTTTTTTGAGAGGTTTTTGCCATAAGGCATGTGCACTTGCCCGACAGACAGAGAGAGACAGAGGGCCAGAAAGCGAGAAATCATCCCCCGGGGGGGATGGCCACGCCGCGATCCCTTCTCCTCCATTCTCCCCTCGGGATCTTGGGCATGCATGCACACGCGCCTGGTGTGCGTTTTAGGCCACCAGGTCCGGGACTAGAACCACGGTCGACTACATGGGAGTCCGGCAACATAGCCATTACACTAGCTGCTGGTTCCAATAATAGTGTAAGTTTTATATAAAACATTCTCAAGTAGTATTTTTAGGAAAATTGAGTAGAAGTTTAAAATATAATTCTTTGCTTACAGTTATAAAGTTATATGCACTTGTTATATATGGCATAGTTTTTGTTATTAAAGTTTAGAAGAAGACTGATACCACTTAAGGGTTTATCTTTATTTGATTAGTCAATAACCTGTATCCAAGAGCTTCTTAACTAACATTATAGCTGTATCACAAACTGGATTAACAGGATGTTGTTCATAACATTGGCAAATCAGGATTTTACAAAATGCTGTTGGTAAACTACATATAACTCACAGTGTTTTATTTGGCTCTATTTTGTTTTTTGCTTTGTTATAGTCGTTAGTGATTGTGTCCACATGTTTTTGTCCTTTAGGTTATCTTCAAGAAGCCTACTTATGGACCAAACAAGTTCTGACCATCATGGAGAAATCTCTGGTCTTGCTCCGAGAGGTGACGGACGGCTCCCTCTATGAAGGAGTTGCGTATGGCAGCTACACCACTAGATCACTCTTCCAGTACATGTTTCTGGTTCAGAGGCACTTTGACATCAACCACTTTGGCCATCCGTGGCTTAAACAACACTTTGCATTTATGTATAGAACCATCTTGCCAGGTATAGTGAGGCGTCAGAAGTGGGAAAACATTAAACTATTGTTTCTGATTATAAAAATGTGCTAGACTAAGAAAAAAAATGAAGTCTGTGAGAGTTGTCCTACTGAAATTAAAGACTTTATTTATTTATTTTTTTTGAGCGAGATTTTTGCTACAGGGTCCATGTGCTATAAGAAGAAAGCGAGGGACCAGCAGTTAGCGTAATGGCTATGTCGCTGGACTCCCATGTAGTCAACAGCGGTTCACGTCCTGGATCTGGTGGCTTAAAACTCACACCGGGCACATGTGCATGTGTGCCCAAGATCCCTAGAGGAGAATGGAGGAGAAGGGATTGTGGCATGACCATCCCCCCGGGGGATGATTTCTCGCTTTCTGTCTCTCTGTCTCTCTCTGTCTGTCTGGCGAGCGCACGCGCTCTATAGCAAAAACCTCTCCAGATAAATAAATAAGAAGAAAGCGAGGAATCACCCCCCTGGGGGAGATGGCTGTGCCGTAATCCCTTCTCCTCCATTCTGCTCTTGGGGTCTTGGGCGGACACACAAGCACACGCACCTGGCACATTTAAGCCACTGGGTCTGGGACTCAAACCAGAGTAGATTATGTGGGAGACCAGTGACGTAACCATTATGCCATCCGCTGGCCCAGATATTAAAGACTTAAAAAAAAAAAAAAAAAGAAAAATTGAATTCAAGAGTTGCATGTAACTGGAACATTTTGAGAGCTAATGTGAGGATCTATGATTTAGGTATTGTAAAGGTTGGAACATAATAAATTGAATATAATTTCTAACCCCTGTAGTACATTTATTTTTGTATATATCCAAACATGAGTATCTATTAAGCTCATTGAAAGGAATCTAAATAAAATATAAACATTTATGATTACATGTCAATTTTCCTTTATGTTAGATCCCTAATTTTTTAGTTTTAATTTTTTATTTTTAGTTATTTTTTAATTAAAAATTTTTCTTCCAAACTATATAGATATGATTCAAAATCTAAGAATTTATCTAATTATTTAAGTTGAAGCATTAATATTTTCTTTAAATATTTTAGTGAAGTAAATAGTATCAAAAAAAGGAAATTAATCAAATAACCAGTTGCTATATAATGGCTAATTTCAAGGCCAGCGGTAGCATAGTGGTTAAGGCACTGGACTCCCACATGGCTGACTGCAGTTCAAGTCCCAGACCTGGAAGCTTGAAAATCATTCAGGGCATGTTTGTGTGTGTGCCCAAAATCCCAAGAGGAGAATGGAGAGAGGATTGCAGCATGGCTCTCTCTCCTTGGAGAGGAGGTGGAGGGAGGGGGGCAGAGGGTGGAGTTCTCACTTTCCCTCTCTTTGTCTCTATGTCTCCAGTGAGCACACATGCCCTATGGAAAAAACTTTTAAAAAGACAAACAAAAAACACTTGCTAATTTCTCTCTGTACAGTTTTACTTTCTAAGAGCACTATCTCTGAGAAGAAGATATATATGTAATTTAATAATGTGTTCATTTCTAGAGAGCTTTGTATGTTTCTCATTTCTAAAGCAGGACTAAGATATTATAAAAAGCTGGAGAGATAAATTTTCATCATGATGGATTTTCTATCCCACCTTTTAGGAAATGACATTTTTAGATGGTAATTCTAGGCCTATAACAACGAATCCAGTATTAAATCTGTAGTATAAATATGGCTTAGATAGAATTTCCATTAAGATTTATTTTATTTTATTTTTGGAGAGGTTTTTTTGCTACAGGGCATGTGCACTCACCAGAAAGAGAGAGACAGAGAGACAGAAAGCGAGAAATCACACCCCCCCCCCCCAGGCCATGCCTCAATCCCTTCTCCTCCATTCTCCTCTTGGGATCTTGGGCATGCACGCATAAGCACCCAGCATGAGTTTAAGCCACTGGGTCCAGGACTTGAACTGTGGTCGACCACATGGGAGTCCAATGACATAGCCATTCCGCCAACTGCTGGTCTCAAGATTTATTTTAGACTTAAATTCAGAATACTGCTTCATTCTTATTCTTAGGCAGGAGAGACCTATTTCACAACTCATCTTAGTAAACAATGGCCATCTAAAATAAGGGGACTTTAAAGCTCTCAGTGGTTTGTACTTAGAGCAGAGTTCTGCCAGCCAGCCACATCAAGGCATGGTTCAGCTGTGAGCTGTGTTTGTGACTGCTTCCTAAAAGATGTGTGTGTGTGTGTGTGTGTGTGTGTGTGTTTATATATGAACACCTTTAAATGGAGCATTTATATGTTGGTTCTATTAATGCAATAGAACTTCATTGAACATGGAAGGCACTATAAACACGGCAGAGTCAAAGAGAACTAAAACACATCCTCTACTTTCAGGGAACTCACAGATGTGTAGAAGATTCAGAAAATCACATTTTATAATAGGATTTACTTGAATGACCATTTACTAAACTATTAGAAACAAGAACATTAGCTATACATTATGTAAATATGGTCATGGTAGCATTTCAGAAGAGATCCTCTTTTTAAGTCAGTCTGCTCTCAACAACATTTATATTCTACAAGTGATATTCTAGAAATTATTATTTCTGTTTACCCAGAGTTTTTTTCCTAGGTTGCTTCCTTTTTTTTCAAGAATACCTAGAGCATACCTACTCTTATTTATTTATTTTTCTTTATTCCAATAAGGATACTAGCCTTTACGATCATTGCATTTTCTTCTTTAACCTTCAGCAATACATAGTAACAGGACCTTCTCTGGGAATTCAGTTTTCTTATAGCTCTAGTTTCTTCCCTGAACTTTGTATACAGTGTAACTTCTACTTCATTGGAAACCAAATTGAAGCACCTGTATTATTATCTTGGCCTAAACTGCAGGTTGAATTATGAGAGAACTAGTGCTCATTCTCCAGATTCAGGAACTCACCACATGCATGAGAATTTTTCCTGCACATATACAGATATAATTGTACATAGCATAGACGTTGAAAAAGAAGTGGGCAATATACGTACACATTAATTAGGGTTGCATCCTATTACCAACGACAAGATGTCATACAACAAATACAGGCATGCACACAAGATTTATGGAAGACTTCAGAAGGATTCTAATCATTGCTCTGGGATAGGACAGGGGCATTGTGATTCTGTTTCTTTTTATTCAAGATACACAGCTGATTCTCTTTTGTAACTAGATTTGAAAATCATACCTTTATAGGTATATGCAGTTTTAAACTGAATTCTTTTCAACTTCTTATTCTAGGGTTTCAAAGGACGGTGGCTATTGCAGACTCAAATTACAACTGGTTTTATGGTCCAGAAAGCCAGTTAGTGTTCCTAGATAAATTTGTTATGCGTAATGGCAGTGGTAACTGGCTGGCAGACCAAATCAGAAAGAACCGTGTGGTGGAAGGTCCAGGAACACCATCCAAAGGGCAGCGCTGGTGCACTCTTCACACAGAATTTCTCTGGTATGACATTGTCGGCTAGCTTTAAACAGAAATGGTATCCAGGGATATTATCCATGCTGTGTACTAGTTTTTTGTTTTGTTTTGTTTTTTACATTTAAAAGGAAAAAAAAAAAACTAATCTAAGACACTTTTTAAACCCTTTCTCCCAGCCACTTAATTATGTGTAGCTTCAATAACATAGCATAGTGTTTGAAAATCTGTTAAAAACAACACCGTTTACATTTAAAATCTATTGTTTGTAGTTTTGGGTTTTCTTATAGCGATGTCCTTGGCTTGTACCATTTTGTAGATAAGCATATTTTGATTTTACATCATTTTTGAAATCATAGGAAGTAAAACCCACAGAATTTAGACTGAATCATTCTGATGACACCCCCCAAAAAGGAATAAAATATTTCGTTTTGTTTTGGTAAACGAAGCATTATAATCTTCTAACAGCAAAGCTGTTGCTAAATTTTCAAAAGTTTTTAAGAGTGTTTGACAGTATTTGACAACTCCACTTTGATAATAAAAGGACTGTGTAATTTTTTTGCCTTAATCTTTTAAGCCCAGAACGAGAAGCTTGGATCCCCTTTTTAAAGTATTGCCAAATATATTGTTGGCGTCCAGTAAGTTAAAATCAAAATTACAGGGAACTAGTTAATCATTAATCCCTGAATTCTTTTCATTCTATTGAAATTTAGATTTAGCTCCAAAATAAGCTTTCTTATAACTTGCTTTCCTTTATTCTTTTTTTTTTAATTCAAACAAGGGGGAGAATATTTATAAAGTGGTAACTATCTGTAGTTTAACCAGCATTTTAAAACTATTTTCAAAAGTGGACTATGCTAATATAGAACCATGTCTGAGAACTTTCAGGGGTATGGAGTAATTACATAATCAAAATTCTGCTTACCCACAGATAAATAATGAAGAGAATTCTATAAAGCTAATTACAGGAATCAGACTAATGCCAAATCTAATTTAGTTAAAAATCTGCCTTTCCACAAACATGCAAACTGACCAGAAACTGAGAAAAGGATGGCCAATTCCCATTGTATCTGTATTTGTTAAATCACTTTAAGTCAGCATTTTACTAGGCCTAACTAGTGAAATAATTTCTGCTGTCCTGAAACTGAAGTAATTCTAGAACAACAGATGAAACAGACAAAATGAAATACCAATAAGATTCCCTCTAAAATAAGTGATTGAATCATTTCAGGAAAAGTATAAAAGAGTTAATTATATAGGTCTGCCTTTCTTCCCTCTAACTGTAAATCATATGAACCTGCTAAGTCTGTTTTCTCACATCATCAAACATAAACCATCATCTTCATTATTATTTTTGGAACTTTTCTGATTAAAAATAATAATTAAAGAAAAGCCTGTGTTGGGTTTTTAAAATTTTCTTTGTTTCTTCTTCTGAGACAGAGAGAGAAACATCCTCAGCAGGCTCTTCCTCACCATCCCTCCCACCTTAGTCTGCCTGGATACTGTGCACACGTGCACACTGCATAGGTACAGAGAGACCTCAAAACACAAACCTAGAATTTTCTCTGGTGGATCCAGCATGACAGATGGTTTGTTACTACTATGCCAGTGTGATTGAACCAAAAAACCCCCTGTGTTTTCAATCACTGTGAAACTTTAATATTAGATACTATAGTACTTTAATAGTACATATTTATTATAAATAAAAAATAAGCTGATTTTTGTCCAAAAAAACATGGCATTGTCTGCAGGTTAAAACCAAACCAAACCTTTAGATCTGGGCTATGTAGTGAAGTCACCTAATAAATCCTCCAATGGATTTTACCCATTTATATTTTTAAATGTGGCATCAGAAATACATTTGACCTAATATGTAAAGTTCTACTTTATTTCAATTTATTTTTTTAGAGGGAAAAAACATCAGAAGGAAGAACTGATTTCAAAAGAAACATTCAGTAGCAGCCCTTTATTACAGAACAACCCTTTATTATAATTTAAGAATTGTTAGAGTCCAGATTCTAACATGGGGTTCCCTAGAATAGGAGGTCCTCAACCAGAAATTTGGATGAACCCCAGTAGTGTAGACAGCAGCTCTAAAATCATCAAGTGAAGACAGCCCATGTAGTGAGCAGCAGAAATCATTTCAAGCTCAAGCTCAAAGATTACAAATACAAAGAAATAATCCTTTCCCAGTTACTAAGGGTTTCTTGTGCATGCTCATTATCTGTGGGTGTTTTCAGAAATGTCCCTAATGCAACTTACACTGCAGGAGCTCTGGGTAGCATTTGCATGTTGTTTCGTCCAGTCTCACTAATGTACTATCACGGTTCTGATGTGTTACTTGTATTTCCATCAGAAAACCATTCAATATTTTAAACATTTATTCTTTCAGGTATGATGCCAGCTTGAAATCGGTTCCTCCTCCAGATTTTGGCACCCCTGTATTGCATTATTTTGAAGACTGGGGTGTTGTGACTTATGGAAGTGCACTACCTGCAGAAATCAATAGATCTTTCCTTTCCTTCAAGTCAGGAAAACTTGGGGGGCGTGCAATATATGACATTGTTCACAGAAACAAATACAAAGACTGGATCAAAGGGTGGAGAAATTTCAATGCAGGGCATGAGCATCCTGATCAAAACTCTTTCACTTTTGCTCCCAATGGTGTGCCTTTCATTACTGAGGCTCTCTATGGGCCGAAGTACACCTTCTTCAACAATGTTTTGATGTTTTCCCCAGCTGTGTCAAAAAGCTGCTTTTCTCCCTGGGAGGGTCAGGTCACAGAAGACTGTTCATCAAAATGGCTGAAATACAAGCATGACCTGGCAGCCAGCTGTCAGGGGAGAGTGGTTGCAGCATTGGAGAAAAATGGGGTTGTTTTCATCAGAGGAGAAGGCGTGGGAGCCTATAACCCTCAGCTCAATCTGAAGAATGTTCAGAGGAATCTGATCCTCCTACACCCACAGCTTCTCCTTCTTGTGGACCAAATATATCTGGGAGAGGAGAGCCCCTTGGAGACAGCAGCCAGCTTCTTCCACAATGTGGATGTTCCTTTCGAGGAGACAATGGTAGATGGGGTCCATGGGGCCTTCATCAGACAGCGAGATGGTCTCTATAAAATGTACTGGATGGATGATACTGGCTATAGTGAGAAAGCAACCTTTGCCTCAGTGACATACCCTCGGGGTTATCCCTACAATGGCACGAACTATGTGAATGTCACCATGCACCTCCGAAGTCCCATCACCAGGATAGCTTACCTCTTCATAGGGCCCTCTGTAGATGTTCAGAGCTTCAGCATCCACGGAGACTCTCAGCAACTAGATGTCTTCATAGCCACCAGTGAACATGCCTATGCAACTTACCTGTGGACAGGTGAAACCACAGGACAGTCTGCCTTTGCACAGGTCATTGCTGATCGTCAGAAAATTCTATTTGACCGAAATTCAGCCATCAAGAGCACCTTTGTCCCTGAGGTGAAGGACTATGCTGCCATTGTGGAACAGAATCTGCAGCATTTTAAACCGGTGTTCCAGCTGCTGGAGAAGCAGATCCTGTCCCGAGTCCGGAACACAGCTAGCTTTAGGAAGACTGCTGAGCGCCTGCTGAGATTTTCAGATAAGAGACAGACAGAGGAAGCCATTGACAGGATTTTTGCCATATCGCAGCAACAGCAGAAGCAGCAAAGCAAGTCAAAGAAAAATCGAAGGGCAGGCAAACGCTATAAATTTGTGGATGCTGTCCCTGATATTTTTGCACAGATTGAAGTCAATGAGAAAAAGATTCGACAGAAAGCTCAGATTTTGGCACAGAAAGAACTACCCATAGATGAAGATGAGGAAATGAAAGACCTTTTAGATTTTGCAGATATAACGTATGAGAAACATAAAAATGGCTTGTTGAAAGGCCGGTTTGGACAGGCCCGGATGGCAACAACTCATAGCAGAGCCCCATCACTGTCTGCTTCATATACCAGATTATTTCTGATCCTGAATATTGCTATTTTCTTTGTCATGTTGGCAATGCAACTGACTTATTTCCAGAGGGCCCAGAGCCTACATGGCCAAAGATGTCTCTATGTAGTCCTTCTAATAGACAGCTGTATTCTATTGTGGTTGTACTCTTCTTGCTCCCAATCACAGTGTTAGCACTGAAACTGTAAACAAGATAATTTTGTGATCACAAGAATCTATGCAAAAAAAAAAAAAATCATTGCTCCTGTTTGTTATTAGATATTTTTTATTCTGATTTATTTTAACAGTAAACAATTTTTCACACAAGAAAGCCGGGACATGGAGAAATCAGAATCAGAGCGAAGATTTTATGACAGGAATAGGAGTTGCTTGGTTGTCCCATGGAAAGTATTTGACTTTGCCAATTTGGCAGCCCTGTGATTCTACTCTTAAAAGAAACAAAATGGCTGGTTTTTAAAGTAATATTTTCTTCTTAGAGGGACCAAAAAAAAAAAATCTAGATAGAATCAGATTTTATTAATATTAATTTAATGCTATTAGCAATTTCCAGGTACTATATTATGGAAAGAACTGAAGCACATAATTCGGCAAAATACAGAAATTTTTAAAACAATGTTGTCATGTTGAAAAATAAATGTTGCTAGGTGCTGGTATGGTGGCATCGCCTTCTCCAGAGAAGTGGTTCTTTTAATTATATGAACAAAAAGGTCTGTTACTACAGGATCCGGGTGATTCCGATAAGGCAGTAAGAATGTTGGCGGAAGATTGTTAAAAATGGAAACTATACATTTAATAAAAAACATATATCTGTGAATGCTGCCAGTTTCTGCACACATTCATTGGTCGTTTATATACATTCATTGGTTGTTCAATAAGTAAAACAATTACAAATAACTTAATATTGTATTTTCCTTAGGTGGAAAACTTTTGTAGACCCAATGACTATTCAAATAAAATATTTTATATCCTGAATGTTGATTTCAGTACCAAAGAAGATGGGAATCTAAAATTTGGACATGGTCCTTATGTTTTTTTAATAGAAAACTTTCTTTAAGTTTATTTTGCTGAATAAATGGATCGTAATTGTGCCTTTTCCCTGGTATCATTCTTCTTAGTTCCACTACATTCAAAATTTATTAACATTCACTCTTTGAAGAAATATCTTAATTTAGACATGCATTCAATAAATGTGTAAAGTAGGGTTTGAATCAAAACGAATCATTTGTTTACCCTCTTGTTTAAATAGATATACACTTAAGTTTGTTTATTTCTTTTATGGGAGAAGGAGACAACGGAGTGAGAGAAGCACCCCTCACAGGGTCCTCACGTTACTACCCCAGACACCTAGGCTCAGCCAGGCAAGATCTCACACGTGCGCCTGCTCTCGATGTGTGCAGGGAGAACTTGAGATGTGACCCCCGGCCCTTCCGTGTGGGTTCAGCACCACGGAGCATTGCATTGCCACCATACCACCGTGGTTGGCCCTAAACACGTTTTAAATATTTAAAGCAATAGCCAACTTCCGATACGGAAGTAACACCAAACTTTGAAAAACAAAATTCTCATCATTATTTTTAATCAAGTCCTCAGAAGGTAACAGTAGCACAGAATATTGGAAACACGGGCCACAATTTATACTCGAGCATAAGAAAATGATAGACTTAAGTGGAACGTAAGAATGAATCATTATACATTCAGCTTATTTGAATTGTCTGTTTCTCCCTTGAAAAGTGGAAAATATGTTCAGGGTGCAATCACTGATTTATAGGTCTAAATTAATTATAGTAATCTTTCCTATTGTCCTTTTTGTTTGTGGAAATATCAGTATGTAACAACAACAACAAAAAACTTGGATGGATTTTTCTGTAGTTCTAATTTGAAATCTTACAGAAAGAAAACACAAGTTCAGCTTCTAAGTGTGCTTCACTCACATTGTGGGATCTAGAAAATGACTTCTGAGGAAGTTACTATTTTTCCCTCATGGAAAGTCTCTAGGGAGGATGTCATTACACACTGTTTAAAAGAATAATGTTTTCAAAAGAATAATGCTTCCGTTTGTCCTCCACGGATGGTCTTACTGGGATTTAAACTTGCTTTATGTGACAGATTCTCCGTTTACTTAACCTCATTGGACATTCCTCCCTTCTACTCTTTCTTATTTAAAAGGATGAATTGTTTAAAATGATCAAAAGAAAATTTTGAAAAAAAAAAAAAAGGGAAAAACTGCTCTTTGAGGCTACCAAGTAAACCTGATCTCAGATTCAGAACTCAGGCGTACTTTCTATCAGAGGGGAAAAGAGCGAGTGAGTGCCAGACCCAGGATTTTTTGTTTCCTCAGGTGAACGCTAGACAAAATGTTAGTTCCCATAGCAGGAGCTATGCTAATCCTTTGGCTCAATTTTTAAAAACAATAGTAAGCATGCCCCTCAAAAACAAAACAAAGTAAAATCGCACATTTTTGTTCTTTCTTATGGACTTGGTATTCATGCAGAAATTTTTTCAGGCAGTGATGTCAGTGGTTAAGTGGAAAAAATTTCTGAAACAAATCACAGCTCTTATTAACGAGACATGTTTTATATCAAAGATGGTGTGTATTTGAGTAAAACTAAGAAACTCTTTGTATTTTCCAGAGAACCAAGTGACGCTGAATCTCTTGAAACTGAGTAATCAATTATGGAATTTGTTTTGCTACTGCTCACTAGGAAAGGAGTATCCCAAGTTCATTGGATAATATGTGAGTTGCTGTTTAGAGAATCGGCAGGATTTAGGGGTCTTAGCCTTAAAGACACTGTGAGAATCATTAGCATACAGAACCGATCTGTTCAGTGAAAGCGGGTGTTCTCTTGTTTGTAACTGACTAACTTAAAATGGCCATAGTGGTAGACGACCTAGCATCATCTGAGAGAATACTGCTTCAAGATCATCACCATACCTGTTAAAATCAAGTGGAAAACTATTCTGAAACTATTTCAATAATTAAACTTTATTATATCACCTGGAATATTGAGTTCTTCCACACATAGTTCAGAGATAGCTTTTATGTACCGTATGTTCTAAAGTTATTAGAAAATATATTCTGACAGAATAGTTTACTTACTGAATGATTTTTTAAAGATTAATTTTAATTTATGGCTTTTTCAGTTAAAAAAATTCTTAGGGCAGCTCTGTGACCCTGTAGTTAAGGCAGCCTGGTGGCTGACCACACAGTTTGAGGATGGACCTTGCAGCTCGAGAAACACATCTAGCATGTGTGCATCTGGGCCTGCCCAAAATCGCAAAAGGAGAGAGAGATGGAGAAGAGATTGCTGCGTGATCATCCCCTGGGGAAGTAATTTCTCCGGTCCCTTTTTCTGGTGCAGGCAAGCGCATGTACCCTCTAGCAACAACAAAAAATATAGATGGTTCACAAACCACTCACAGAATCTGAAGTTTATCCCAATTTGAAGACAAAACAAGCCATGAAATATGTTGTAAGTTGAAAAGTAAATATATGTGTCCCCTTAGAAATAGGAGACAAATTAACATGGATATAGTCAAGGGTAGGCGGGGCATGTAGTTTATCCTCCAAACTGGGACACCTTTGACAGGTAAAGGGGAAGCAATTAATAGTTACTCCAGGACAGTAGATACAAATCAGAAATATATGAGAGAGGAACCAGCAAGTGGCACAAGTTTTGTTCCTGGACTCCCAAATGGTTAACCATGGTTCGAGTCCCAGACGTGGTGACTTAAAACTTACGTTGTGCACATATGCATGTGTGCTCAATATCCCAAAAGGAGAATGGAGGAGAAGGGATTGCAGTGTGGCCACTCTGCCCTCCAGGGGGTGATTTCTTGTTTTTGTGTCTCTGTCTCTCTGGCAAGCGCACACACACCCTACAGCAAAAACTCTTTAAAACAAAAGAAAGAGTACATCAGATAAACAGACACGTGGCCATCTTTAGCATAAATTAATTCAGGAAAAAAATTGGATTGGGGGCATGTGAAGTTCTAATTCGTTTACTACTTAAAGGGGAACTTGAGACAATCTGATTGAGCCCTCTAGCTGAGCAAAGCGAGGTTCAGCCAAGGGGCTGGATTCTCTCTCTACTCCCTACCCTGTGATTATTCCATCTCTGTTGGCAAAGCCCACTGGCTCAATTCCCTTCTCTTTAGGTTCATGTTGAGAAGATGTGAATTTCTGCAACTTATTTAATTTATTGGCAAAAATGATATTTTTTCCAGCAATGTTTCAGCTAAATATTTGCTTTATGCTATATAGTGTCAGCTAAGTACAGACAACTTTTCAAGAAATGACAGAGAAATCAGGCATTCCACTACATGCTGTAAACATTTAGTTTTTGATCATTTCTCTTTTTAAAAAATATGTTCTGCCATAGGGCTCATGTGCTCACCAGAGAGAAAAACAGAAAGGGACAGAGAAAGGGAAACTGAGAACTCAGTTTTGGAAGATGACCACACTGTGAATCCCTTCTCCATTCTCTTGGATTCTGGGTGTGTGTGCATATACACCTGGAGTGATCTTCAAGCCTCTGGTTAGGGACTCCAGTTGCGGTCAGCCTTGTGGGAATCCAGCAGCCTAACACCACGCCACCTGCTGGTCATCTCTTTTAACAGACAGGTTCAGACATTCAGACTTCTCAACAATATGTAAAGTCACCTTGTGAAGAATAAAAATAAAGTTGAATTATGACTTGTCTTTTTCTTTTTTTTTTTGGCATTATGACTTTTCTTTTTCTTTTTTTTTTTTTTAGAGGTTTTCGCTATAGGGCACGTGTGCTCGCCAGACAGAAAGAGACAGAGAGACAGAAAGCAAGAAATCACCCCCCTGGGGGAATGGCCATGCTGCAATCCCTTCTCCTCCATTCTCCTCTCAGGATCTTGGGCACGCACGCACACGCACCTGGTGTGAGTTTTAAGCCACCGGGTCCAGGACGTGAACCGTGGTGGACTACGTGGGAGTCCAGCGACATAACCATTACGCTAACTGCTGGCCCCAGACTTCTTTTTCTTAGGTGCACGTTGTGTGTGTGTGTGTGTGTGTGTGTGTGTGTGTGTGTGTTTCCTAAACACCAGTTTCTGGTGTTTTTTTAAGTCTGTTACTTTCTTTTTTTCTTTCTTTTATTCTTTTTCTTTTTTTTCTTTTTCTTTTTTTTTTTTTTTGCCGTCAGGTGCACCTTCTAGCCAAAAAGAGACGGAGAGAGAAAGAAAGTGAGAAGTCACTCCCCCCCTCCCCCAGGGTGAATGGCCATATCGCAATCCCTTCTTCTCCATTCTCTTCGTGGAATTTTGTACATGCATACACAAACCTGACATGATTTTCAAGTTGCGGATCCAGAACTTGAACCACAGAGCTGGCCATGTGGAATCCAGAGCCTTAACCACCATACCACCTGCTGACCCTAGACAGAGCAATTTTAATCAGAGAGAAGCCCTCTGTCTCCTCCCTGGTCAGCTTGGTTGGAGAAAACTAGTGGAGGGGACTGCTAACCACTTGTGTTCTCAAAGTCAAGTGAAGAAGTGTTTGGTAGGTAGACACTCATCCTCTGATTAAGCACTGTCCTGCTCTCAGCCATGCCGTTTTTAAGTGCAGAATCCCTCTGCTCAGGCTGTTCAGAGAATCAAAGCTTCAACTGCTGAGGTCTCAGTGTACTTTTCCTTTGTGATTCCATTTTCCACTCCCATCCAGTCCCACTTTCAGAGGTACCCACTGCCCGTTCCTGAATTCCTGAACCTCTTTACAGTTGTGCTGAGTGAACTGGTGTGTTTCTCGAACGTCCAACCCCATTTTCTTGCCGGCTTGGGTTGTAGCCTCCTGTTTATTTACCATGTACTCGTCTGCTCTCTGCTCCCACAGTCTCTTTCTTTGTCACAATTCATTTACTGTCAAGTTAGCTGGGTTTTAGGAATGAACAGAAACTAATTTATATACTGAATCCTGGGTTGTAGCCTCCTGTTTATTTACCATGTACTCGTCTGCTCTCTGCTCCCACAGTCTCTTTCTATGTTGCATTCACTTATTCCATAAATGTTTTTTCTCAGGAAGAGCTAGGATATTATGTCAGAGCATAAAATATAGATTCTTGCCTTCTTAGTGCTTACATTTTAGGGATTGTTCTGACAAATTATCATAATTTGTTAGTACGTTATCTGTTCAAAGATAATAGGAGCCATGGGGAAGAAGTCAAGGTAAGAAGACTGAGATGGGAACGCTGTATTGATGTCTCCACTCCCATTTTCTTTGTCATAATTCATTTACTGTCAAGTTAGCTAGAAATGAACAGAAACTAATTTATATACTGAATCCAATATGTTTAACAGGAAGCCCCACACCACTTTCCAGGTGAGTTGACAAATAACAAGAATGACTGTAACACTTGTTTACAGAATACCTACTCTACCAATTACTGTTTTCAGAACAGAAGCTATAGTAGAGAACAGCAATAACAAAAGAAAAGCTGTTCCTCATGTGGTTTCTGGATGGGTTGGGGACAACAAAAATGTAAGATGAGAGCTGGCCCCATGGAGCAATGAAGTGCTAGGCATTGAGAGCCAGGTCCCACATGGCCGGCTGTGGTTCAAATCCTGGTTTCAGTGGCATGCACAGGCAGCTGTGCATGTGTGCCCAAAATTCTGTTGAGAAGGAGAAATGAAGGATCAAGACTGTTGAGTGACAATGCCTCACTGGGGAGTGCTTTCTCTCCCTTATCCGCACCCCTGGTGAGCACACGTGCTCTACTGTGGCAATAAGTTAATAAAAATACAAAATGTTAAGTAGTGGTTTGTATAGAATAAAGCAAGGAGAGAAGTTATAAAGTGATGGTGAGATGGTACCGTTCTATGAAAAGTAGTATCAGACATGATTACATCTGAGCAGACACTTGGAAGAAATGCAGAAGTATCAGGATATCTAGAAGAGCCTTCCAAGTAGAACAGTAGTTACAAAAGTCTTAAAGGTCAATAAGTAGTTGGTGTGTTTTAGCACCAGAAAGCCAGTGTGGCTGGAGCAGAGTGGGCAAGGTAACAAGATTGCATGACCCCATAGACTACAGCAAAGACTTGGATTGTGAAGCGGCAAGAGAGCTGGGAAAATGGATTTGCAATTGACCGAGATGTCACCTGAGGGAAGGAAAACTAGGAGGAGGTAAATCTGGGAATATATGCTAGCTCTGTTAAATTTAAGATATTTTGTAAATGTCCAAGTGGTGTGGTATAGGCCTGAAGTCTAGGGGCAGACTGGCTGTAATTGCAATTGTCAATGCCCTCTTTTATTTTTTTTTATTTATTTTTTTTTTGCTTTTTGAGAAATGTTTGCTATAGGGCACATGCGCTTGCCAGAAAAACAGAGAGAGACAGAAAGAAAGCAAGAAATCACCCCCCGGGAGGATGGCCATGCCTCAATCCCTTCTCCTCCATTCTTCTCTCAGGATATTGGGTACTCACGTACACACACCCGACATGAGTTTAAGCCACTGGGTCCAGGACTTGAGCCACAGTTGACTACATGGGAGTCTAGTGACATAGCCATTACACCAACTGCGGGTCCCATCAACGCCCTCTTAAAGGTTAAATGGAAATTCACTAGTTGTATTAAGAGGAGAAATGTGTTCTGAGTAAATGGAATATCATGAAGAAATACAAATATGAAAAAGCAAGTATGGTTTAGGAATTCACCCAGATTGGTGGTGCTGGCCCTCAGGGTGTACAATGGGGAGTGACTGAAGATGAGACCGAAGGAAAACCAGGGAGGATACTGTGCAGATTTTTGTAGAGCATGGCAAAGCACTTACACTTCATTCTGCAGTGAGGATTTCTCAAAAATTTTCTATACCTCAACATAACTGAGGCATAGAAAAAGTGAAAAAAAATATATCTTGACTTTTCTAACAACCTAGTAGTTGCACTGTTTCTTTTTTAGATTAAAAATGGAGGAAAGAGAAAGGGAGCTTACCCCACACCCTGGTCTACCTATCCAGTCTCATTTTCTGCCATCCATTGTTACACACCCTACCCTCAAACCATTCCAATCTAGAAGTTCCTGAACCAGACAAGTCGATCAGAAATAGCAGGAAAATTTGGACAACTTCCTGGGCTTAAGTGACAGCCAGGGTGACTGGGGTAAAGCTATGACAGGCAACCATGCTCTTCTACAAAAATAGGACTCAGACACACAAACACCATTGGCAACCTTTGATTCATTCTCTTTCTTTCCTTTTTTAAAAATATTTATTTATTTATTTATTTAATTCATTCATTTATTTTAATTTGACCAGAGAGGGACACACAGAGAGAGAGAGGGAAAGTGAGAAAGCAAGCCACCAGGTCCGGGACTCAAACCATGGTCAGCCATGTAGGAGTGTCCGGAGCCTTAACCACCACGCCACCTCCTGGTCCCGATTCATTCTCTTTCTAACCAGTATTCTCCCACAAATAATACATTCCACAAACATACATTTTGATTAACCCAGGCAGTTGAAGAGCCTTCTACACCAGGAAAAATAAAAGTGCTACCTTCTGCATGTCTCTAGAAATGAATTAGTGGGAAGTCTTTATCATGGAATGTTCGTAAGATTTCAGTGGTGAGTCCAGTGGAAATACTTTGGGATGGCCCTTGAGGCTTTGAATTAAGACAGGATTTCTTAAGGCAAGAGCTTCTAAAAACATTCCAGTCAGCCCAGCATATTCCAAATTAAACAATGAGAAGTGTTTAATATATATTTAGGAATTATTTTCTGAACAAAACGTTTTCAATGATTTAGGCACTTTCTTTTTCATCAGAAGAAATGGTAATAGCATGATTCTAGAAAGTACCTTTTTATGAGAAGGGAATATCTTGTCAGTTTTCACTCCTTTTTACTATTCGGTTTTTATTATTACTTTTCCCCTGGATCAGAGCCCTCCAATAAAATAACAGATTGCCATTTATTGCCTTCCTGTGCAGATAATCTTGATTTCTTAACTCCTTCACCCCCACTCTCTAAGGAATTTGTTTTACCAACAGAGAATAGATTCGTGCTTATCTTAGAATTCTGAGAAGTTTTAGAGCGTTGCATGTGCTTAAAGCTTTGCTATGATTTATGTTACAGTTGTTTTTCCAAAGGTTTATATTTCAGCATTTGGTCTCTAGTGTAATGACGTTAGGAGGTGGTGAGACCTTCAATAGGTGAGACCTAGTGGGAGTGTGCAGGACATCCTCCTCCTGAATTAGTTCATGCTGGCTCATGGCACAGAGTGAGTTCGAGCTCTCATGAGCAGGTCGTTACACAGGGAAGACAGCTGCCTCTAGGCCTCTCTCTTTGCATGCTCCCACTAACCTCTCTGCTTCTGTCAACCATGTCGTGGCATAACCTGATGCCAGCCCCTTGCCTTTGGAGTTCCCAGGCACCAGAATCACAAAGCAGACAAAATGTCTATGCTTTATAAATCACATGTTTCTGTTAGCAACACAACAGCAAAGGCAAACTGTATTTTTGATACAAGAAGAACTGAAGGAAGGCAAATGTGATTATTACGAATTCATGGAATTTTTATCATAGTTGACATATCAATTGCAATAACAGTATAAATCTGATTGCTATTACTGAATACTGCCCTCAGCTGACTCACACTTAGGGGACACAGAGATTGTAAAAATTGCTACTTCATTTGTCTTCCCACTAGATTACGTTTCTTCAGGGCAGGGTTGTGTCTCTTGCTCATGATATATATATATATGGTTCTTTTACAGAGCCTGATACATAGATATTCAAAAAATGCTTGATGACTATTGACTCACTGACTCACTGATTAACTGGAATAGAGAAGATTATGGTTCAGAAAATTTAGTACAGAGTTTGCTGTACACTGAATGTTTATGTCCCTCCAAAATTATTATGTAGAAACCTAATCCCTATTTTGGTGATATTCGGAAGTGGGACCTTAAGAATGGAATTATACTGAATGTATTCATTTTTTTACAATTTATTTTATTCATTCATTTATTCTTTCATTCTATGAATGAGAAAGACAGAGAGAACCCTCATGAATAAGATTAGTACACTTATAAAAGAGGCCCTAAAGAGTTCTCTTGTCATTTCAGTCATGTGAGGTTACATTAAAAAAGACAGCCACCTGGGATCAGCAGATGGCATAATGGTTATGTCACTGAACTCCCACATAGTGGACTGCAGTTTGAGTCATGGACCTGGTGAATTAATCTCACAGCGGGTACGTATGCACCAAGAAGAAAATCGAGAAGGGATTGCAGCATGGCCATCCCCCCCCCGGGGGTGGGTGATTTCTCACTCTCCCTCTCTCTTTTTCTCTCTGTTTCTCCAATGAGCACACACAACCTATAGCAAAAATCTCTCTCTCTCACTCTTAAAAAAAAAAAAAAGATGGCCACCTATGAACCAGAAAGCAGGTTTTCACTAAACCCCAAATCTGCCAGGAGCTTGATGAACTTCCTTGCTTCCAGAACTGTGAGGAACAAATTTATGTTGTCCGTAAGCCTCCTCGTCTATGTCATTTTTGTTATAGCAGCCTGAATAAACTAAGACAACTATCTCTTATAATGAGTTAATATCACTGTCTCCCACGCAGTCATGAACCTTGGCCTTGAGAAATGCTCCTCCTACATCCTGGAGTATTTCAACCTTGTCACTGTTGAGCTGTGTGGAGGCCCTAAATTTAAACTCTAGGACAGAGTACATGTGAATAACAGAGGTTAAGAAGGCATTTGAGAAGCTGCTACATGGCTTTTATACATGGGATGGTCCCAAAAGGAGTAAAGAACCTAGATGCTAAAGCTACTTAAAGTAACACACCATTTGTGTAGGATGTTGTAAAACCCCAGTAATCAACAGACTGTTGCTAAGCTTCAGAAATTGCTCCCAAGAATGCCTCTTCAGTTCATGACATTGTGCAATCCAGAAAACACAGCCGTGCCAGCACAGCAGACTTCCTAGAGAACACAGAACAATGAGTGGGAGTGGGGGATGTGGGCAGGCAGTGTGGTTGGGAGGGTTGGTTATTCAGCTGGCTTCTCAGCCACACCTGTACACCTGGAGAATAGCACCATGACACCTTGGAGTACCCTGGATTTTCTGAAAAACACTCCGGCTGTGGGAGAATCTTGTATAAGTTATTGAATGTTTTCTCTGCTTCTAAATAGAGTTTCTGTGTTGCCCAGTGGATGGTTTAAGAGCCTTATAGGTAATGAGAGGACCTTTGTGAGTTCACTACTGAGAGGTCATTTTCTACTTAAAAAAATAATAATTTGGATGCCAGAGAAGGATGTAAGGAATGAAAGAGTATTTGATAATTTTGTAAAATAAATTTTGCTTTAGAATGGTATATAAAGAAGCCACATGCTAGACTTATTTTATAAACTATGCTGTAATTCATGAGAATATTTGGCAGTCCCTGTTTACATTATTATGTTAAAATATACTGACAAGCAATGATACTAACAGCAGTCTTACTGAAGCCTAGCAGAATTCAATGACCTTTGTACACACATTCGCACTGTAAGAAGAATTCTAGACACAAACTCATCTTACAAATTAGGAAGCCAGGATCAGAGGGGTTAAGAAATGTGACCAGAGACACACATACAAATGATTATTATAGACTATTGCAAAAAGCTAAAAAAAAAAATTAATATTTGAATTTTAATTATCTGGAGTGTTCTAAATGCCATGTTCTAATCATTTAAAATTTGAATTGAGTTAGAAATATAGTTATGTCAAAACTAACTGTAATTTTTATCTTTATCTTTATTTAGTCTTGTGAAACATAAAAGAACAAGCAAAACAAATTTTTTGTCCAAGTAGACAGTCTTTATTCAAAATAGACTAAAAGACACCTCACGTTTTAGAAATTACTACTACAATTTGTCATTGTTTAGGATCCTACATAAGAATCAGTTCAGAATTAGACATCTGCTTTTTGCTTCTAATCTCGTCTTGTATCTAAACGGAATCACTTAGAGCTTTATAAAGAAGAAAACAAATTGTTTACTAATCTCTTTAGTAGTGTTAAGAGAAGCATTTGCTTTGTAAGTGTGCCTTATACAGTATATCTGTTTTATTTTCCTCTCTTACCTTACTACTATTCCCAATTTCATATTGTTCCTTCTTTGACCATAGTCATAAATGTCTATGGTATATCAGATGGGTGAAATGAATGAAGTCATTATAAAACTACTACTGGCTGATGCTTTATATGAAATAAGCTTACTTTATGACTCTCTTCTACAGAAGACGAGATTTGCCAGGGATAATTGTTAAAAAGAAAATGTGGTGATATGGAAGAAAGAGACTAGAAAATACTTCACAATCAATATATCTTCCAAACAGTCACTTGTCAGTCACATTGCATTTATTTTTAAAGCACAATTTCTTTTCTTTTTTAAAAAATTAGTTTGTCAGAGAGTCTGTGAACCTGCGAGAGAGAGACGGGGGTGGGGAGAGAGAGAGAGAGAAAGAAGGAGAAGGAGAAAGCACAAACCCCCAATGGAGTGTGGCTGTGCACCAGTCCCTCTACTCCATTTCTCTATCCTGTCAGGATTTGGGGCACACATGCACATGTGTCTGGCATGTTTTTCAAGCTGTTGGGACTGGGAGTCAAACTGCATGGTCAGCCCTGTGGGATCTAGCTCCCTTAGCCACAGGACATAGGGTAGACCCCCACATTGCTTTTTAAAACTCAGCATTATATGGAAGGAAAAAAAAATGGAAATGAGATTTTGTTTTGTTTTTCTTTTTGGAGAATTTTTTAAATTCTTGTTTTTTATTTTAAACTTCTGATTGAATTTTGTCACTTAGTTGAGTTTTTGTTAGTTTTTTGGTTGTTTTTTGGAGGCTATGCCTGTTTGTTTCTTTAATGAGTTAGGATTGTGTAACACAATTCTCATGTTAGATTTAAAAGTGACCCTGTAGCTGACCTAGCCCAACTTTCCTATTTTATAGTTGAGGAAATACCTTGTTTTGCACTTCTTCGTTTAGCACATTGCCAAAATCAATACTGGCTGCTTTGATTTTTCCATTGCTTCTTGGATCAACCCCCGGTTGAGGAATATAGGTGAAAAAGGTCTAATACAAGTGATATAAATTAGATTGTTCCTCCCTGAAATAATTTCAAATAAATTATAGACATAAACACTGGAATAGTATTAATTTATTTTATCACATAAAAATGGATGCTATTTTGCTTACTAAACATCTGTTCTTTTTCTTCTTTGGTTCCTGGTTATATGAGCAAGTCAGATGTAAACAAACACCCCGAGAGTACTATGGCCTATTAAAAAACAGTGAATTGGCGCCCTCTAGCACATTTCTGAGTCACCACTTTTCAAAAAAAATGTAACAAACTAAATTGCTCTAAATACTTCTTTTTTAAAAAAAGCTAATTCTAATTCTCACAAGAATTGTCTGACATAGGTTGGAACTGGCTCTGCAAGCAAAGGCAATGTGTAATGTGGTGAGGACTACTCCCTGTGTGAGAAGAGCTGGGGACAGAAAATGGACCTACCCTACAGCGGGGTGCAATGATGAATGAGACGAGGTCCTGGTCCTCCCGGAGCTCCCAGTGTAGTCGGAGTGAAAGGCCCTGGAAAGGAGCGTTGAGGGCATGTTAAGAACTACTGCACCAGGGGCTGGATGGCAGCACGGTGGTAAATGTGTCACTTTGTGAGGCTGACCCTATCTAGGGTTCTGACTTTCTGAACTCTGAACACACTGAGTGGGCATGCGGCATGGTCTGGGGCTGGCTGATACTGGGCATGGTTTTTAGTGAGAAAGCCCCTGTCGGAGGTGCCTGTCTCTGTGTCTTCCTCAGTAATACATTGGAATGAGTGTTAAAGGAGAAAAGTACTTTGACAAGTAAAGAAAAGAAAAATGTCATTCAAGGCAGCAAGAAAAGCAAGTGAGAAGGCCCGGTATTTAGAAGGACTGTGATCTGTATGTACAGAAAACATGAAGGAGTCAGCAGTGCTGACAACCAGGGTGTATGGGATGAAGTGGGGCAGAGGCGTGGAACAAAACGGGGAAGAGCTTCTGTGCCAATGCAGAGGGTATGGGACTTGTCCACTCCCACCTTCACCCAGTCCCTGATCATGAGCATGTGCATGCCCGACATACTCAGGGCGGTCTCTAGAAGTGAATCTGAGCCTACCCGTGTGCGTCGGCCTCACAGACCATCGTGTGTTACCTCTGCGTCACCATCAAGCCCCTGTATGAATTCTGTTGTATTTGATTTTATTGCTCAATATTATCTTTTAAAAAGTCATCCTTATTGATTGTCATGTAGCAATATTTATTACGTTGCCGCATGTTATTATCTTGGTTGAATAGTTCAGTTTATCTTGCCTGCTGATGTTGGATATATGTTCTTTGATTTTTTTTTTTTTTACCAGTTCTTGTGTGTATTTTACCAATTATTTTAACAATTCTCATATTTATTACAGTTCTTTTTACAAGGTTTTTTACCAGTTATTTTGAGCAATACTGCTATGACTTGTGTAATCTGTATCTTGTTCACATGTGCATAATAGTTTATAGCGATTCATTTTTTAAAAAAATGATTTTTGTTTAGAGTAGTTTTAGGTTCACGGCAAAATTGAGAGGAATGTATAGAGATTTCCCATGTATCTCTCTGACTCTCCACACAGCCATAGCCTCCCCCATTATCAACATCCCCTCCCCATCAAAGTAGTGCATATGTTATGACTGATGAACCTACACTGAAACATTCTAATCACCCAACGTCCACCGCTTACATTAGGGTTCACTTTTGGTGGTGCACATTCTATGGGTTTGTGTAATGACATATACCCACTATTACAGTACCGTGTAGGATGGTTTCACTGCCCCCAAAATCCTCTGCTCTGCATGATCACTCCTCCCTCCCCCTCAACCCTTGGCAATCATTGATCCTTGACATATAGTTGGAATCCCACAGAATGGAGCCTTTTAATATCCAGCTTCTTTCACTTAGTAATATAGATTTAAGTCACTTCTGTGGCTTTTTGTGGCTTGATAGTTCATTTATTTTTATGATTGAATAATATACTATTGTCCACACATGCCACAGTTTATCCATTCGCCTACCGAAGGATATCTTGGTTGCTTCCAAGTTTGGCAATTATCAATAAAACTGCTATAGGCACCCACGTGCACGTTTCTGAGATAAGTTTTCAACTTCTTTGGGTAGATACTAAGGTATGCAAATGCCAAGGAAAATGATTGCTGGATTGTAGGGTAAAAGCGTATGAGTTTGATGAGAAACTGTCAAATCGTCTTCCAAAGTGGCTGCACCATTTTTCACTTTGACCAGCAACGAATGACTCACATCCATTTTTTAGAAAGTTAATTCTGATTGGATTATATTGCATAAGCATCAATGGGGTGAAGTACTAGAGGCCTGGTTCTCATTCACGGAGGGTGGACAGGAGCAGTGGAAGCTGAGGGACAGTCCTGAGGCAGAAACAAGATGTGCAAGAGGGGCCAGCAGGTGGCATGGTGATTAGGGTACTAAACTCCCACATGCCTGACTGGTTTGAGTCCTGGCCCTGGCAGCTTGAAAATCCCAGGAGAAGAATGAATTACAGGGTGGCCATCCTCCCTTAGGGGTGATTTCTCACTTTCCCTCTCTTGTGTGTGCGAACACGTGCACCCTATGGCAAAAACCTTTAAAAGAAAGAAAGAAAGAAAGAAAGAAAGAAAGAAAGAAAGAAAGAAAGAAAGAAAGAAAGAAAGAAAGAAAGAAAGAAAGAGAAAGAAAGAAAGAAAGAAAGAAAGAAAGAAAGAAAGAAAGAAAGAGCAAGAAATGTAGTGGTACCCTCCAGTGACAGTTTTCTAGTTCAAAAGACTGATATCCTGAAATGACCTTAAAATTCTGGTGAACAAATGAGTTGTAATGTAAAAATGGGTTCTATGTTGGGTTTGAGGTTATTGTTGGACACACAAAGGAGATGTCTACCAGGCCATCAGAAATGCTCATATAAAGCTTAGCAGACGAAGGGGCTGCAGATGATTTGGAAATGTTAACGTACAGTTAGTTGCTGAGCCTATGGGAAAGGACCCAACATTTTGGGGGCGTCTACTATGTGTCAGTCACCATTATAAGAATATTACATGTACCAACTCATTGAACCTTCATAAAAACCCAGCGAAGCAGGTAATATTTTCATTTTATAGATGAGAGAACTGAGGTTCAGAGAGGTCAATTATCTTGCCTAAGACCACATGTCTACTCAGTGGTGGAGCCAAGAGACTAGGGAGTTTGTGAAAAGGACTGAACTTTAGTGAGAACACGCACATTAATGGTTGGGAGAAGGAGGAGAGTGAGCCTGAGAAGGAGAATTAGATGAAGAGTCATGGAGTTGGGAAGAGAGCCAGAAGAGC
>NW_006203636.1:681971-685148 GCF_000334495.1 Tupaia belangeri chinensis
GTCATTAGCAGTCAAACTTAAGTTACTTAATAAGGTAAGTATTGCAGGTGTTGGGGAGGTCAGGGCGAGTGCCAAAGTCAAGTCACTGATAGTCAAGCTCTGAGTCTAGCTGTGAACAAAACGTATTTAGGCTTGGTTCATTGCTTCCAATAAAGGAAGTGAAACCTCTTTAGAGAGTCTAAAAATAAAATGTAGAAAAACAGTTATTGCCTTTTGGTTGCTGTCTACCGCTAAAGTAAAAAGAAAATTCGTCCCATCAGTAATACAGTTATGTGTGGGTGTGGACAATGATGGAGAAACAGGGGAGATGGTGGGAAAGACAACAGTGCTAAGTAAACAGGACAGAAGCAGCTGAGCTGGGCAGGAAGGAAGGCATGAGGAAGTCGTGGGAAAGTCCCTCCTCTGCCTAGGCCTGCAGCTCCACCATCCTCCATTGTGGCTTGGTGACTCCAATGAAGTGGGTGGCAGTGGGTGGCCAGGTGGCCCTTGCACCTGGACCCTGGCTATGCCATGTCCTCCTCCTGATGTTATCCTGTCCCTACTGTTGGTCATAAGGCTGCAATTGTTCTGAACCATGTACTGTCCTCATACAGGCATGACCTTTGCATCAGGGCTCCAGTTCTGAGTTGCATAAGACAGTCATGGTTCTAGCTCTGCAGTGAGAGAAGAGAAAAGCCAAAGCCTCCTTTTCATTGACTGTTTGATTCATTCATTGATTCACGAGTTATCCCACAAATATGTATTAAACAACTATAATGTCCCACGCACTACGCTACAACCAAAAAGAGGATTAAATCAAGTACGATCCTTACCCTTGTGAAATTTAAAATCTAATTGCAGAGATGGAAAATAAAGAAGGTGAGCAGTGAATAAGAGATCATAGGACTGTCACGTGCATTAAGAAAAAAATATCTAGCTAAAAAAGATAGACGAGTGAGTGATGGACTACTTTAAAAAGCAGTAAGGGAGGATGTGGTAGATGCTTCCTGTGCTCACACACATCCAGTTCTCTTTGCCTTTAGGGATAGGAGAGGCCCAGACTTCTCCTTTCCCCGTTATCAGGTGTGGGTATTTTAAGCCAGATGCCTCATAATTAAAAAACTCCAAAATAAGAAACATGAACATGGCAATCCCTGGTGGACAGCATAGAACCTAATTAAAAAGACTAGAGAGATGATAATTCTTGTTTTTTTTGTTTTTGTTTAGAGAGGTTTTCGCTATAGGGCGCGTGCGCTTGCCAGACAGACAGAGAGAGACAGAGAGACAGAAAGCGAGAAATCACCCCCAGGCGGATGGCCACGCCGCAATCCCTTCTCCTCCATTCTCCTCTCGGGATCTTGGGCACGCATGCACACGCGCCCAGCGTGAGTTTTAAACCACCGGGTTCGGGACGCGAACCGCGGTCGACTATGTGGGAGTTCAGCGACATAGCCATTACGCTAACTGCTGGTTCCCAATAATTCTTGTTATGTGACCGACTTCTGCATTAACTTGGAAGCAACGTTATATATCTCAAGAAAATATAACTCTAGGGGAAAAAATAGGAAAACAATGTTTCTAGTGTGTGTTGGCTACTACTGGATATGTTTTGACAAAGCTTAATAATCTTAAGATAGAATTGGTTGGAAAAAAAAAGAATTGGTTGATTTATAAGCAAATGTGAAAAGGAATAGAAATATTTCAAAAATTGGGGCCTTGCAAAATTGGAAAAACGTGACCAGAATTAGAGGCCAAACACTAAGATATAAATTGAGAAAGCTTTGAAAGACAAAAATCGATTAAAATAGATCTGTGGAAAGATCAAATAGAAAGTATGGCTTCTATGCCTATAGTAATGCCTCTCAATAGATGAAGACAATTCAGGGTAGATAAAATTAAGGTGTGCACGGGCCAGCAGGTATCATAGTGGTTAAGATGCTGGAACTTCTAAATGGCTGACCGAAGTTTGAGTCCTGGACCCCGTGACTTGAAAGCCATGCGAGGTGTGTGTGTGTGCATGCATGCCCAAAATCCCAAGAGGAGAATGTAGGAGAAGAGATTGCAGTGTGGCCATCCCCACAGGGGAGGATTTCTTGCTCTCTGTTGCTCTGTCTTTCTGTGTCTCTCTGGTGAGCACACATGTTCGACAGCAAAAATCTCTCACATGAAGACCTGATGTGGAGACTGCCACACGCCACCCAGGGATTCTGGGCTTTGTGATTCTGCACATTATGTCTCATTTGAACTTTTGTATTATTTCCTTTGGGAAGGAAGTTAGTGGGTGCTATGTAGGAAAAGAAGAAAGAAACAAGAGAACGACCTGTAACAGATACTAGTGATTTCTCCTTTACTTCTAGCAAACAAGAGGACTACATGTCTTGTCACCTTGCAGTAAGGTGGGCCACAGTCTGTGCTGAGGTACTGAATGGCTGTTGGGAGGTACTCCAGCACTTTTTCTGCTGTGGCAATGATGGCGGATGTCGTGGGCAGAGCTAGAGCTGCTAAATATTCAAAGTAGAATGGAAGAGAGGTGCCCAGGAGATATATTTTGGAAGTGAAAGAGTCACCAAGATGTGGGGCACATTGTAGCACAATAGAGTCTAACCTGTCAAAACGGAAGTCCTCTCTGAGGATCTAACATGTAAGGTGAAACTTTACAGATGAGAAGTAACCAGAGAGGACATGCCAGGCAGAGGAAGACTTACATGCAAATAAATATCTTGACACAAGACATGGCTCATTGTTTTTGGAGAGTTAAGCAAAATGAGGGTAGCTACAGTGTAGTGAATTAGTAACAAAGAATGTCTAGCATGGGGACAGTGAAAAAGGACCAGAACAGCCTAGAATCTGGATTTAACAAAACCTAAAGCTGGCTACCATGAACAAGAATAAGGAACAGAAAACATATCAGGAACAGGGTGTCAAACAGTTGCGCAGACCTTCCCAAGATACAAAAGTAACCTAGGAGAAGAATGTAGAGACAGAGACAATGTGTGTGTGTGTGTGTGTGTGGGTGTGTGTGTGTGTGTGTGTATTCATCAAAATAGAATCCTGTAAAGAAAAATAAAGTTACTCCCAGAAGGAGCAGAGTATGAAGCACCCAAAGCTAGAGAAAGGGCAGTGCTTAGGGTTCCTGGAAGGCAATAGTTCTTCCAGGACATTGAGGTATCACTCCAGGCTGGTTCTGTACCAGCCACG
>NW_006203636.1:685744-686136 GCF_000334495.1 Tupaia belangeri chinensis
AGGCCCAGGTATAAAAGCATGGAGAACAATTGTGGATACTAGAGACAGTGTGGGAGGGGAGTGGGAGGGAGGGAATCGGGGGGAGGGGAGGGCTGTGAAACATTTAATGGACACATAAAATGGAAAATTATCTATTGACAATAATGTATATGATAATGTCTTTGACTGGAGTGATATGCAATGTATTCATGCTGGGAAGATTAATTTTGTATGTGGCAGAGATGTACAGTAATTAAATGTAAAAAAATAATAAAACTAAATAAAAAGAAAAAAATTAAAAATATAAAATAATAAATTATATTTTAATCCATTAGGAAAAAAAAAACGATTAAACAATAACAGGTCCTTGGGGCCAGCAGGTGGCATGATGGTTAAAGGGTGGGATTCCCATA
>NW_006203636.1:686162-712958 GCF_000334495.1 Tupaia belangeri chinensis
GTTGGGCACATATGGATGCATGCCCAGAATCTCAGAAGAATGGAGAAGGAATTGCAGCATGGCCATTTTGCCTGGGCATGGTGTGGGGTGATTTCTCACTTTCCCTCCTCACTGTCTCTCTCTTCTCTCTCTGGAGAACATATGGCCCTATGACAAAAAGTCTATTAAAAAAGAAAGAAAGAAAAAAGAAGAAAGAAAGGAAAGAAAGAAAGAAAGAAAGAAAGAAAGAAAGAAAGAAAGAAAGAAAGAAAGGGAAAAAGGCCCTACATGTGCCCACATCCCAAAATTCAGTTCAAATCCTGGACCTCGTAGCTTGAGAAACACTTTGGGCACGTATGCATGCTGCATGCCCAAAATCCCAAAAGGAGAAATGAAGAAGGGATTGTGGTGTGACCATCCCCCATGGGGGGGTATTTTCTCACTCTCCTCCTTTCTCTCTCTCTCTCTTTCTAGTGAGCACATGTGCCCCCTGACATTTCTGATAATGTCACCTGTAATAAAACCTCCTTGCCTCCTTGACAGCTTCATGGGTCAGAGTTTGGGCTTTCCAGAGGAGAGCAGATGTACCCTTTCAGTAACAACTTTGGTTTAGTTGGTACAGTTTATGCATTAAATCACAACATTCTGTGTCAGATTTTTTTTTTTTTTTTCTTTTGAGTAATGCAGTTTCTCCATTTTAACTTTGTAGGTATATTTGTATTCTTATGGTATTATTTTATACTAAAGCCTTGAGGATTGCATTCTGTTTTGTATAGGACCCGCTTAAGTTTTTTCAACACTATGGATAATAATGCTTCATCTACCTAGTATTGCAATGCGCCCTGCGTGAATTTAAGCTACTGGGTCCGGGACCTGAACTACGGTCTGCTACATGGGAGTCCAGTGACATAGCCATTATATCAACTGCTGGTCCTGAGAATTTTTTTTTTTACCTATAGGGTGTATATGCTCACCAGAGAGACAGAGACAGAGAGACAGAAAGCAAGAAATCACCCAGAGGAGGGAAAAGCCATGCCACAATCCCTTTTTCTCCATTCTCCTCTTGGGATTTTGGGCATGCATGCATGGGTGCCTCGCATGATTTAAGCTACTGGGTCCGGGACTTGAACTGCAGTTGACTATGCGGGAGTGCAGTGATGTAACCATGACGTCATCTGCTGGTCCCCAGTGTTTTTTAATTGTAGAAATAATTAATTTATATTTTAGAAAATAAAATCCAACAGAATGATATACTATAGCTTCTCACCCTCTTCTACTATTTCTGAGAGGTAAACAAAATATTTTTGAACTTTGCAAAATATCTTATGCATCTATAAGGGATATGTAGATACGTTGCCTGCAATGTTTTTGTTTACAGTTTTTTGTTTGTTTGTTTTGTTTTGCTATAGGGCATGTGTGCTTGCCAGAAACAATTATCTGCTGCAAGAAAAGAAATATCAGTTTGTGAAATCAGTGAATCCTTAAGCTTTTGTGATAAGTTTAGGACATTTGTGCTAAGAGGGGAAACATAATCTGTAAAAGGGTTATTTGAAATATCACAGGATTGCTAGTTAACAAATGACACTCTGGTGCCAAAAATAAAGTTTGATCTTTCTCCTCTTTCTAATTTGTACTTCTGTAAGAAGAATTTATATAAGCATTCAAAAGTCTCAAGATAATGACATGTTCCAGATTTTCAAATACATTACTTTCTGGGGCCGTCAGCTGGCGTGGTGGTTAAAGGTGCTGGATTCCCACATGGAATGGGGCCGTCAGGTGGCATGGTGGTTAAAGGTGCTGGATTCCCACATGGTCAACTGTGGTTTGGGTCCTGGACCTGGTGGCTTGCTTTCTCACTTTCCCTTTCTCTCTTTGTATCGGTCTGGTCAAATTAAAAAATAATAACAATAAATAGAATTAAATAAATAATTATTTTTAAAATATGTATTACTTAACATAAACAACATACCCACAACATTTAATGTGCAGAAAGTTAATCTTTTTAAAAACAAGAGTGGCAGACTTCCTAAATTAACTTGCTAATTTGGGCATCTGATATCGTGTCTTACATAAAATGGCTATTTAAGATATTTGTGTCTTAATTTCATTGTACTCTTTTCGGTGGTGTTAGGGCCAGGACTGATATGTTGCTAGAATTTACAATAGCAGCACTATAAGCAGGGTCATACTGTTGTTCTGAGTTTCCATCACAGCTACAGAGAATAATGTTTGAGAACTAGCTCACCTGAAGATGTTTGCAAGGAACTTTTAGGCTCGCAGCATGGGTACGTGGGTACATACTTTCTTTCAAGAGTTTCTTTTACTTTCTTTTCTGAGAAGTGTTTGGTGGTTTCTGAAGCCCATTTGTAACACCAATAATGATAGCGCTGAGAAACAAAGTGAAACAGTCTGAGAAAACCAAACAAGACCCATAACCACTGGTTTTCCAGTGTGCTTCATGTGAGAATGAAGCCCACTCATATTTTGTTTTTCTTTTTCCTTCAGTTTTTGCCATAGGTCACATGCTCTTGCCAGAGACAGACAGACAGGAAAAATGAGAAATCATCCCGCAGGGGAATGGCCATGCCACAATCCCTTTTCTCTCATTTTACTCCCAGGATTTTTGACACATACATACACATACACATACTTGGTGTGATTTTCAAGCCACCAGGTCCGGTACTCAAACCCCAGTCAGCCATGTCAGAGTCCAGTGCCTTAACCACCACACCAGCTGCTGCACCACTCCCCACAAACTCATTTCTTAAAAGCGAAAGCAAATTGGTGTGAGAAACATAGATTTTCAAAAATATAAAGTTCTCTTAAATATGATTTAGTCTATTCTCAAAGAAAATTTTTGAATTCTTTCCACACCATTAGGATGTTAGTCTGTTTCTAGTAAGGAGGGTTCAAGTTCTGCACAATTGCCCTCTCAGACAGAGCTGGGAATGGAGGTCTGGGCGAGTTATAAGAGACCTAGAGCAAGAGCCCTCCTCTGACCCAGGCGTGGGAGGAGAGAATGGCAGCATACTAGACTCATTGGCAGCTGCTGGGAGAAAATTGAGGCTGCTAGGCAGAACCTAGACTCTCAAAGGTTATAGAAACCTGTGTTCAGTACAGAATGACCATCGTGGTCTAGGTATCTGTGGTTGGAGAAACAGAGACGTTGCAACCCCGAGAGATGGTGTTTGGAGATACAGGCTGATGGGACAATATGCCAGGATGCAGTTCCTTCGGTGATGGTTTTCAGAGACAGAATTGCACACTACATATTCTGGCCTATGAAGTCCCTTAAAGTGACCTTCTACCGGGAACCAGCAGTTAGTGTAATGGCTATGTCGCTGGACTCCCACGTAGTCGACCGCGGTTCGCGTCCCAGACCTGGTGGCTTAAAACTCACACCGGGTGCGTGTGCGTGCGTGCCCAAGATCCCGAGAGGAGAATGGAGGAGAAGGGATTGCGGCATGACCATCCCCCCTGGGGGGTGATTTCTCGCTTTCTGTCTCTCTGCTCTCTCTGTCTGTCTGGTGAGCGCACATGCCCTATAGCGAAAACCTCTCCAGAAAAAAAAAAGTGACCTTCTACCTGCAGCTTTGTCTTCATGATGTTTAACCTTGCATCCCACCCTCACCCTCTCCCTCTGGCCCTCTTTCCAACCAAGCTCCTTTGTACCCTAGACTCTGTAACTCACAGTAAACGTCATCTCCTCATAGAGCCTTCCCAGGACACTAACATAACTTGAGCTTGGCTTTGCTGAAATTTAGCTGATGAAAGGAAAACTAGAAATTTGTCCTTGGATAATATTTCCTGTAAGTGACCAGTTTTTTAGTAATTATTTGAGCTTATTGGGAGTTGGCATTGGGACTGGAGTGCCTGCAATAAAGGAAATTCTGGTCTGGTATTTTTTCCCTGTTTGTCCAACTGGCTGCACTGGGTCAGAAAAGTCCTCTGGTTCCTAGTCAGACTGGAGGCCACAAAGGCAATACAAGAATAAAACGATTCTTCTGGCATTGTTCCTAAATTGGGGGAGACAAGTGATTCTTATGGCATAGTTCCTAATTTGGGGGAGACGAGTAAACAGGGCCTCTGCCTTTGTTAAGGGTGGGTCCGGGAAGTTCAAGGGTGTCTTGTCAGCTAACCAGAGATGGCTGGGTGGAAATGGGAAAATGAAACCTAAAAAGACCCGAGAAGGCCTCTTCCTTTTCTGAAGCTGCTGTTTTCAGCAGAGTGAACAACCCCAGACCGCAACCTCCCAAACCATTGACGAGCAAGGCAGCGGAAAGGCAGACACATCTGGACCTCTACGCGGTGTCCTAGGGTGGGAGACCCATGGAGAAGTTTAAGGAGGTGCTGGAGCTGCAACGCAAGCACCACAACGCACTGAGCTATGGCCTGGTGACCCTGCTGACAGCAGGCGGAGAGCGCCTCTTCTCCGCGGTGGTGTTCCAGTGCCCCTGCAGCGCATCCTGGAACCTGCGCTACAGCCTGGCCTTCCTGCTGGTGCCGGCGCTGGCGCTCTTCCTTCTGGGCTACGCGCTGAGCGCGCGCACCTGGCGCCTGCTGACCGGCTGCTGCATGTCGGGCGCCCACAGGACCTGCGGCTCCGGGTGGAGCGGCTTCCTGGCGTGCTTGCAGCTCACCGCGACCTCGGCGGTCGCGCCCCTCACCTGGGTGGCTGTGGCGCTGCTCGGGGGTACCTTCTACGAATGCGCAGCCAGCGGGATCGCTTCCCTGGCGCCGCGCCTGTGCTCTGGCCGTGACCCCAGCTGCGCAGCCGATCTGCCGCTGGTGCCCTGCAATCAGGCGAAGGCATCCGACGTGCAAAACCTCCTGAAGGAGCTCAAAGCTCAGTCGCAGGTCAGGCGCTGGCGCAGAATGTGGTTGGGAAGGGCTGAGCTTCGGGGGGAGGCCAATGGAATGTGAGTGAATCTTGCAAATGAATGTTCCTTTTACCGGATTTGCAGAAATCCACACTTTTTGAGTTCTAAGGGAGTGACTTAGGGGCTCCTCTCTGGGCCTTTGGCTAGACTTGGACTGTGGCTGACTTTCCAAGAAGCAGCTGTACTGTCAGGTTAAGGAAGTTCATGACAGTTCTTGCTCTAAGAGTAAGACCTGAAACTCGTACTTTTTCATCATTATAGCAGGCCAGTAGTTTAAATTTTATCTGAGGGTTTTACACTTTCTTTTAAAATAGTGACGAAATCGCTATATTGTTGTGTTTCCATAAGGTGCTGGGCTGGATCCTGATAGGAGCTGGGATCTTCGTGCTTCTGATTTTCACATTTGTCGCCAAATGTCTATCTCCAGTTAGTTTTATGCAGCTCAAATTCTGGAAAATCTATGTAGAACAAGAGCATACAATCTTTAAAAGTCAAGCCAAGGAGCATGCCACTGAATTGGCAAAAGAGAACGTTAAATGTTTCTTTGAGCGCTCGCATCCAAAGGAAAACAATACCCCAAGCATTAAAGAATGGCAGCAGATTTCATCGCTGTATACTTTCAACCCGAAGGAACAGTACTATAGCGTGCTGCACAAATACGTTTCCAGAGAAGAGAAGAATGATAGTATCAGATCGTCTGAAGGAGATGCAGTAATTCCTATGTTTGACTTTGTGGACACAACTAGTATAAACAATATCCCTGTTGTGTGTCCTGACGGATGAATCAAAAGAAGTTATTTTGAATACCTTTTTAAAAAGAACTTATTTTTAAAAAGTAAACATAGGTATTGTTTATGAATGCTTTTCTTTTCTTCCAAATTGTGGAATTTTAGATCTGAAATGAAAATACAGAATTTGCCCTCTTTATTTCCATCCCTACCCTGAAAAAAGAGGGGAAATGGATCACCCAAAGTGACAAACCAGAAATGAGAATTTTTGTATTCCTAGTTTAGGAACCTTTTCACATAATAACTGTAGTCTTTTTTAATGCTGCTTTCAAATAAAAGATATTAGTAACCAACAATGGCGACTTTCTGCTAGGTTACCTGATGTTAGTTTCAAGCTCAGTTTCTTGCCAACAGCTTGTATGAAACTTAAAATTACTGAATTTTATCTGGTTCTCTCACATTGAATAGCACACTGGATTTTGGCTGAGGTAGCTATGGTCATTAACAAATTAGTATATTTTATAGCTCTAATATAGACAGTATAAAAATGAGTCATGAGAAAGAATTCATTTTTTAGTACAAAATTTTTAAACAAGTTTAGGGTAATTGAGGCAATAACTTGTTTTTAGTTTATAGGGTAAGAGGAATTTTTCTTTTTTAGAGGTTTTTTTCCTTAGGGCATGTGCACTCAGCAGAGAGAGAGAGAGAGCACAGGAGAGAGAGAAGAAAGAGAGACAGTAAGAAGGCAAGTGAGAAATAACCCCCTGGGGGGATGGTCAAGCTGCAATCCTTTCTCCTCCATTCTCCTCCCAGGATCTTGGTCATGCAGGCGTGTGTGCTGGGCATGAGTTTCATGTCACCGGGTCTGGGACTCGAACCATGATCAGTCATGTGGGAGTCCAGTGACATAACTACCATGCCATCTGCTGGCCCTAGATGGGGAGAAATTGTTAAAGCTATTTATTATGGCAAAGTTAAAGTATGTGCAAGAGTAGGGAGGGTAGTGTTGTGCGCTCCTCTCCCATGTAGCCCTTATGCTGCTGCAACAGAGTGGGAAAATCTGATAAAACCCGTATCATACAAATGAATAGAAAAATACAAACTGGGAAGGTCAGATGATGGTAAAGTGGTAAATGTGATGCTCTGCAAGGCAGTCCCACATGGGAAGTTTTCTGGTTCAAGTCTAGAGACCTCCTGAATACCTCTTGAACCTCCAAGCACATCCATGCCCATGAATTGGGTTGGGTAAAGGGTGGGGTAGAGTTGCAGTGTTGGAACATTGTTGGGGGTGCTGTATCTTTCTTTCTCTTTATTTCTTTCAATAACAGAAGAAATAAACTATATATATATATATATATGGATATTCAGAGACCAATTTTAAAAACAGTACAAGATTGTGACCTAATTTAGACTGGAGAAAGAGGAAGTTGGAGAAGTCTGTATAAATTGAAATCCGCAGAGTTGGAAGAAGAGCATTTCATTTGGGTGGAATTGCATGTGAAAACATGAGGTGAGAAAGATCTGGAACCAGCAGTTAGTGTAATGGCTATGTCGCTGGACTCCCATGTAGTCGACCATGGTTCGAGACCTGGATCCGGTGACTTAAAACTCACTCTGGGCGCATATGTGTGCGTGTCCAAGATCCCGAGAGGAGGATAGAGGAGAAGGGATTGCGGTGTGGTCATCCCCCCTGGGGAGTAATTTTTCACTTTCTGTTTGTCTTCCTCTGTCTTTCTGGCAAGCGCACGCCCCCCCTGGCAAAAACCTCTCCAAAAAAAAAAAAAAAGAAAGATCTTAGCACAACTGGAGGCCTTAAAGGTACCAAGAAAAATGAGCAAGGAACTGATTGTGTGACATACTGAAACTACATAAAGGATTGAAAATTTTATCCTATGAACATTTTAGAAAGATTAATCTGCTTTTCTTGAGGAAAAAAGAACAGCAGAGTTGGAATGGAGAGATGAATCAGGGTCCCCCAGATGTGAAAATGGGCAGGAGTGAACTTGGGTTGATGGTGATCATAATGGAAAAAGTAAGTATATTCAAGATAGATGTTGTAGGTAGACGTGACAGAATTTGTTGATTAAAGAATGCAAGGATTTAATGAGAGCCGTGTTATCTCCAGATAAAACTCTGTTACTTGGTAATACCAGGACTTCTCGGGAACACTTGTCTTCCATTAGCTTTTCATTCCTGCCTATCCCCCAAACTTATGGCTGCTTTGCACATTTTAAAAAATGAGATTTGAAAAATGAAAACTGTGAAACAACTGAACGCTCATCAGATCAGCCCTCTCCTGGCAGACCCTGTGCTGGCTTCTGTTTGCCCTTTTTTTGTATGGGGCCATTAAAAGAACTCGTCAGCAGGACTGAATATCCTGTTGTTGATGGTCATTGCATGATGTTTTTTTCCATTTCCTAAAAGAATGCTTTTGAAAACCATATCATGCCTACTCTCACTTTTGCTTCCTTTATTTCCTTGTTCAGTTCTGTTTGTATATTCTTCCCTTTCAAAATTTGTTTCCTGGCTTATCATTTATATTTCTATCTTCAATAGTATCATACTGTCTCTGATTTAGTGATTCAGGCTCTTTTGCACAGGCTTTAAACATTATTGTAAAAATATAGATGTTTATGGTTAAAAATTAAAATGGTAAAGAACTGTGAGAATAGTAAAATTACCTAATTCCTCTGCAAAATAGACTTCCCAGAAGTAGTTATATACTTTATGTCTGCATAAATATTATCATCATATTTGTGTTATCCTGTAACTGTTTTCAAATAAAATCTCATTGTTCCATGTCAGAATATAACAATTTACCTTTTTAAAAAAGTTACCAAATAGTAATTTATTGGTTGATAAGTTATGATATTTTTGTCTTGTTTTTATTTGTAAAACCAGGCCACTTTAATGTTTTTGTGCAGTTTAATAAATAATCCTTTGATGACTACAGACATGTAAGACCGGCTATATTCAGAAACATAAGTCATGATGGTTTTCTAGATTGGTGTATCATCTTCAAAAATTACAAGGAGTTATTTGTATGCAACTGCTATCAAACCAGTAAAACAGTATTGATGCATCCATCATTTTCAGGATTGTTGGTAGCTTGGCCATATTTCCCCCAAATAACCTTGCTTCCTTGTGTCACAAGGCCCAACTCACTCATGTTCACCTCAATGACATTATCTTTGATGACAACACCCAAAGTTGTATATAGTGGGGATGAGGGAATTCTTCTTTACACCAAGTATTGGCAGGTAAAAGGTGGCTTTTGGTTCAGGATGTGTTACGTGGGCCTTCTTGAAACTTAAGCCTGTTGGCCTAATGAATCTTTCATATTTAGTCTCCAACAAAGCAGACTCTGATAACCATTCTCTTCCATGCCTTCTTCTTTCTGTTTCTTGTTTGAATAACTTTTAATAAATACTTCTGTTTCTCTCTGGGGTCTAACTTTGGGTAGAGGGACTTCCCATTTTCCCGCTTTCTCTTTCCATTTTTGTTTAATCATATTGGAAGGTATTTTAGCTTGGGACTGTCCTTCTCTGTGCAACAGCTAGGCAGGTACTCCTTGTGGAGTATTTTCATCATTCTTCTGTTTGGTGTTCCTCTTTTCATGCATCTTGAGAGTCTTTTTCATTTGTATTTTCTCAGCATGGTGCTGTTTATGATAGAGCTCAGCCTTCAGACCAATCACCTTTTCTCCTTCTTTCTCTTTTTCTCATGGTAATCCAAATGGTATCCATAGTATTTACGATGTAATTCAATATATTCATTTTGTGGCATGGTGACAACTGCAGAGTCGCAGGGAGCAGCCTCCCGGATGCAAAGTTGTCAACTTTCAGGTCTTAGAGACCAACAAGTGGACCCGATGCAGTCTAGAATGGGAAAGGCTGATATTTTTGTTAAAAATACAGACACACACACACGCATACCTTCATAAAGTGTGAAAAACTATGTACCAAATTGTCAAATATGGTCACTTCTGAAGACTAAAATTGGTACAGGGATTTTTTTTCTCCCCAAACCCCATTTGCTTTGATCACTAGATTTTTGGTAACATAATGTATAATAAATATTAACTATGTAGTTAGAAAAAATTTAAAAGTGCCTTTACACCGGTAGGGCTTTATAGTATAGTTGGCAAGCTAGTCTTTTCTTCTTCTTCTTCTCCTTCTTCTTCTCCTTCTTCTTCTTCTCCTTCTTCTTCTTCTTCTTCTTCTTCTTCTTCTTCTTCTTCTTCTTCTTCTTCTTCTTCTTCTTCTTCTTCTTCTTCTTCTTCTTCTTCTTCTTCTTCTTCTTCTTCTTCTTCTTCTTCTTCTTCTTCTTCTTCTTCTTCTTCTTCTTCTTCTTCTTCTTCTTCTTCTTCTTCTTCTTCTTCTTCTTCTTCTTCTTCTTCTTCTTGAGAGATTTTTTTCTATAGGGCACGTGTGCTTGGCAGAAAGACAGAGAGAAACAGAGACAGAAGGCAGGACATCACCCCCCAGGGGGGATGGCCATGCTGCAATCCTTTCTCCTCCATTCTCCTCTCAGGATCTTGGTCATGCACGCATATGCACCCAGAGTGAGTTCAAGAACACCCAGTTCGGGACTCAAATTGCATTCCACTGCATGAGAGTCTAGCGACATAGCCATTACTCCAACTGCTCGTCCCCTCTTCTTCTCCTTCTTCTTCTTCACCTTCTTTTTTTAATTACCAGGGCCATGGTGTGCATGCCAGAGAGAGAAAGAATATGAGCAATAGAGAAAGCATGTGGACATGATGCAATCTTTTTTCCTTCATCCGATCAGGATTTTGAGCATGCACACCAAAGCACTGGGCATGTTTTTAAATTTTTTTTGGAGAGATTTTCACTGTAGGGCGCGTGCGCTCGCCAGACAGACAGAGAGAGACATAGAGACAGAAAGCGAGAAATCACCCCCCAGGGGGGATGGTCACGCCGCAATCCCTTCTCCTCCATTCTCCTCTCGGGATCTTGGGCACGCACGCACACGCGCCCGGCGTGAGTTTTAAGCCACCGGGTCCGGGACACGAACCGCGGTCGACTACGTGGGAGTCCAGCGACATAGCCATTACACTAACTGCTGGTTCCCCTGGGCATGTTTTTCAAGCTACTGGGGCTGAGACTATAACTGTGGTCAGACATGTGGGATCAGGCACACTGTGCACGGCTTAATTGGTGTACTACAGGGCTGACCCTCAATTTATTTCATTTTCATGAGTTTATGGGATACATCACTCACATTTTTTAAAGAGAGATTTTTGCTATAGGGTGCATGCACTCGCCAGAAAGACAGAGAAACAGAGACAGAAAGCAAGAAATCACCCCCTGGGTGGAAGGCCATGCCACAATCCTCTCTCCTCCATTTTCCTCTCGGGATCCTGTGCATGCACACACATGCACCCTGTGTGAGTTTAAGCTGTGAGGTCTGGGACTTGAACCAAGGTTGACTATCACTCCCGTTTTCAAGTGAGGAGTTGAAAGAGAGGTTACATTACTCCCCAAGTTCACATGGTCAGTCAAGTCAAAACTAAAGCTAGGGAGATGATTTCTCTAAATTGTGTGGTTCAATGTGGCCATTTAACTGGTTTATTTGTTGTTGTTGTTTTGTTTGGTTTTAATTTCTGGGCCAGATTTTTAGCATCTTAACCCATCTGTCTTTGTGATCAGAAGATATCTAGATGTTCTTAATGACCCTTAATATTTTACATTTCATCCTTAAACTGAGCAGTTGATAGTAGTTAAGATTGTGTTGAGTAAACATAGTGAGGCCAACATAGTACAGTTGCTTCCTGGTGGGAAAGTAATCACTGCTGTTTGGCAGGACACACCAGCCTTCTGGGCCAGGCCCCAGATCAGTCATATCATGAGCTCAAGAAGCATTTTGATACTCAGTGTGTATTTATTTGCTGGTTTACCAAATGATTTCTCATAATCGCCCCCAGATCTAGGCTGTCCTGAAACCTTAACTTTAGATGAGATTCAAAGACAGCACTCATTACTAGTATTTTCTGGAAAACAGCCATCTTATTATTACAGGAGATGATTCCACATTGTATTGAACAGTGGCGAGATGATACAGTTTATAGGGAATAAGATGAAGCATGGTCGCCTTGTTCCATCCAAGGCCTTGGCTAGAAATACGCTTTCTAAGCTGATTAAAGAAGCAAGCCCTAAGGGAAGCATCTGAAAATAGACTTAGTCAAGTACTCAAATGTCTCTGGCTGAAAAACTCTTGGAACCCCTAAGTTTCACAAAATCCTGCATCTTATCTGCCATGTGGTCTGTAGTAAATAACTTCCTAAGACAACAGACGGAGAAGTACTCCCTGAGTCAGCCACAGTAGCAGCTCCAGTAGCAGCAACCCCCTGTCTGTTTGGTCAGGAGCAAATGCCACTGAGTCTACCCTGAAAGCTAAGCCTTAGACCAAAGCTAAGCCTTGGTCTCACTTTCTCTCTGTTACCTACCTATGTAATATTTCTGTCAGCTGCAATGCAAACATTATGGAATTCATTTTATTACCTTATCATCCAGTGAATGGGTAATAATCTGAATCAATAATGGAATAGAGTCTGTCCAGATGTACCAATCCATGAAAAGGTTTCAAGTGAGTGAAAAATCCTACACGATGGGACAATTTATTTTCATTTTAAAAATTGTGAGATATCAAACATAGAGAGGAGTATATGAAACATGTATACACAATTTAAAGAATTACACGCAGACCAAACATCTACTATGTAATCACCAGAGAGAAAATAAGTGGTATACTTCCAGACCTCAGAACCACTGTCCCATGTTTCCCTTCACAATTTCAACTCACCACTTAGAACCGGGAGATGCTTTTTCTTTGCATTTATTTATAGTTTGACCACCTATTTGTGTATTCCTAAACTATTAGTGTTTTGTCTGATTTGAGCTTTTTTTTTAAAGAGGTGTTAGTTATAGGGCATGTGTGCTTGCCAGAAAGAGACAGAGAGATAGAAAGCGAGAAATCACCCTCCCAGGGGGGATGGCCATGCCGCAATCGCTTCTCCTCCATTCTACTCTTGGGATCTTGGGCACGCACACACACGTGCCCAGCGTGAGTTTAAGCCACTGAGTCTAGGACTCGAACCATGGTTGGCTACATGGGAGTTCAGTGACATAGCCATTATGCCAACTGCTGGTCCCTGATTTGAGCTTTCTAAGGATGAAATCATGCTCTAAGAATTGTTTCATTATCTTTATTGTTTGTTTTCATTTGAGAAATTAATCCATGGTATGTCTGGAACAACTTGTTTTTTTTTGATTGCTGTGTAGTATATTTATTGTGTGAATATACCACAGTCCAGCCATTCTTTTAACTTCTGATGGACATCTGGGGTAATCACAGTTTCCCCCTCTTGTGAGCAGTGCTGGAGTGAACATTCGTGGGCTCATATTCTGGTATATACAAGCAAGTGCTTCTTCAGGGTGTACTTTAAGGAACAGATGATATCACTAGGATATGCATATATTCCAGCTTACTAGACAGTGCTAAGTGTTTGTCATAAGGTTGTATCAATGTATGCTACTGCTAGAGTTTCCACAGCCTCTCACTTCTGTAACACTTAGTATTTCCATTTATTTACTTTTTGTTGCTCTGGTGAATATGTAATGGCATCTCTCATAACCTCATAAATTCCTTGGATACCGAGAGCCTTCCAATGAAGGCCCTTTTCATTACATTCCTACTGAATCCTGCTGCTCTAGAACACAGTCACAAGTATCAATTCCTGAGAATCATTACAGTTTCTCTGCAATGGCTCATCCCTTTGACATGCTCTTTTCTTTAATTCATTCTCTGGGGTGGCAATGTGCTGCACAGAAGAAGCTGGATGCCATAAGACAACCACAGTTCAAATCCTCAGCTTGGTTGGCCTAAAACACGCTGGTCACATCAGGAATGTCCAAGATCAGATGGGCCGGAGGACTAGAGGACGGGGACTGTGATGTGACCAGACGCTGTAGAGGGTGTTCATCTCTCTGTCTCTTGCATGCGCATATTACCATAAATCAAGAAAAAAAATTTACTAAAGAACCCATCTAATTCAAACCAGAGTTGCTATGGAAAACTTGAATTCTTTTCAGCATGTTCATGGTATGCTGGTTACATTTACTCATGTATTAAACAGCACCTATCACCAAGAGCTCAATACCCATAAATATCTTTGGTTTGACAATCATTGGAGATCATAACAAACCAGTCCTTCCCTATAGATAAAGCTCTCAGGTGGTCCCTGATTGCCTTTGCTGAGCAATTTGTTTCTTCTCAGAGCGCTTACCTTTTTTTCTTTGGTGATGTTTGGTGTAGCTCTGCTCTTGCTTACTTTGTATGAGGGATCAGTCATTTAGGTGCTGAAATAAATTTCAAATTTCAGACTTTAACTCCTCTGATCCTGTGTTATTGCAATAATCTTTTTTTTCTTTTTCTTTGATTGCCAGTGGGCCTCAAACCTTTCTCCATTTCTCTATCCTATTGGGACTCGAGGCATGCATGTACTACACACACACACATACCAGAAGGGGAGCTAGGGTTAGATGAACAGTTGGCCAGCTTCATTAGCCACTAGGCTTCAGGGCTGGTCCATGTTATAATAATTGTTTTGTTTTGTTTTGTTTTGTTTTGCTGTTTTTGCTGGGGGATATGTGTGCTCGCCAGAGTGAAACAAAGAAAAGGGAAAGAGAGAACGCAACCCCTATGGGAAATGGTCACACTGTAATTACTTCCCCTCCATTTTTTCTTTCAGGATTTTGGACACGCACGCATATGTGCCCAAAGTGTTTTTCAAGCTGCCAGGTCTGGGATTTGAACTGTGTGGTCAGTCATGTAGGATGCATCTGCCTCAACTGTCATGCCACTGACTGACTCTACAATAGTTCTTTACCTGGTTTATCTGACTGCAGTGTCTCCCTCTTCTTATCCTCCTTCCTGCAATCATAGGATCAGTTTCCCTAAAGCACTTGATTCTGTCGCCCTCGCTGAGAGCTCCCATTGTTCGTCCTATCACGTGTAGACTTTAAGCTCTCTGGGAGAGAGAATTATACTTGTAGGACACAGTATCCTTAGACAAACCTGCTAATCTTATAGTGCTTTTAGAAAGTGGTAAATTTCAGGAATTTGAGAAACTTTCAGAAATGGGACTTGTTGCAAATAGGTGGAGTCGTTAATATAAAAGTCTAGTTATTGGAGGGAAGTGATTGCTAGTCGAGTGAGTTTCAGAAGCACGAGACCATCACTCACTGGTTGATTTTCAAAATGATGGATGCTGAAGTGAAAATGTCATTGTTTAAGTGCAGTAGGTTTTAATTTGATTCTTTAAGAGGATTCTTATTTATTTGTTTATTTATTTATTTTTGAAAGGTTTTTGCTATAGGGTGTGTGTGCTCGCCAGAAAGACAAAGAGACAGAGAGACAGAAAGCGAGAAAACACCCCCCAAGGGGGATGGCCATGCCACAATCCTTTTTCCATTCTCCTCTCGGGATCTTGGGCACGCATGCACACATACCCAGCGTGAGTTTCAACCACCGGGTCCAGGACTCAAACCGCGGTCAACTAACTACATGAGAGCCCAGCGACATAGCCATTACGCTAACTGTTGGTCCCGAGGATGCTTATTTACGGTTGAGTCTACGGCTCATTCTATGACCCAGTTTCCTTTCTTGAGTTTGGGGACAGAAAATTTCTATTTTCACATAAGTACAGATCCTGCATCTGATTTCATTTCCTACTGTATGTCCAGTGCTTAATATGGTGCTTGACTTACTTAATACACACATCTAAACCCCTTTGCCTGTCATTCAATGCCCTTAAAATCTGCTTCCCTTCTCTATCCCATCCCACCTGTCTATCTTATTCAGTGTTCTCCAATACATTACACACACACGTGTGTGTGTGTGTGTGTGTGTGTATATATATATATATATATATAAATACTTTGGACTTCTGACCACTCTACCAACCCATCACTCCCAAAATAAAACATACCAGGCTCAGTTGCACTTCTTCAGTCTACTAATTCTCTTTTCTCTCATTATCCCAGTGCCAAGGGGATTTAGTCTTGCCCTCTCTACAAGCTAATAGCTTGTAGCTGTATCATGGAAACTGGCAGAAGAGACGAACTTTCTGCACCAGTGACAGAAAGCTATTAATCATAGCAGAGCCAGCTGCCTGAGCATCATTTGTGTGCTGGTTCCACTTGCCCCTAAGTATGCATCTAAGCACAGAAGCCTAAGACGGCTACTTGAAGACACTGCGGGCTGCCCTACTAGAGAGAACATTGAGCTCGGGGCACACCACTTAACAGGTAATAATCAGATCTGGTATTTGTTCAAGAGGGAGACCTTACTTCATCTCTCATGATTGCTTGCTGAAAACACAACCCTGAGAAATGGCTTGGATAAAAAGCTGTAAGAGCCTTACATTCTTGGCATACAGCAACAGATGTGAGAGTGTGAGGGACGTAAAAAGAACTCTCCTCCAGCACACAGTATTTTTCAACTTTTAAGCCCTATTTCAAACTGCACTTCTTCCTCACTGTGCTCCCAGTTCATAATACCTTCTTTTATGAAATCTAATGACTTTACTTCTCAAACTTATTGTAGCACTTGATCATACACCTCTTTGTATCATATTAAAACTGTGATTTTTTTCTTCCCAGCATGGCTTTTTGCCTTTTTTTTTTTTTTTTTTTTTGCATCTTTTGAGTTTTCCATGTCATTTTATTTATTTATTTTATTTTACATGAAATCACATTATTCAAGTTACAAAGTGAACATTTCAATATGTGAATATTTCTCCCCAATCTAGTTGATCAAAATATCTTCAACAGATAACACCACACCTCCCCTTCTGGTCAATGCTCTGCCTCCATATCCCTCCTCCAAATGTCCTTCCCCAGGCCCCAAAATGATAAGTGTTGGCTTCATGCCTTCTAATAGCTTTTTAAAAATATTATTTGGTGGGACCAACAGATGGTGTAATAGTTATGTTGCTGGACTCCCACATGGTTGATGGCAGGTCAAGTCTGGACTTGGCGACTTGAAATTCATGCTGGGCGCATGTGCATGTGTGTCCAAAATCCCAAGAGGAGAGTGGAGGAGAAGGGATTGTGGTATGATCATTCCCCCAGGGGGTGATTTCTTGCTTTCTGTTTCTTGGTTTCTCTCTGTCTCTTGGGAGAGCACACAGGCCCTATAGCAAAAATTTCTCTAAAGAAAAAAAATATTGTTTGGCAACTCTCACAAAATAGCAAAAAAAAAAAAAAAAAGACAAAAACAAGGGAGACAAATTACATATACATTTTATTTTATAAAGAAGAACCTAATTTTAAACATCACAAACATTTCTTAGAATTTTAAGACACAAGGTACATAACCATAGATAAGAAATTGGCAACCAGATGCTGCATTTTGGTAAACAAAGATTTATTTTTGGAATTTAAAACCAAGTATTCTTAATTAGATAATAATTCAGGGCCAGCAAGTAGCATGGTAGTTACAGCAATGAATTTTCACATGACTCACCACAGTATGAGTCCCAGACCCAGAGGCTTGAAAACCATTCCAGTTTGAGTCCCATACCCAGAGGTTTGAAAATCATTTTGGGCATGCGTGTGAGTACATGCCCAAAATCCCAGGAGGAGAATGGAGGAGAAGGGATCGCTGTGTGGTCATCCCCCCTGGGAGTAATCTCTCACTTTCCTTCTCACTGTCTCTCTCTGTCTTTCCTCTTTCTAGCCAGTGTATGCACCCTGTGACAAAAACCTTAAAAAAAACTAGGTAATAGTTCATATTATTTGTTGATATTTTGTGTATGGCACATTTCCTAAAGGAAGATCATATAAGAAATAGCTATATAAATATATTTAATATATTTCTAACAGACACTAAAAAAACCATTTAAAAACAATGAAAAATTTGTTTTCATGGAATGCTCAAGAATAACTCGGTGGTTATTGATGTTCCCCAGAACACGTTTTGACAAAAGTACCTCAGATAATCAGAGGCAGATGGCTTCCAACTGTTATTTGGTTACTTCACAATATTTTAAAATCACATATAACTCAAAAATAACTATTTGAATAAACTCAGATCCGAGACACGCTCAAATCATTGGGAAAAGTTTTTTAATGACCAGGAAAGAAGATGGAAAAATGGGGGATTCATTAAGCCATAGTTTATTTCATGGAGACTTGATCATCTTGTGTCTAGGCATCTTTAAAGACATTTAAAAGCTCTTGGAGAGAAGGTAGTGCATAAAATCAAAAACAGATGTTTTTCCTCTTAAAAATCAAAACAGCCCTCTCTCCTTTCTCTTCTTTCAGCTTTGCCCAAGGTTTCTTGATGAGACAACTGTGCCTGTTTAATTTGTGTGCAATCTAAGAGGTCTAACTTTAACAAGCCTACATTCTTTAGCTTTTAAATCTGTTTACCATTGTTCATACCAACGAAATTCCATAACCCTTTTTTTTATAACAACAAAATTCTGCAATTTTTTCCAGGCTCATAAGCACCTTTATCCCAGCTAGAAGCTGCCTAATTTTCTCTGCACATGTATAGTGAAGCTGATTCTTTTAAGCAGTCTTCTATTTTATTAAAATCTAAAGCTGTATTCCAGATCTTTTTCTATTCTCATTCCAACTTGAAATCCAACAATTTACTCCTATTAAAAGTAATGCTTGATAAATATGACAATTGACAATAAAAGACAATTGAAAAAGATTTCTGATTAAAATTGTTGGTTTTGGGACCAGCAATTGGCGTAATGGCTATGTCTCTGGACTCCCATGTAGTTGACCGTGGTTCGAGTCTCAGACCTGGTGGCTTAAACTCATGCTAGGCACATGTGTGTATGTGCCCAAGATCCCAAGAGGAGAATGGAGAAGAGACTGTGGCGTGGTCATCTCCCCGGGGGGTGGTTTCTCACTTTCTATCTCTCTGTCTCTCTCTGTATTTCTAGGGAGTACATGCGCCCTATAGCAAAAACCTTTCAAAAAAAAAATTGTTGGTTTGTAGACTGACTAGTCCATGGCCTGGTTATTGAGGTAGTTAGGTCATGTATGGCCAGCTGTGTAGTTTAAGTCTCAGACCTAGTGGCTTGAAAAACATGCCGGTGTGTGTGTGTGTGTGTGTGTGTGTGTGTGTGTATGCCCCAAATACCAAAAGGATGATGATATAGTGAGAAAGAGATTGAAACACGCCCATGTTCCATGCAGAATGCTTCTCTCTCTCCCTCTCTGTCTCTGTTTTTCTGGTGAGATCAAGTGCTGTCTGGCAAAATTAAAACAGAATTATTGGTTTGAAAGTACACATTCAGCCAGAATAAAATAAAAGCAAGGTCTTTATTTTTTTTTTGGAGAAATTTTTGCTATAGGGCATGTGTACTCACCACAGAGAGAGACAAAGATACAGAAAGCAAGAAGTCATCCCCCCCCTGGGGGGGGGTGGCCATGCCACACTTCCTTCTCCTCATTCTCCTCTTGGGATCTTGGGCATGCATGCACACACGCCAGGTCTAGGACTCAAACCTTGGTTTACTATGTGGGAGTCCAGTGATGTAACCATTATGACATCTGCTGGTCCCAAGATCTGTTCTTCAGAAGGTCAGAAGAACCATTTCTAACAAATATGACTGCCCAAAGAAGTGATTTCAATAAAATGAAACATTTTGAGATTCATATTTAAATATTCCCCAATTTATGTTGGGTTAAGTCCATAATCTACAAATTCTACTGAAGTTTATATTTTATCCAATATAAATAGATAGCTAAGAGGCTCTAGAATTTGAGAATAGTATGAAAGACAGATGCTGAAACAAACAAAAAAAATTCTTGCAGGAAACAGAAACTGTACTATTTTTAGAAAATTTAAAATATACTTTCTTCAATGATTTGAAAGGTATGAAGAAAAATTTTACCTCTAAGAAATAAGAATATGGTGGTAATAAAAACATTGAGAGATTGAAAGAATGTATAGACATATTTTAAACCACCACACACTCTCTGAAACAAGTTTCAGTGAATTTTGGAGTACAACATTAAGAACTCATAATTTTGTTAACATTGCAACTTTCTTCCTTTTCAACCCTTGACATAAACAGCTACTCTTATTGTGGAGGGGGCCAATTTTCCCATCATGTAGTGGTTTTTTTTTCACCATTACTACAGAGATTTCTTTACTGTCTTGCAGGGAGTCCCATGTTTTCTTTATTCCATTGCTTTCCTTTCTTGGTTGTTGTTGTTTTGCCAGAAGGTGCACCATGTGCCCACAGGAGATAGAGAGAGAGTGTGAGAGAAGGAAAGTGAGAAAGCAACCCTCCTCACCGCGCCCTGCCCCAATCTCTTCTCCTCCATTTCTCCCTCTTTCTGTGATCTTGGGCATGCACACATATGTTCCCTGGGGTGTTTTTCAAGCTGCTGGATGTGAGACTCAAACCACATGTCAGCCATGTGAGATCCAGCCACTTTAACCACCACATCATAGACTGGCCTCAAAAGTGTGTGTTCTTGGGAACCAGCAGTTAGCGTAATGGCTATGTTGCTGGCCTCCCACGTAGTCGACCACAGTTTGTGTCCCAGACCCGGTGGCTTAAAACTCACGCCGGATGCATGTGTGTGCGTGCCCAAGATCCTGAGAGGAGAATGGAGGAGAAGGGATTGCGGTGTGACCATCCCCCCAGGGGGATAATTTCTCGCTTTCTGTCTCTATGTCTCTCGCTGTCTGGCGAGCACACGCGCCCTATAGCAAAAACCTCTCAAAAAAAAAAATATTAAGAGTGTGTGTGCTCTTTTGTGGGAAAGTACACAGTAGTAGTTTCCCTGATAGAGTGCATAGGAGATAAACTTTCTGAAAGCATGCTCATCCAGCCCCCAGCTGTCTTCAGAAGTTCAACACCATTTCATTCTTCATCCTTGGTCTGATCTTACTCTCTAAGAAACTTTAAGATCTTCTCCATATTCTTAGTGTTCCAAAATTTTTTAATACAATTTTCTTCTTCCATAAGCAAGAGAGGGGGAGAGAGAGCGAGTGAGAGAGAGAAAGCAAGAGCACACCTGAATGCGTCAGGATGCCGCCATCTCCGCCCCCACCCCAGGCCCAGACGGCTCTGGCCCCCGTCTGTGTGTGCCCAGTGTACTGAAGGAGGTTTCTGGACATGAACCCAGACCCTTCCCAAGTAGGTCAGCCTGACAGAGGATCACATTTGACCGCTGCACCCTTAGATACAATAAATATTTATTGAGTATTTGTTACATGATCACAGTCTAGAGGGAGCAGAAAAATAACTTTAATCAAATAACAAAGCTGTGAGATTTGTGAAAAGATCCATCTATGGACATGCCCGAGACATAGTACGTTGATAATTTGCCTGGAAGAAGCCCCAAGAGTGTATGTATTTGGATAAAATGAAAGTCAACAGACTAATTAAGGAGCAGGAGAAGATAATTAGGAAGGGTTTGGAGAACATGAACACAGAAAATGTTTGTGCAAGATTGATGTTTAAAGACAAGAAAGAACAATGTAGGAATAATGAAGCATGTGCAAAGGCACAGAGGCACGGACAGCATTTCAGAGCCAAACTAGCTTAATACAGCTGCTGCCGCTGCAATGCAAAGGCTGGGAGGGATACAGAGGGCAGGTCACAGAAAATTCCATTTATCATCAAAGGGCTTATTTTAGCCTTATCATCAACGAGTGGTAATGAAAGGCTGATGCTACTATCAAATGTGGATAGATTGTTCTGGTAAAGGACTTTTTTTGTTTTGTTTTTGTTTTTATTTTACATAGTAACTGAAAACAGAGAAAAACAGAGGAGTATAATGGAGCTGCTAGACATAGATTTAACAGTAGTTACCATTTTTTATAGTGTTTATTAAGAGAAGTTTCAAGAATAAACAAAAGAATGGAGAAATAAAGAAGGGATTGGGTGTGATCATGCTTTATTGAAGTATTTTTCCTCTCTTCCCTACCCTCGCTGGCAAGCATGTATACTCTCTGGCAATTAGAACAAACAAACACAAAACAGACAAAAGTAGAGAAAATAATATAATGAAGCCCTATTAGTACCATTAAGTACCATTAGTACAATGAAATACCATTAAGTCAGTTTCAACAGTTACCATCCCACTGCCAATCTTATCTACGTTCCGACACTTCCTTTCATTACTGGGTTATTCTGAGGTAGATCTCAACTCTCACATAATTTCATCAGTAAACATGTAAGTGCATATCTCAAAAGAAAGGACGCTTTAAAGAAACTGCAATACCTTTATCACATCTAAGAAATAACAACGGTTCCTTACCCTCAGATATCGTGTCAGCATTTAAGTTCCTGCTTGCTTCAAAAGGTATTTTCTGTTTGAATTGGGATTCAAATAAAGTTTGTATTTTATGAAATTGAAATGTCCCGTACATGTCTTTTTTGCTTGTTTAATCAATCCTTTATTGTAGACATTCGACTCATTATTTAAAATTTTTTTACTTGTGGTAAAAGACAAATAACTTAAAATCTGTCATGTTGACCATTTTAAGTGTACATTTTGGTATTAAGTATACATGAAGTATACTTACATTACTGTGAAGCCACCACTAACACTCATCAGCAGAAGTCTTTTCATCTCGCGAAACTGAAATTGTACACGTTAAACAATGCCTCACAAATCCCCACTCCCCTTAACTCTGGCAACCACTACTCTACTTTCTGTCTCTAAAAATTTGACTGCGTACAAGTAGTCAAATTAGTGGATATTAGTGCAAATTAGTGGAATTGTACAGTATTTGTGACCATTTTATTTCATGCAGTAGAATGTCCTCAATATTCAGTCATTCATCTTATAGCACATATCAGCATTTTCTTCCTTTTTTAAAGACCGAATAGTATTTCATTATATGCACATCACATCATTTATCCATTCATCCACTGATGGACGCTTCTGCTTTCCATTGGAGTGGGGGATATATAAACAAGAAGTGAGATTGTAGGATAGAATAATTCTGCTTTCAATTTTTTGAGGAACCCCGTAATGTTTATCATGGGGATGCACTGTTCTACATCCTATCACCAGTTCAACAACGTTCAGTTTCTCCACATTCTCACCCATACTTTTTATTTTGTACTTTGCTAGTAGCCACCCCAATGGCTGTGAGGTGGTATCTTGTCATGGTTTTGATTTGCACCTCCCTAAGCATTAGTGATGCTGAACATCTTTCACATGCTTACTGGCCACTTGTATATCTTTGGAAAAAACGATCAAGTCCATTGTCCCTTTTTTAAATCTTTTTATATATTTTTTCTGAGCTGTTTCAGTTTGTTGTAAGTTCTGGATATTAACCCCTTATAAAACATTTGGTTTGCAAAATATTTTTGGTTTAACCTACTATTCAAATACATATACGTATTTATTTGTAACCCATCTTTCTTAGATACATGTTAGTTTACTATTCACTTTTCTCTTATCATCTTTTTAAGCTTATCAATTTATTCTAAGGCTCATCATGCTGTGCAGGAAATAAATATTACTCATTATATATTTTTTAAAGTTATATGGTAGTGTAGTCCATTTTGTAGATATATCACAGTTTTTCAATTAGTCTTCTACTAACAGGCATTTGGTTGTTTTTGTTTTTTAGTCAGTACAAATGAATAGTTGTGTGCATACATCTACCATTAATATTTTGTTATATTTGATTCATTTGTCTTTGTGGATTAGTTTAAGAAAAATTACAGATGTTGCTTTTTTCAAAAAATGATAATATTCTAAGTAGCCACAATACTACTATCACACATAATTAACAAAGCAGTAGTTGGTTTTCAGGAGAGGCAAGAAGAGAAAGCCATTGCTGCAGTGATAAGGGCTACACTGAGCCAGTGGCAGTGTGCAGGAATAACAGGAAATGTATTTAAGGTGAATTAGGGATGGGGAATGTTATTCAGCAAGACTTGGTGATAAAATGAGTATTTTTATTGTGATTCTTTTAAGATGCCTTAACTATACCTCTAGGGTCAATAAAAACCTCATTGGTCACGTACCTACTTCCATTTTATTACAGTCCATATGGCTTCTCATCTTAAAAATAAATCTTGAGAATGATGAACCTCAAGGAAACCAAAAGACGTGCAGTAAAGAACAGTTACTCTCTGTCATCACGACTCTGATCACACCAGAAAATTAAAGAGAAAAGCACATAACTCTGGAAATATGCAGTACAATTATGGTCTCCAGACTAATCTTCACCTTCTTCAGCCAAGCCTGTAGTTCTGTGCATGATCAATCAAGACATGGTAGATAGCCTCATGACAAAATTTGGAATTACAAAGGTGCACTCCATGTGTTTTACATTGGGAAGTTTTAGAAAACCTTCTGTTAAATGCTTGATATTAGCAATAGAAGGCTAAATGAATAATATGAAGTGGCAAACAATCTTTCAAGATGGCCCAGTTGGACATATAGATTACCACCGTACTCATTTATTCTGCAATTTTGTCACACCATAAAAATAACATTGAACATTTAATTATCAGGGATTCTGCCCGTGCTGGGAATACAAAGATAAGCAAATATGTATTATTTGCCAAAGAGACCACAGACTAATTCATGAGAAAGACGTGTAGGAAATACTCAGATGTAGGGTAGAGATCCTGCAAAGGTATACTAAAGGAGTCAGAGATTAGAAGACAACTCATTCAGTCAGGAATGGGTGTAGGGGATATGGGCCAGCTAGGATAGGCTGCAATGACTAGGTGGTGTATGCAGGAGGTTGGTGAGTTAATGGGTAAAGAGCATAGTATGCTCTGGAAAGGATAACTTACAGAAAGGAAAGCCTCTGAGAGGTTTGCAGTGTGGATGCACCACTATCTGCTTGTGCTTTATAGAGATCACTTGGTTCCAGTGTGAAGCAGGAAATGAATATGGAAGCAAATGGAGATGAAAAACCAGTTAGGAAGCAACTTTAAGAGCACAGGTGAGGCTAAAACTAAGGGGAAAGGATGTAGCAAGGGGAGTTTAGGATGTGGAATTTAAAAAACTTGGTGATAAATGAATGCAGCAGTAAGAAAGAAATCAGAAATAAAAGGATTTTAGTTTTGACAGTAGGGTCATTAGCTAGGAAATGCAATATAGGAGAGAAAAAAGGAGATTCGGGAGGGGTAAAAAAAGTGAATTTTGGACACACTAAATATGTGCTTCTGGGACATCTAGGTGGAATGACTACAAGGAATAGGAGCTGATGGTAGAAGAGAATGGAGAGGAGAGGTTTTCTGTGTTAGGGTTATACTATCAAGGGGAACATCTACCATGAGAAAATACCAATCTTAGAGCTTTGTGCATACCAGCATGGTGGGAAGCAGAGGAATTTTTGGGGAATGAAAGAGACTTGTAATTAGTAACCTACTGAAAGACAGGAGAAGAATCAGGTTGGAGAAATCTCTCTGAAGCCCAGTAAGAAGAAATGACCAAGGAGGAAAGAGTCAGGAGTGGCAGACACTGCCAAAAGCTAAAGACAGACCAAGAATAAAAAGTTAAATTTATTGGGTAAATGGAGAGATATGTAACTTGTGACAATGAATAATGTTCCAGCAGAGTGCAGAATAAAATACCAGGCTGTGGTAAAATGAGAAGAGAATGGTAATAAAAGAAGGATAATCAACGGTAACAAGAATAATGGGTGCCACTCACTAAATAATTTTTCAAAGGAGGTCTTACCGTGCCCAGGAAGAAGACTTGACTTAGGCCACTCAACTCTTCAGTAGCAAGGTAAGCATTTTAACATAAGATTGTCCATATTATATTTTCTAAAAGTTTGTCAGTGAAAGGATTGGGGAGACATTGGTGACCTGTTAGGGAAGTAGTGTCAAGGGAATGTTCTTTCTGGGATGAAAGAGACTTGAGCATGCTTTTAGGTTTATGAGAAGAAATTAGTGGAAAGGGAAGAGAGATCTTCCTAATGACATCCAAATCAATACTGTAGGTGTCAGTAAACTTAAAAAATTTAAAAGTAGGATACTTTAGATACTTTTGTCTTTATAGATTGTCTACCATCTCAAAAGTGAAAAGATTCCAAGTTAGTTCAGTCTGTCTCCCTGTCTCCCTATGTCAGATTTGCCACCAAGGTCTCTGCCTCTGAAAAGTAGCTATTAGAAATATCATTGAGACTTTGTTCAACCATGTTCAACTACACTTAACTTTAGATTGTAGAAGACAAATCGTTGCCAAGTAGAGCTGGCTAGGTCCATACATAGAAATAGCAACTACTGGGTATGGAAAAGATCAAGTCTTGATAAAGAATTGCCCTTTGAGCTGTCTAAACTTGAGCAACCAGTTTTGAGAATTTTCTCCCTCCCACCATGTTCGTTCATTTTGATTTGACATTCTCAAGAGATACTCCACCCTGCAGGTGTTCACCAATATTTCACCTGTCTAGGGTGTTGAAAAGCACATCACTTTAACTTGGAGGTCTTCCAGACTCTGAAATGTCTTAGGAAGCCACAAGACAGTCATGGGTTACAGTTTCTGGGGGGACTCCTGACAGTGGGGGATGGTGATTTTCTTCTATTTGTCAGTTTTTAATCATCCCTGTAGCAATAAATATGATCTCTGGGCTATTTTATTTATTGGATTCAACTTTTATGCTGCTTTTTCTGAGGTATTTTCTTTTCAGTAGTGACCTCTGTCAACTTTTCACATTTCTTTGACATATTTGGAATAAACATGTCTTGTGGGATCCAGCTTTCTCTGTCCAGAATTTATCCACTTATTCAGACATGAGTCCCAGTAGTTCCAGATCCGTGGCTTTCTGTGGTTTTCCTCAGTGGTCCATTCTATGTACGTTATCATGAGCATTTCCAGAATGCAGGAGGACCTGGGGAAAATATGTAGCCATAAGTCTGCTCATTGCTTGGGAGAGCTTCTTAGGATAGCTCCCTACCAAATTACCCTAAGTCCTGAGACTGAAGGCATTGTGCTTCCAAGTCACAGGGAATGTCAAGTAAGCACACCCTGTCAGGCTATTGTCCCCTCTGTGTTGGTGTCATTGTGGGGAATCATTCATTACACAACAGAAGTAAAGGTCATGTGTATTTCCCCCCCAAGCATGTGCATGATCATTCAGTCAGAAGGCTGAGTTATTGTCTACTTCTTTTGTTATTCTTTTTTTTTTTTTTTTTTTTGGGGAGGGTTTTCTTTTATGGG
>NW_006203636.1:713125-716020 GCF_000334495.1 Tupaia belangeri chinensis
AACCGCAGTCGACTACGTGGGAGTCCAGTGACACAGCCATTATGCTAACTGCTGGTCCCTCTACTTCTGGGATGTGTGTGCTAAGAATATGTAGCAGTGTTCTACTCAGGGCAATGTTCTACCCTGCAAAATATCCTCATCTACTCTCTATCCACCTCCATCTCTACAGAGACCTTGAATCCCGCTTCATAGGGAAGATTGAGGCCAATGGTCTAAGCTCAACCGCAGTCTTCCTCCAGCCCCTCTAACCCCATTCCCTTCTCTGCCCACTCTCAAGGTCAGGGAAAGTATAGTCTTTAGGCAGTTCAGAGTTATACTTTTCTCCTACAACCTGGGCCATGCTCTTTTGCTTTTTACAAGCTTGTTTCTTCAGTTATTTCCTCTTGCCTATATTTTCAAATGCCAAAAATTTTTAAATGACAGAGGTTGTATGTATGCACATGAGAAAGAGAAAGAAAAGAGAGGAAGCACCCCTCAATAGGATCTGGTCACACTACGGTTGTTTTTTCTCCAGTCTACCATGCTGCCAGGGTCCTAGGCATGTGAGGGGCTGAGATTTGAACTTTAGTTGGTCTTGTGGGATCCAACTTTCTCTGCCCAGAACTTATCCACTGGATTAACCCTCTACATTCTTAAAAAGAACAAGCAGCCCAATTTTGCACTGGGTAACTTATACCTCTTCCTACTTATGGTGAAAATTAAAAAAAAAAAAAACTTCTATTACTATGTCTCATCCAGTTTTGACTCCACAATTTATTGTGGAGACAACTTCTGCCTCCACCACTGCCTTGAAGTTGCTCTAAGACAAAGACTTTCTCATTACCAGCATCTCTATTCTCTTTGCTGGTCTTTTTTGGTTTGCTTCTAATCACTCTATTCTCCTTAAAATCTGGCTTCTGTGCTGCCAGTGTCTCCTGCCTACGTGTCTGATTAAAAGTTGAGCCTCACTTATGCTCTTTTTCCCTTGCTGCCTTTGAATGGTGCAGTCTTCAAGATTCTATCACTGCCCGTATTTTTTCTCGAGTTCATACTGTCCCCGGATGTTCCATCCACAATCAGTGCTCTCATTTTTATCCATACAGTGTGGACCAAAAATCCACCTTCAGTTTCAATCTCTTTCGAGCACCTTGTTTAGTATTGTTTGAAAGGTTCAAAGGCGCCTCAAACTCAAAATATTCAAACAAATTAGCTTTTTTTTCCCTAAACTGGCTTTTCTTCCTGAGGTCCCTGCATTCACCCAGTCCCCTAAGCTAGATCCTCAGGAGCCATTGTGAAGTTGCTTTACTCACCAGCCCACATCTTAATGTACTTGAAACAATTGCAGAGTAGTTTCTTCATAGTTTCATAGCCAACTCCTTCTCTTTCTTGTTGCAAATTTAATGCCTCCTAGATTGTTGTGAAGATGATATGACATGACACATATGCTTGCCACCTGATAAAAATGTTAACGGAATCCAAATCCAAGTAGCCAGTATTTCCAGGTGCTTCTACTAGTTGGTTTATATAGACCATTGGGAATTTGCATTTCTTCTTCTAAGTCATCAGAATCTATATTATTCACATATTGCACTGAAATAGCAAATCACTAAGTAGTCTGGTGGCTTCAAAGATTTATGGTGCTGAGCTACTCCTGAAATTAGAGAATTATTCTGACTTTGGAATCCTCAAGTGCCTCCTGATATAAAGGAGTTTTTTATGAAACTTAAAGAAAGGATTTAAGTTTCTCTGGAACTTAAAGAAAGGACCTGAAATGTGTGAGCTTTTTGTTTTAAGAGCTGTGTCCTGTCCCTTTGGAATCTCCCTCTTTTGGGTCTTGTGTACTGATTGCATGTACATTATAATGCAAGTTTCTATTCTTTTCTTCCTATAACATTTTCCTCTCTGTAAGAAGGACAGCTGTGTAAAATTCAAGTGTTTTATTTCATCAAGAATTCAATCCTGTGAAAAATGTAATAATATATAGTTTCTTTTCTTTGGTATTCTCCCCCTGTGAAAAAAATATTAATATATAGTTTCTTTTCTTTGGTATTCTCCAATATGTTGTAAATTATCTGACCTATCACATATTTATCATGCAATGAACATTGTTTCTTTGCTATTAGTAGGGATGGGACATTTGGAAAATGAATTATTTTGGATTTCTTTGACTATAAGTAACAGAAATCCAATTTTATTTTCTGAAATAATACAGTAAAATTTTTGAATCATGTAACTGAAATTCCAGAGGTGTTTCACTCACCCTTATCCTCCTCCCTATGTCAGTGGGACCAGAACCACATATTTCCAGAGAGAGAGAGCACAAGAGAGAGATATTTTCCATACCATAGAATAAAAATTGCAGTGACCGAATTGTGCCAGACCAATGATTGTGGTCAGGGGATTGTCGTGTGTGGATTGACTTAGGGGATATTGATGAAACTGGGAATAGGGCTGACTTCCCCTGACATAGACAGGTTGTTTAATTGACAGGCACCTGAATAGAAAAATCATATTTATTTATTTATTAAGATTTCTATTTAACTTTATTTATCTACTTATTTAAATTTGACCAGACAGAGCAAGAGAGAGAGAGAGAGAGAAAGACAGAGAAAGTGAGAAAGCAAGCCATCAAGTCTGGGACTTGAATCATGGTCAGCCATTTTGGAGTCCAGCACCCTTAACCACCATGCCACCTGCTGGCCCCCAATTCATTTATTTAAAAAAAAAATTGATATAGGTGCATGTGTTCACTGGAGAAAGAGAGATAGAAAGTAAAATAGTATACCCCAAGGGGGATGGCCATATCATGATTCCTTCTCTTTCATCCTCATGGGATTTGAGCAAGCATGCACATACATATGTTCAGGATATTTTTCAAGCTACCAGGTTTGGGACTCAAGCCATGCAGTCAAAACT
>NW_006203636.1:716179-725216 GCF_000334495.1 Tupaia belangeri chinensis
TGGAGAGGTTTTTGCTATAGGGCGCGTGTGCTCGCCAGACAGACAGAGAGAGACAGAGAGATAGAAAGCGAGAAATCACCCCACAGAGGGGATGGCCACGCCACAATCCCTTCTCCTCCATTCTCCTCTTGGGATCTTGGGCACACACGCACACGTGCCTGGTGTGAGTTTAAGCCACAGCGTCCAGGACTCAAACCGCAGTCGACTACGTGGGAGTCCAGTGACACAGCCATTATGCTAACTGCTGGTCCCTCTACTTCTGGGATGTGTGTGCTAAGAATATGTAGCAGTGTTCTACTCAGGGCAATGTTCTACCCTGCAAAATATCCTCATCTACTCTCTATCCACCTCCATCTCTACAGAGACCTTGAATCCCGCTTCATAGGGAAGATTGAGGCCAATGGTCTAAGCTCAACCGCAGTCTTCCTCCAGCCCCTCTAACCCCATTCCCTTCTCTGCCCACTCTCAAGGTCAGGGAAAGTATAGTCTTTAGGCAGTTCAGAGTTATACTTTTCTCCTACAACCTGGGCCATGCTCTTTTGCTTTTTACAAGCTTGTTTCTTCAGTTATTTCCTCTTGCCTATATTTTCAAATGCCAAAAATTTTTAAATGACAGAGGTTGTATGTATGCACATGAGAAAGAGAAAGAAAAGAGAGGAAGCACCCCTCAATAGGATCTGGTCACACTACGGTTGTTTTTTCTCCAGTCTACCATGCTGCCAGGGTCCTAGGCATGTGAGGGGCTGAGATTTGAACTTTAGTTGGTCTTGTGGGATCCAACTTTCTCTGCCCAGAACTTATCCACTGGATTAACCCTCTACATTCTTAAAAAGAACAAGCAGCCCAATTTTGCACTGGGTAACTTATACCTCTTCCTACTTATGGTGAAAATTAAAAAAAAAAAAAACTTCTATTACTATGTCTCATCCAGTTTTGACTCCACAATTTATTGTGGAGACAACTTCTGCCTCCACCACTGCCTTGAAGTTGCTCTAAGACAAAGACTTTCTCATTACCAGCATCTCTATTCTCTTTGCTGGTCTTTTTTGGTTTGCTTCTAATCACTCTATTCTCCTTAAAATCTGGCTTCTGTGCTGCCAGTGTCTCCTGCCTACGTGTCTGATTAAAAGTTGAGCCTCACTTATGCTCTTTTTCCCTTGCTGCCTTTGAATGGTGCAGTCTTCAAGATTCTATCACTGCCCGTATTTTTTCTCGAGTTCATACTGTCCCCGGATGTTCCATCCACAATCAGTGCTCTCATTTTTATCCATACAGTGTGGACCAAAAATCCACCTTCAGTTTCAATCTCTTTCGAGCACCTTGTTTAGTATTGTTTGAATGGTTCAAAGGCGCCTCAAACTCAAAATATTCAAACAAATTAGCTTTTTTTTCCCTAAACTGGCTTTTATTCCTGAGGTCCCTGCATTCACCCAGTCCCCTAAGCTAGATCCTCAGGAGCCATTGTGAAGTTGCTTTACTCACCAGCCCACATCTTAATGTACTTGAAACAATTGCAGAGTAGTTTCTTCATAGTTTCATAGCCAACTCCTTCTCTTTCTTGTTGCAAATTTAATGCCTCCTAGATTGTTGTGAAGATGATATGACATGACACATATGCTTGCCACCTGATAAAAATGTTAACGGAATCCAAATCCAAGTAGCCAGTATTTCCAGGTGCTTCTACTAGTTGGTTTATATAGACCATTGGGAATTTGCATTTCTTCTTCTAAGTCATCAGAATCTATATTATTCACATATTGCACTGAAATAGCAAATCACTAAGTAGTCTGGTGGCTTCAAAGATTTATGGTGCTGAGCTACTCCTGAAATGAGAGAATTATTCTGACTTTGGAATCCTCAAGTGCCTCCTGATATAAAGGAGTTTTTTATGAAACTTAAAGAAAGGATTTAAGTTTCTCTGGAACTTAAAGAAAGGACCTGAAATGTGTGAGCTTTTTGTTTTAAGAGCTGTGTCCTGTCCCTTTGGAATCTCCCTCTTTTGGGTCTTGTGTACTGATTGCATGTACATTATAATGCAAGTTTCTATTCTTTTCTTCCTATAACATTTTCCTCTCTGTAAGAAGGACAGCTGTGTAAAATTCAAGTGTTTTATTTCATCAAGAATTCAACCCTGTGAAAAAAATATTAATATATAGTTTCTTTTCTTTGGTATTCTCCAATATGTTGTAAATTATCTGACCTATCACATATTTATCATGCAATGAACATTGTTTCTTTGCTATTAGTAGGGATGGGACATTTGGAAAATGAATTATTTTGGATTTCTTTGACTATAAGTAACAGAAATCCAATTTTATTTTCTGAAATAATACAGTAAAATTTTTGAATCATGTAACTGAAATTCCAGAGGTGTTTCACTCACCCTTATCCTCCTCCCTATGTCAGTGGGACCAGAACCACATATTTCCAGAGAGAGAGAGCACAAGAGAGAGATATTTTCCATACCATAGAATAAAAATTGCAGTGACCGAATTGTGCCAGACCAATGATTGTGGTCAGGGGATTGTCGTGTGTGGATTGACTTAGGGGATATTGATGAAACTGGGAATAGGGCTGACTTCCCCTGACATAGACAGGTTGTTTAATTGACAGGCACCTGAATAGAAAAATCATATTTATTTATTTATTAAGATTTCTATTTAACTTTATTTATCTACTTATTTAAATTTGACCAGACAGAGCAAGAGAGAGAGAGAGAGAGAAAGACAGAGAAAGTGAGAAAGCAAGCCATCAAGTCTGGGACTTGAATCATGGTCAGCCATTTTGGAGTCCAGCACCCTTAACCACCATGCCACCTGCTGGCCCCCAATTCATTTATTTAAAAAAAAAATTGATATAGGTGCATGTGTTCACTGGAGAAAGAGAGATAGAAAGTAAAATAGTATACCCCAAGGGGGATGGCCATATCATGATTCCTTCTCTTTCATCCTCATGGGATTTGAGCAAGCATGCACATACATATGTTCAGGATATTTTTCAAGCTACCAGGTTTGGGACTCAAGCCATGCAGTCAAAACTGTGGGATCCAGCCACTTTAACCACCATGCCATGGGCTGGCTCACAGAAAAATAGTAGTTTTATGAGGAAGATTAAAGACATAGAAAACCAACAAATGTCCATTACATTAAGCATAATTAAAAGAAAGAGAATCGAAAAGAGAATAAAGAAGATAGCCAGTAGCTGAAAAGAGAAAACTACATAGCGGCAATAAAGCTTCTAGAAGAAAAAAATGAAAGACAAAAGGAAAGGCAAAAATTTAATTGAGAAAAGCAGGATCTGAGTTTAGGGAAGAACAAGGAATTATTCCAGAACATCTACTTTTTAACTGTTTTTAATGAAGGATTTCAAACTTTGGATGTTTTCTTTAGCTTCTCCTCTGTAGTCAATACTTGAAAAATAAAATTTTGCTGACTGTGCCTTGTTTACAATTTTAGGATGGTGTTTACTAGTTGAATAAGAATTGGGTGTTTTAGGACCAGCAGATGGCTTATTGTTTATGTCGCTGGATTCCCACATAGTCAACCATGGTCTGAGTTCTGGATCTGGTGACTTAAACCTCATGCTGGGTGTGTGTTCATGCGTGCCCAAGATCCCCAGAGAAGAATGGAGGAGAAGAGACTGCAGTGTGGCTATTCCCCAGGGGAGTGATTTCTTGCTTTTTGTCTCTGTTTAGTGCATGTGCTGTATAACAAAAATCTCTCTCTCAAAAAAATTAAGAACTGGGTGTTTTCCTTCTCAAATCACAAATGGGTACATTAAACTTACTCCATCTCTTTTCTGTCAGCTGATGATTTGACATAGCCACTGTTGGTTGACCACTGGTCACGCCTCACTAGAATTCTGGAAGGCTTATCAGAATGAAGTGTATCAACTGGATAGGTTTTTCTTGGAATATGTGACTAAGTGGAGTGAACAAAATATGCTGTCTTTTATAAGAAGAAGGCAGGACACTGAGCCCTTTATCATATCAAGCTTCCAGGGCTGGGAGGATACCTTCATCATGGACTCCTTCAATGTTACTGAAGAGATATTAACTAACTTCCATAGTTGACGGATGGAACTGTGAACTATAATAAACATTCAGGGTCTACAGCCTCAACTGGATAGATCCTTAATGAATTATATCATATTTCAGCATTCCCTGTGCTAGTTACTATTTAGCAGATCTTTGTTAATGTAGGAGCAAATATTTGTTCAAGTAGTCTCTTTGGTTGCAAAAGTTTTTATATCATTATTTCACTTCAAGTATTTTATTTTCGAAATTTCTACTTGGTTTTTCATAAACAGGGAGCATAAGGAACTTTCCACTTATGTTTCACAATAATCCATTCCATCTGCTAAAGAGATCAGGCTTATACTAGCTAATGGATGAAAGTGAGAGATTTGAGAGGACAATAAGTAAGTGTATAGGACGTTGAGGTAAGGATTTCTGATTTCTGTTAACTGAAAATAGTGACTAGGCAACCAAGACAGGCCTTCTCAGTAAACAGCTCAGGTGAAAATCTGGCGGAATCATTGAATAACATTAAACCAGATCTCTGCCCCTAACATTTCTTTCTTTTTGGCTTTGCCATGGTGATTAAAAAAACAAAGAAACAAACAACAACAACAACAAAAAACAGACCAATACAAGAAACAAAAACCTCTGCATTGACCAAGGTTTTTAGTTCTGAATGAAGGCTTTGGTGAAACATAAATATTATATAACCCTGTAGTTACGTTGTGTAGCTTTGTCAAACCCTTTATCATAAAGTCTCAACTGTACACAATGATAATGAAAAGACACTTGGAACCCAGGGAATGATGTACAATATTTCTTTATTATTTCCACGAGTCCCTGCTCAGCTGATGGGAACAGAGCATTAATGGATCTCTGACAGTCTTTGGCCCTGATTTTTACCTTTCTTCTATTCTACCCATTTCTTTTTCCCTTCACTATGATCCTGAATCGTCTATTTATTCTTTATGCCATCGCCAATTCCAGCACTCACCATCTCTGAGAATTCAAGAGTAAGCTGCCTTCAGGGGACTGAGTAATGGGGACTTTGAGCCAAGGGAGTTTGGATGAGTGGGTGGGAGAGAAAGAAAGTTGTAGACAGGTAGGAGAATAGTCCAAGGCATGGAACATTTTCAGGAGAGCTATTAATAGTTGGGTGCTGATTCAAGAGGGAGGCCATTGAACATGGAGAGCTTGGTTTCCTGGAGGGGTTATTGTATTATAAAGAAGAAAGAGGCAACTGAGAAAAAAAAAATACAGGAAAACTTCTGAAAAGACAAGCATCTTAGGGATGAACTGTAGACAAGTATTCTTCTGAAGGCATCAGTTGAAAATACATAACATCATGATATCCCTTCTGACATTATCTTCGTCTTCCAGATTCTACTGCTAGTTTTCCATGGGACAGGCTTGAAGGTCCTTCTAATAATGTTACAGCTGCTGCCATGGGGTCCTTGATGCTTACCTCAACATCCTTTTGAAGAGACAATTGAGTAAGTGGGCAGCACACACTTTCCCCATAGTTGTAAAGTCCAAAAATGCGGAATTTCGGTGATCATTTATGCCAATTAAATACACTGATATAATTTTAGATATTTATCATGTCCAATCCCCTCATTTTAAAGATATGAGAGAGATGGAGAGGGAGAGAGAGAGAGAGAAAGAGAGAGAGAAGAGAGGGAGACTGAGAAACTTAGTGCTTACCCGAGATCAGACACTATTCAGGCTCAGCTGAAGCCACTAGAAACAGAACTAGGACTGGAGCTTCAGGATCGTGGGTCTTCCTTGACATCTTTCATTACTACATCACTTAAACCGGTTCTAACTGATAATATCACACTTAATTGTCACTTTTACTTGCGATCTGAGTTCTTTGAAGAGCCCAGTTGATTCTGGGATGCCTTATAGGCTGTCCTAACTGATGGCCTGGTGAAGATGATTGTTTATTTAATCCTATACATTTTGAATTTTAAATATGTTCTGGTCACAGACAAATTATGCTTTAGAAGAGTTTTAGAGGATGAAAACGAGAGTAGAAATTCTAATCAGATTGCTATGGGTTAAGGAAGTATTCTTAAAGAACATAATTTACCTCTTACTGTATGCCATTATTATTTAGAGATTTCCTGATCTGGTCATCAGCAATGTTTCATGAGAAAAGGAAGAAATCTAATTAATACCAACTATTTAAAAACTAATTATATTACATTTTGAAGTTAGCTGAATTAAAATTGAATGATCTTTGCAAATGTTTCAGAAGTAGTATTCAAATAAGCAGCTTGCCTTTGTGGTTACGAAGCAAGAGTAATTTCAAGAGACTGAAACTATAAGCCAAGCTAATATATGAAACAAACCACATCCACAATCTCTTAAAAATATAGAAGTGTTGGGAACCAGCAGTTAGCGTAATGGCTATGTCGCTGGACTCCCACATAGTCGACCACAGTCCGTGTCCTGGACCCAGTGGCTTAAAACTCACACCGGGCGCGTGTGCGTGTGTGCCCAAGATCTCGAGAGGAGAATGGAGGAGAAGGGATTGCGGCGTGACCATCCCCCCTGGGGGGTGATTTCTCGCTTTCTGTCTCTATCTCTCTGTCGGGCAAGTACACGCGCCCTATAGCGAAAACCTCTCAAAAAAAAAAATATATATAGAAGTGTTATAAACAGAATTGTTTCTATAGAGAATGCAATCTTAATATCCAAAAACAGTAGAGATACAGTAAACTTTATATAGTATCATTTCATTCCAGGTCTTTCCCAGTAAAAAGGGGTAAATACACCAACTCTTTGTATAGGAAATGCCTTTTTCCTTTACCATAAGTAAATGGAATCAATAAACTCTCTAAAGATGGATAGTGTAACGTGGAATTCATGCTTGCTCTCTTACTAGTAGTTATTTGTATATGAAATATCATGAACACAAGATTGAAAATGTATGATTTATAAGCAAAAGGAAAAAAATCTTTAAATTCTCATGCCTTATATTGCAAATTTCTAGTTGACTTGTAAGTCTTTCAAAGCCTATGCTATTAAGAAATTTAAAATTTCTATGGCTATCCATGTTTAGCTAATACTAACCCCTCAGCTAGCCACCCTGTGGCATTTTACATGCTATTCTTTATTTTTTCCTTCTATATTTTTTCTCCTCTAGCTTTTTAAGAAACGTTATGCCTATTTCTGTCACATTGTCGCCTTTTAGTCGGTCTTGCAAGAATGTAACATCAGCAGCCAAATGAACCTAGGAAAGAAAAAGGAAATAGGCCTGTGTCATTTAATTTAAAAAACTAAATTTTTTTGTTTCTCTTTCTCTTTCTTTTAAGCTTTATTTAATTTCCTTATGTAATAATTAAAAAAAAAAAGTTTGTTCTGTGGATAAAGGGCCCTTTACTGTGTATCCTTCAGAGATGGTCTGGCTATTTGCCAGCTCTGTGGTATGACTCGAAGCAAAGGGAGGCCCATGCCTGACCCAACTCCGATGACTGGAATGCCCAGACATGTCAGCCCACGCCAAGCTGTGCTCACAGCACAGAGCTGAACTATGGATCCATCTTAAGAAGAACACAAGTTACCAATTCAAAGATAGCCTTGACCCAGCAGGCTTGGCCAAGCAAAACTTCCAAGATAAGTGGGTTCTTAAATGACTTCTCTGACACTGATTTGTCTACAGCATTATGTCATCAGCTCAATAACATGGTCAGTTGTCCTAACAACATTTAGTATTCATAGCTCTGAGAGCTTTGAAAAAAAATACAGCTAAATAAATTGTAAATATAAAATTAAAGATTGAAATTATAGGAGCCGGCTGGGTGGCGTGGTGATTAGGGTGATTGGACCCGCAGGGTCGATTGTATGTTTCAAGTCCCAGACCCAGCAGCTTGAAAAGCAGAGCAGACACATTCTTGTGTGTGCCCCAAATCCCAAAAGGAGACCCAGAGGAGAAGGGATCACAGTGTGACAATTCCCCATAGTGGGAGTGCTTTCTCATTTCCCCCCTATCACTCTGTCTCCTCCAGAAAGCATATGTGCCTTTAGCTATTATCCATGAAACCTGGAGACTTCTTTATCCTATTTTTACTTATAGTTTCTCCTTGTGCCCATAAACACCCAGAACCCTTCTCCCCCCCTCCTTTTTTTAAAAAAAAGGTTTTTGCTATAGGGCGCATGTGCTCACCAGAAAGACAGAGAGAGACAGAGAGACAGAAAGTGAGAAATCACCCCCCGGGGGGATCACCGTGTCACAATCCCTTCTCCTCCATTCTCCTCTTGGGATCTTGGGAACGCACACACATGCACCCGGCGTTAGTTTAAGTCATTGAATCCAGGACTCAAACCGCGGTTGATTACATGGGAGTCCAGTGATATAGCCATTATGCCATCTGCTGGTCCTGTCTCTTCCCCTTCTTTTATCTCATGGCCACTGACTATAAGATAAGCCTCAAGAAATGCTGGGGGTGGGGGTGGAGTGGGCAGCAGATGGCATGGAGTAAGGTGCTGGATCCCACATGGCTGACTGGAAGTTCAAGTCCTAGAACTGGCTGCTTGAAAAATGCCAGATGCATGTGTATGTATGTCCAGAATCTCAAGGAGAATGGAGGAGAAGGAATTGCAGTATGTCTATCCCCCCGAAGGTGATTTCTATGAATAATTTCCCCTCTCTTTGTCTTTTTCTCTCTCTGCTGAGCACACATGCCCTATGGTAAAAGCATAAAAAGAAAAAATAAATGCTAGACTAGAAATATGGAGGACCTGTGTGAATAACACATTATTTCTATTGCTTTATGATTGTGGATTACCTGATACTCTCTCCTTCCCCTAATTATCAAAAATAATTAAGAATTGCATGCATGTCTCATTATTGGGTTGATAAATCCATGTCTAGACTTTGGTTACCCTCTGGTCCCAACATTCCTAATAGCTAAGCTTTGGGAACAATGAGACTTTGTTGACTGTTACCTCTTTCTAACTTGCTGTTGGCTCATCAGTGGATGACAGATTGTCTATTTTTCCTTCCTCTTTCCT
>NW_006203636.1:725247-736892 GCF_000334495.1 Tupaia belangeri chinensis
GTTTTACCCAGGCCCTTCCTGATCTTTTTGATCCCTAAATGCTGTGCATATTTTTCAGGACTTTGTTTTACTCAGCCTCTCTGCTGTACTTGATCTTGTTAATCATACCTTCTCCTTGAAATACTCTTGTTTTTAGAACTCCATTCTTTCCTGGTACTTTTCCTATATCAGATTATTTTTTTCTCAGTATCTTTTTCAGCCTTCGTGTTCTCTGTTTAACCTACTCATTATATTTTGTTGCCTCCTGGGCTTGCTTCTGTAACTCCCTTTTCCTCTTGCTTTATAGACTCTTCCAAGTCAGCCTTTGCCAGATCCAATGCCTCTAGTTCACATCTCTCTGTGAGCTCATGTGTAAACAATTGCTTATTGGCTATCTTCACTTACATGTGTGTTAGACTCCTCAAACCCAGAAGGCTTGGAATCAGCAGTTAGCGTAATGGCTATGTCGCTGGACTCTCATGTAGTTGACCGTTGTTCAATTCCTGGACCCGGTGACTTAAAACTCATGCCGGCTGTGTGTGCGTGCGTGCCCAAGATCCCAAGAGGAGAATGGAGGAGAAGGGATTGCAGCATGGCCATCCCCCCTGGGAGGTGATGTCTTGCTTTCTGTCTCTATGTCTCTCTCTGTCTGGTGAGCACATGCGCCCTATAGCAGAAAACCTCTCCAACAACAACAACAACATAAAACCTAGAAGGCTCAGAATTGAACTCCTCACTTCATATTTCCCAGTCCCAAATAACTCCTTCTGGTTTTGCTGCCTTGGTTACTAGTACAGCCTTCATGACAGATTGCTCAGACACCCAGAAAGCCATTCATGAACCTTTGCCTCGATCTTGTCCTTTTCGGCCAATAGATCATCCAGTCTCATTGGTTCTACCTGCTTACTGTTGATTAAATTGGTCTTCTCGCTACTCCTACTGTCAGGGCTTTATTTGGTTTTACTTGGGATTACTATCACCAGCTTCCCCTTCCCTCCTTCCAGTATTCCCTCTTGAATATTTTCATCTGGTTGACAAAGTGAGTGACGAAATTCCTAAAACAGAAATTTCAATGCACTTTTCTATGCAAAAAGTGTGTCCTGACTTTTCCGACAACCCAATATATCAACTCTGTTTCTTTCCGTATAAAAATCTAAATTCCCAGGTTTACCTTTTATCAGGGCAAAGGAAGTAAAGAATTTAAACTTCCTTTCTTGTTAGAATTATTCTCTCAATCTACATGTCAGTTATACTTACTTAACTGAATCAAGTTCCTTGTTCCTTAAAGGAAATACTCTTTTTGTGTCTTTGGACATACTGATCTTTCTACTTGGAATATTATTTCCCCCTGCTCTTCTTACCTAAGGCCTTCACCTGACTTCCATTTTTCTTTCAAACTAGTTTGGAGTTTCCCTAAAAATTCTAGGTGGATCTTACTGCTCTAGGGTCTTCCTTATCCCTGAACCACATATTTTTACACATTTGACATTTCTACTAGATAGAAGATTCTTCAAGGGCAGCAGTTGTGTCTTGCTCATCTTTGCCTGCTCTGTGATTGACAGATGCTAATAATTGTCTTATTTAAACCAATGAATAATTCAGATGTGCAAGTCAGCCTCCCCAAAGGCCTAAAACGAGCCAGACCTCCTGTTATTCAGGTTCTTAGACAATGCAATGGGTTGGAAGCACAAGTTGCCATGTTGTGTTTGATTTACAAAAAAGTCTGTGTGTCAGGAAACATCATGAACCCTCTGTCCAACTGCAAGCAAGCATTCACCTTGAGTGAATTTGAAGGTTGATTTCCCAGCCTTGGTCAAGTCTTCAGAGTCTGTAATGTTGGCCAACAGATTGACTGTGTGTATATTATGCTATGAAAGACTCTGAGCCACAACCCAGATCCTCAGAAACTGTGTGAGCTAATAAATTATTGTTTGAAGGGGCTACATCCTAGAGAAATATGTTACACAGTATTAGCTAACTAATATACCCAGCCAACTAAAGACTGTGCTTTACCATTTCCAGGGCACCTCTGATGATCCCACAGAGTAAATTGCAGTAGCATAGAGAAGAACGCCCGGCGGGAAGCTCTTCCACGAACTCTACTAGAGGATTCTTGTCCAGAATCAGGGAAAATTCATTTCTGCTGGAATTGTTGCAGGTCACACTGGGTGTAATTCCCAAGTACATCTTGAAAGCAACCTGATGGAAAGAAAAAAAAATTACTAAAATTTGGTCTAGAACAAATGTCTATAAGTAGGACAACCAGACACCCTGCTATAGGCATTTTAGCACCCTGGTTACTGCACCTGCATGTGGAGTCTGTAGTCAGGAAGTCTGGGTTCACACTTGCTTTGCAATTTATTGACTTTACAATGTGGAAGTCTCAGATCTTTTTATTTTTATGGAACTCCCTGAGGTACTAGTTTTCTATGGAAACAATATGATTTATGAAAAACTGAGAGGGATTATTTTCAAAAAATATATTTTTAAAGAATATATATCCTGGGCTAGACCCATAGAAAAAAGTGATTAAACCAGATCCCACATGGCCAACCAGGGTTCAAGTTCTTGCTGTGGTGACTTTCACATGCCAGGAATATGCATGTGAATGGCCAGGATCATGAAGGAATAGAGCATTACAAGAAAAAGGATTGGGGTTTGAACAGGCCCTATTAAGGGTTTCTCTCATCTCTCTCTATTCTTTGTCTCTCTCTCTTCCTCTCTTCTGTGAACTCATGGGCCCTCTAGCATTTAAAAGAAAAAGGATATCTATCTTTTAGGAGGGAAATCAAAGTATTATTACTATTATTAATTATTTTATCACCAGAGGGCACATGTGCTCACCCGAGAGAGAGAGAGTAAAGCACTCATTGGTGGGGTGTCATCATGCCACATACTTTTCCCTCCACTCCTCCTTCCTGGTAGGATTTTGAGCATGCTCATAAATGCATCTGGCATGTTATTTAAGTCACTGGGGCAGGGATTCTAATCACAGTTGTCCAGGCAGGAACCAGCTCCCTTAACCACTGAGCTACAGGTCAGCCTAAAATATGATTAATAATCAATACATCAACATAATATTTTTCACATTGATCCTAGCAATGGGTAAATTCTGAATTAGAAGGAACTCAGAAAACATCAGCCACAATAGTAAGAACATGGTCCGAGGATGCTATGGGTAGGTAGACCTGAGGATGTGATGAAGTGGAAGGCATCCTATTTCTGCAGAAGACAAATGTCTGAGAAGGAACAAGGGGTCATGATGGAAGCACATAAATGAGTGATAAAATAATTTTTCAAAAAGTCCACTGCTTTACAGGGCCTGAAGATTTTTACACTGTAGCAGTCAAAAAACCTTGGAGACTTTTTTAAAAAGAATGATTTATTTCATTTTATTTGTTATCATTATTACTTTATATTTTAATTTGCTACAGGGCACGTACACTCACCAGAGAAAGTGGGGCAGGGGTGGGTGGGGAGGAAGAAAGCAAGCCACCGGGTCCAGGACTCAAACTGTGGTCAGCCATGTAGAAGTCCAGTGCCTTAACCACCGTACCACTGGATAGCCCCAGAGACGATTTATTTTAAACCCTTACTTTCACAAATGAGTAAATTGATGTTGCATAAATGAAATGACACAGCAGTTGCCAAACTAGAACTTAATTCCTTGACTGCTATCTGAGATAATTTTCTTTTCACAGAACACACAGGCCTGAACTTTGAAGTTTATTAATGGGAATGTGTCAGCTTGGCGAACTGTCATCTTTTAAGTGTCTTAATACTCTAATTTTTTAAATTAGTAGCACTGTAAGAGAGAAATGGAAATAATCTTCTGAAATTATTTATAATTAGAAGTACTAAGAGTTTCTGTACTCGTTCTTTCATGTATTCATTCAGTAGGTAGCTACTGAGCACTCTTGTCTAACACCCTGGTTCACACATGGAGCTGATTAGCCATCTGCAAAACAAATCGTTGAATGAGCATACATTCTGTGTTTGATTGTTTGATGCCATGTTTAGACACTGAAAACATGGATATTGAGTATTTGCCAGGTGGAAAGTTTACGGGACATTTTAGGTGGTAGAAACATGTTATAGGCAGGGCATGAAATACCATACATACCAAGATGAAGTTTAGGGAAGTCTCTATCAACTTGTAGGCAGTGAAAAGACCCACAGGTACGAACAGGCTGATTTAGAACCATATTTTTTGTTTAAAAGAATCTTCTTCGTGTCCACATGGAGGATGAATTTAGGGCTGGGGTGGACATGGGGTCAAAGACAGATATACTAGTCAAGAGGTAACTATAATAGCCTAAAAAAAGAATGGTAGACTTTCTCATTTTGTTGTGTTTCCTTTGAAATTTAATCCCCCTCTAAACTTTCTCATATACATTTTAAATACCCCAAATCCTAAAATTTGGTTCAATTCTCTAACTTTAGTCAGTTTAAGATATATAACATGAACTCTGGTCCTCAAATCTTAAGTCACATTGCAAGAGAGAAAGCCATCATGAACTCTCTGCTTAGAGATCCGATTTAGCTTCTAATCAATTGGCCAAACCCCATTTCTGCTAATGCCGATTCCTTCTGCTGGAAAGTTGACGGATTATTATTAGCAGCAGTGAAAATTTCTTTTCAATTTTCAATCCAAGCCAAATGGAAAAAAAGAAAAAAAAGAAAAAAGAAAATGCAGCCTGTGCACTTTGAATTTATTCTTAATTCTCAGCGTTCAGGCTGCAGTTTCATGGCCCAATGTCTACCAGCAGGAGGCATTATCTGAACACTGTTGGGAAATGTTCATTCCTAGGGAATGACATTGTTTCCTTATCTGGCTGAATTTAGCCGGAGAAGGAAGGCTGTTGTTTCTAGGGAAGAAAGAGCTCCACCCTCGGCCACTGCCACGGCTGCGTTGCCAATAACAAGAGCAAAGCATTTTTCCTCTCTGTGTGCCTTCAACATGGATGTCTTTCAGGGCATCTTAAAATTCCTCCTTAACCAGAAAACTGTTATTGGCTACAGCTTCATGGCTCTGCTAACCGTGGGAAGCGAGCGCCTCTTTTCACTAGTGGCTTTCAAGTGCCCCTGCAGTGCTGAGAACATGGTCTATGGGTTGGTTTTTATTTTTGCTCCTGCCTGGATGTTACTGATCCTTGGATTCTTCCTGAACAACAGGTCATGGAGACTCTTCACAGGCTGCTGTGTGAATCCGAGGAAAATCTTCCGTAGAGGCCGCAGCCGCCGCTTCTTCTATGTCCTCGGCCAGATCACTCTGAGCTCATTGGTGGCCCCAGTGATGTGGCTTTCTGTGGCTTTGCTCAGTGGAACCTTTTATGAATGTGCCATGAGTGGGACAAAAAGTTCGAGACTCCTAGGACTCATTTGCAAGGGTAAGCCTAAAGAATGCTGGGAAGAACTTCATAAAGTATCTTGTGGCAAAACTAGCATGCCATCCGCAGACAATGAAGAACTGAAACTGTCACTCCAAGCTCAGTCTCAGGTAAGAAGGGCAAAACCAAGCTTCTTCCCCAGCATGAGCTTTATTCTGTTTTTCTTTCAGCCAAGACTGTCTTTGAGTCATGCCAGGACATTTTGAAACTAAATGGAAATTGAACGTGGTGTAGCATTAAGACTATTTCAGAAGAAGCTTTGTAGAAGCTGAACGGGCTAAGTAAAATTGCTGATTGGATTATGTCTTTGCCATTTATGAAAAGAAAATACCCTCTGGGTTAGGCATATGTAAACACTTAAGTGCTTTAAAACAGTATCTGGGTTGACTTTGTAAATAATGTATAACACAAAATCACGAATTTAGTGTAGATGGTAGAGCTGTAATTAGAAATTACTGCCTTCTATCAATTATTTATTTTTAAGCCCGTTTCTCAGAAACACATTCACATAGTGTTCATTTGTTAGAATATAGCTCAACTAAATGAATAATATTTTTCAAAGCTGCATGTAACATAACTATATGTAGATATTCCCTTGAGTGATTTCCAGCAACTGCTCTCTGTATATAAATATTCTCAAGATTGGGCCCAGCAGATGGCATAATGGTTATGTTGTTGGAATCCCATGTAGTCAATTGCAGTTTGAATCTTAGCCTGGCAGCTTAAAGCTCACTTTGGGTGCATATGCATACATGACCAAAATCTGAGAGGAGAATGGAGGAAAAGGAATGTGGTCTGGCCATCCCTCTGGAATGGTGGTTTCTTGCTTTCTGTCTCTGTCTGGTGAGCACACGCGCCTATGGCCAAAAAAGCTCTCTTAAAAAATATTTCCTCGGGATCAGCAGATGGCGTAATGGCTATGTCACTGGACTCCCATGTAGTCGATGGTGGTTTGAGTCCCAGACCTGGAGGCTTAAAACTCATGCTGGGCGCATGTGCATGTGCACTCAAAATCCCAAGAGGAGATTTTGGGATGGAAGAGAGGGGATTGCAGCATGGCCATTTCCCTGGAGTGGGGATTTCTTGCTTTCTGTCTGTCTCTCCAGTAAACACACACGCCCTATAGCAAAAGTATCTCTCTCAAAAAAAATGTATATTCTCTAGATTGAGAGTTTTCCATACAAAGCAGGAAATCAGCAGTCTGTACATAGCTTTTTGTGAAAAGTGACCATACTTTATAGGGAGATAGTGTTTTACACTCTGTGTTATACAGCTAAACAAGTTCTTATATTACTTTAGAAATTCAAGATTAAGGCATTGTTTTACTTAAGAAATGATATTGGGTTGTTGGAAAAGTCATGATGCATTTTTGCTTTAAAAAAAAAAAGAAACGGAAAAATACATCACAACTTTCCTGACAACACAATAGCTTTACTGGGAAGAAGCTTGTTATCTCTCCAGGTACGTGAACACGAATCCAGATGTATAGCCTTGCCCTGGACTTAGGAAAAGACTGACTTCCTATTTGAGAGCAGTAGGAATTACATTCCTCAAACCAAAATAAGCTGTAAGAGTAGATAAACATATCCACAATTGTCAGGAATGCTATTGTTTTAGAATAATGCACTGAAAATAAGGTAATTTTAGTTTATCAACATAGTTTTGCTTTTGTAACAATACATCAAAGCAAAATCTATTAAAATTATATATTCCAGAGCTCATCTTATAACTGTTTCCAAACAAAATCTTTTGTTTAATGTATAAAGCACATCTTAGATAAAACTTATCAGGCTCCCAAATGTCTCTCACCTTTTCATGTAGGAAGGTATTAATTATAAATGTTATGACAATCAATGATCTATGATTTATATCCTCAGGCACTGGACTGCATTCAGTTAGTGCCAAGTCCAAACACTTATCACTGGGTGAGCTCTTCTTCCCTAAACACTGGCAAAGAAGTCATACACATCCTGCCTCAGCTTAAGCTGGGTACCCTGACATTCTGCTGACTTTTCATCAGATTGAGAATGAGTTGGTCATGTGGGTTGAGGTGGAAAAAGAACACACATCTATGGGTGAGGCAGAGAAACAGGAAACCCAGCTGGATGACTCTATTCTTAAAGAAGGTAGAATACAATGGTGGAAAGGCACTGGCTGGGCTTGGGTTTGAATCCTGATGCGTCCACTCACTAGTTATGTGAAATAAAGCTAGTGTTTCTGAGCCTGTTTTCTCATGGCTGAAGGTAATAACACTTACCTTGGAGAGTTAGTTTTGGAGCTAATGGACATAGATAAACATAAAGCTTCTGGTACATGGTAGGTATTTCAAGTTGGTGAGAAGACTTATGCAAATTGGGACAATCTACCATGCTCTAGCTTGATTCTGGATACTGTGAACTGTGGGGAAAGACAAGAAGACTGGGTGCTTGGAAATAGGTGATCGCAGGTCAATCATGCGAAAGGAGAAAGGGGAGCTGAAGCTGATCAAATAGTTTAGTAGAATTGGCTCAGGTACTGAGGTGAAATGGTTTACAGAGGCCCAGCTGTGGAGGAAGAGGAAGGTAGATGATGAAGGGAAGAAACAGCTCTGAGTTAATATACTTTTACATAAGTGCACTGAAAACAGATTTCTAACTATTCTTCCTATTCTAAGATGCTTTTCAAGGGCCCTGGAAGAGTCATGTCTACAAATATTTTTCTTGCTGCAACAGACTGGTTTGGTCTAGTGATTGTGGGCAGGTCCTTACATCCTGACCCTGGCTTAGCATCACCAGATAATAGCAAGGCCTCATTATCAACATTTAGGTTAAATTCAGAAATTTTTTTTCTACCTCCTTCAAATCTCTTTTGGACAAAGACTTGGATAGTTAAGCAATTACTAACCTAAGAATTTCTAAACCCACCTAGAACCTACAAGCTCCTGCTTCCAGATGTCCTGCCTTTTTGGGCCAGGCCAATGAAAAGACTCCGTACACTGATTCCTAACTTTGTCTGTATTTCCTGCTCTCAGAATTGAATAAAACAACTGCTGCATATCAGCACCCCAGGAAGTAAAAGCACAAAGGTGCTTCACCAGGACTGGCCATTCATAGTTGTGTTTAGAACAAGCCACTTTTATGTAGGCTTTAAATTATTTTAATTATTATTTCTATAGAGCGTGGCTATTTCCATTGTCAGTATATACATTTGGAGAATAGCAGCTTTTGCTAATACCAAATACTGAATGCCATATGTTTAGCATCATTGGATCTTCCAAATTATTCTGTGAAATGGGTAACCCCACAGAGGAAACTGAGTCACAGAGAACAGCCATGGTAAGGGGAAAGCTGGAACTTAAATCTATATAGTGCCAATTCAGAGTCAGCATTTGTGTAGAAGCTGAAGCCCTTCCCAATAACTCCATGTCTCAACAATTGGGATCCACTGATTTGAAGCATATTTGTGGTTCTTTGATGGTACAAATGGGTTAATTTGCAGAATTTTTTTTTCTATTTTCAGATAGACCCATCTGCTGATAAATACTAAAGGTCATTTAAACTAAATGTCAAGAGACACTTTGAAAGAGATATTTTAATTGTCCAAATATAAAATTAGTTTCAACTGTGAAAAGCAAAATGAGAAATATTAATAAAAATGATTTAGAAGTTATTTGGCCTTTTGTTTTTAAATTTTAGGGGAAAAAAAACAGACAGCTGAACCATTTGTATTCAGTGTGGAGTTTTTAAATTTTGTTCTTTAGTTTTGCTATAGGGTTTGTGCACTTGCCAGAGAGAGAGAGAGAGAGAGAGCGAGAAAGAGAGGAGGAGAGAAAGAGAAAGAGAGAAAATGAAAAAGCACCCCTTGGGGGATGGCCATGTTGCAATACCTTCTACTTTATTCTCCTCTCAGGACTTTTGGCACACACACACACACAAACACACACACACACACACACACACACACACACATACACACGCCTACCCAGAGTGATTTTTCAAACTACAAGGTCCAAGACTCAAGTCATGCATTTAGCCATGTGGGATCCAGCCATCTTAATCTTCACACCATCTGCTGGCTTCTGTTTTTTTGTTTGTTTGTTTGTTTTTACTAAAACTCAGAAAAATAATCCTCAAGGTTTGGAAGGTCTCTTATTTTTTTTCTCCACTTTTATGCAGGCTTTAAATTATTATAACTTTAGTATCCTTATTGTATTGTCTGTCTCTTTTTACCATAGATAGTGAGTATGACCTTTTTCTCAGAGGGACTGCTGCTTGCTGCAAAATATTCACATGGGAAAAATCAGTTGCTAGTCATATACAGGCATTTAAAAATACTTAAAACACCTGGATAGGGGCCAGCAGGTGGCATGGTGGTTGGGGTGCTGGATTTCCACGTGGCTTCTGTGATTCAAGCCCCAGACCTGGTGGCTTGCTCTCTCACTTTCTCTCTTTCTGTCTCTCTGATGAGTACACATGTGCTCTACAGCAAATTTAAAATAATAATAATAATAAATTAAATTTAAATAAATCATTATTTAAAAAAAAAAACGGATAAAGAGCTGATCATTTGTTTAAATGATCCCATTTACTCATGCTCAGAATTCTTTCCTGTAATAGATAATACTATTTGGTAGCTTGATATATCCACTGCTTGGGTAATGTATACTCTTGGCTCTCTTCTGTTTGCCTTCCTTCTGGTTATTTCTTTGTATACCAGTAATGTTCAGTAGATGGATAGAGATTATGTAAACTCTAACTTTATTTTAACTGTTAAAAAAAAGTCTTTAAAAATTAAGATGCATGATTTCAAATGAAATGTGGCAATGAGCTATAAATATAATAGTTAAATATACATGTCTCAGATCAGCCCCAGCTCTGTCAGATGTGATTTTGTGTGTTCTCAATATTTCTTTCCCCCTAAGATTCTAGGATGGTGCCTGATGTGCTCAGCATCCTTCTTCTCTCTGCTCACCACGTGTTATGCTCGCTGCCGATCTAAAGTTAGCTACCTTCAGCTGAGTTTCTGGAAGATATATGCACAAAAGGAGAAGGAACAGTTGGAGAATACATTTCTGGAGTATGCCAACAAGCTGAGTGAGAGGAATCTGAAGTGCTTTTTTGAAAACAAGAGGCCAGATGCCTTTCCCATGCCCAGTTTTGCTGCCTGGGAGGCTGCTTCAGAGCTGCATTCTTTCCACCAAAGTCAGCAACACTACAGCACCCTCCACAAGGTGGTGAATGATGGCCTGGAACTTGGCCCTGCAGATGAAGAGACAGCAATGAGTACCACCTACAATGTGTAGCTCACCTGCCGTCACTGAGTCACAGCAGAGTGGCACATGCATTCTGAGAGCCTCCTACTACATCTACAGCAACCTGTGTACCTGCATTTTCCCATACTAGGAAAACACCTGGATCAAGACTGGTCAAGAGACAATAACACAAAAGGAAACTTCTTGAAAACTCTCAAGTGCAGACAACGTTGGGACGTGTGCAGACCAATGCTGTGTGGTGAAAAAGGTGCTCTTGTGTTGGTGGAGGGCTGGGCTCAGTAAGCCCAAATCCTGTTCCAAGATTTTATGATTCAACAGAGATGCTTATGCAAAAGGGTCTCCCACCGTCTATAAATATTGGTCATCAGTATCTGGGGGGTGGAAGCAGTGGCTTGTGAATGAGCAAAGTACTCTGAATATAAACTGCTTCCCAGAATGGCATCTGTGGTGTGGCCAGGGAGAGTCCTTGAGCTATAAACCTGTTCTACTGCCTTTCAAGGATATATGAGACTCTTACCATTTGAGATGTATCCTCTGGAAATCTAAAGACCTGGTCCTCAAAAGTAATTGAAAGAATATGATGCTTGAAATCAGAGATGTTCATGTTTTCATACTGAAAGTACACTGTGCAAGGCAGGAACATATCATGACTCTTGTGGGCTTTAGGCACTTTTGCCTTCACGGACCACTTTCTATATTCAAAACAGCACTTATATATCTCTATATCTACCTATTGAAAGATATATGTGACTACATTGATATAAAGACAAATATATTAGCATTATATATTAAAGCTCTTTCTTCTACCTAGAAGTGAATTTATTTCCTTCTGATTTTAAAAGAAAAACACTTTCATGGGCCTCTGCAAGGACTAAGAGTTCTAGGCATGGCATCCACTATGCCACGGGTATGTCTTAGTCTGCGTAGGCTCCTGTAACAAAATACCATAGACAGAGTGGCTTATAAACCATGGACATTCATTTTTCACAGTTCTGGAGGCTGGGAAGTCTGAGGCCAGGGTGCCA